>NC_092421.1:9530077-9846231 GCF_040894005.1 Engystomops pustulosus | reverse complement strand
CGAATCAGTCGGGTTGTCCACCGGCCATGCCCCCTGATTTGTGTCACATAAAAATCCACTGTTAAATGCGCCTCAAATCGGACATAGTCGGGAAACCCGACGGAAATGAGGTGTGCGGTCCCTTAGTAAATGTGCCCCACGGTGTTCATTGTACGTGAGAAAAGCACTGATCCGGGTAAAAGATTCTCCTTCCTCTTAGTTGGAGACACATTCAATCAGATAACAAAGTTGTTCGCAGTGAAGGAGCCAAGACCATGAGCTACAGGATAATAAATCTGTGCCCCTGGTAAGGTGGATGCTCAAGTGATTATCCCTTCCAATAGAACGGCCTATTCATGGCGGTAATGAGAGTGACAAGTGCCGGTGGGTTTCATTTAGAAGACTTTACCCACAGAATGAGATCTCTGGGCCAAAAATCTCAAGATGTAAAATGCGAAGCCTTGAGGCCACGCCAAGCTCAGGAGATGGGGATCAGAAGGACAAGCAAGCTCCACGACTCAAGGAGAACCGGGCAATCACGTTATTATTCTACTATATATTAATTCCCTGGTTTGTACAATTTAAGCTAAAACATTCTAGTTCTTTTTGGCTCGTGATTTTAGCTTAGACTATATTGTGGTACATGACCTTAATGTATTTGGAGCACCGTAAGAACAGATGAACATCAGAAATGTCAAACCACATTCATGACAGGGTTTAGAAGATGGTAGATTTGTTTTTTGTTGGTCTCGTTTCGGCAATAAGAAGTGTCAGGAAACTTGAAGTGCATGAAAATTGTCAGGATCCAAAAGCTGAGCCTAAATCGAGCTACAAAAAAAAAAGGCATGAGTGTCAGAAAAGAAGCTAAATTGTGCTGGCGACATATAATAAATATGGCGCACATGGCGCAATGCCAAACAAAATCAAGAGTTATTTGTACAGGGACCTGGGCTTCACAGTGATAGCTCATTGTGGCCAGTTTTAATGGATCGGTTCCAAACGAGCCGGCACTAAGAGCCCGCTCTTTCAGAAGAACAGGAAGAGTCGGCTCTGCCCTGAAAGCTGACGGCTCACTTAGACCTGCCCCGATTCAGACAGCCTTACCCTGATTCAGTAACCACGCCCCCTTTAGCCAAAAATTTCGGACTAAAAGTGGAGTGGCAGTGAGTGGGTGGCAGCCTGGAAACAATTCCCTATGTAATTACATAGGGAGCTGTTTAGGAGCCAGAACAGCCGCTCTTTATAGTGAGTGGATCCTAATGATCCAGCTCACTATAAAGAGCCGGATTTCCCATCACTAATCACCAGTCAGAAGATACCAGTGCAAAGCACAAGGGGATAAGCAGAGAACAGTCAATGACAGCCAGGGTTCAGGGCAGACAGCAAACAGTCAAATTACAAGGTATACAGTCCAGGGTCACAGCAGATCCTCGATCAGGGTCAAGTGAAGGCAAGGCCATCATTGAAAACAGAATACAGAATCCCCGAGCCGAGTCGTAGAACACATGTCAGGAATGAAGGAATCAGATTACAGCAGATACTTACAGCTTTGCAGAGGACTAACAAGCTTGGAAAGTCCCATTGATAGAAGATGACTCTTATCACCGGTGGAGCACATGGATGAAATCTAAGAATTCTGGGACGAGCCATGTGGCAGGAGTCGGAGGACAGCGGGACACTGGTGGCTGTGTCCACCAGAGAAGGTGTTATGCCAGCAGGCACAGGCCACCAATGCTACAGTCATTGGGGCACATTTACTAAGGGTCCGCGGACAGCATTTTCGTCGGGTTTCCCGACTTTTTCCATTTTGCGCTGCATTTATCTGGGGTTTTTGGCGCACGCAATCGTGCCGACTTTCATGCGACAAAAATCGGGGTGCGTGGCTGTCGGACAACCTGACTGATTCGGACTAAGCGCGTTATTTAACTTTCAAAATTGGGTCGCACCGAGAAGAAGATGGTGAACTTCGGGGACCTGAGCGGGGAAGTGACACATGCAGGAAATTGGATGCACGATCTTAGTGAATCGCGGCAGCTCCGAATCCTCGTCGGACAACGCACCTCGGGGATCACGACGGGACGGGTAAGTAAATGTGCCCCAGTGTGTATTTGTGATTATTGGATCCTAAAGCAAGAGATTGGCTTTAAAGTCACGCACCTAAGGTAGTCTTCTGCTGAATTTTTGGAAGATGTTATTTGGATTTTGGACCTTCTAAAGACGTGAACTGGTAAAATCAGCTCCGGACCTGCATTAGGAGTTTTGCGTTCCACCATAGGAGCATACAACCAATAGGAAAAACGCTGACTGACCCCATGGGCTCATAATGGAGTCCTTTGGGTTTGTTATGGTAAAAAATAGCACCACATGCTGCAATATTTTCTCTGGCGACTGTGATGGAATCTGTAACAGAGGCTTCATGAAGCATGTGAAAAACGTCTAAACCGGTATTAGTGAAGGACCTTCTCATGTTGACGTCTCCTTGACTGTTTTCTATTATTTTAGGTCAGTTTGCTGTCATGTCTGGCTCCGGGGCCACATTAGCGTATTATGGGGCTGGACCAGACAGAGAAGCGAGTGTGAGGCCATTGTTGGGACTCGAGAAAATGTCAGCCAAACAGCGTCAAACAGTGGTTCTTGTTCACACAAGTACAACACATCTCTTTGCTTTTCTTCTCGTGTTCAGGTCTCTTTTTTTTTTTTTTCGACATGAAATGAAAATATGGGCAATTTGAGAAGGAGGTTTTTCCTAGATGGCCAAGAAAATCATTTATATTGGCTTCATAAATCAGAGTTGTGTTCATCTAAAACACACAGGCAGCCATTTGGAAGATATTTCCCATGATGTATAGTGGCCCAGTGTGCTATACTCCCCTCCCCGGTGCGGCCTCGTTGCCAGTCACAGCCGGATTGAATGCACCATACCCACAGATTTCACAACTTCATTCTTATGAAATTTGTATGGCCACCATAATGAATGGCTGATGGTAATTAATTATTCAGATATACTGTTATTTGCCTGTGGATGAATGAGCTGTCAGAGCCCCGGGGCCCATCCCCCTCTTCTTCTATCCTTGCCGAATTCTATAACTGTTTATACTTTGGCTTCATTTAGATATTAAAACAAATGCAGAATTACTAGAAGGAACAGTCGGGATCTTGTGTGTTACAACCAAAGCTATTTGCTCGGTAAAGGTAGGTCCAGCCACAAGCCCTGCTAACATTATGGCTGTTATCTCTATGTTTTACCTCGTTATTATACTGTACAGTAGCACAAGAACTTCCGGGGGAAATGGACAAATCGTCTGGAGGAAGGTTCTTCAGAACTGATATTTTGAAGGTGATTTAGGAACTTCATATGTAGACAGGTAACAGAGACGTATCTCACTATAAATCTTCATGCACAATGAATGCCTGGTGTGCCTCGTATGGGGCATCGCTAGACCTACAAGTAATCCTTAATTTGGGATCTTTGACCCGTGCCAGAAAGTAGGTCCTGAATTCAACTCTATTCCCATCCTCAGCATGCAGATAGAGTTGAACACAATGGTGGAGCAGGAAACTATCAGCTTCCCGCTGCTATAGGGGAACAAATATACCGTAAGTAGGTGGGCACTAAGGGGGGGATTATGGTAGTTTTTTTATTTTTTTTAACTTGGGTATGGGGTTAGTAAGAGTCTTGGCTTAAGAGACATAATCCTGCTGCTGGCTTCTTCCCTAATCCAGGGAGCACAGAGCTGACATGAATGGATATAGGTACAAAAATGAAAAGAATTGAAGTGTTGGAGCCACGCTGGAGAGATCCTTGGATCGAGACTTGTATAAAATCTTCATTTTTATTTAATGCTCAAAACAACACATTTCGGGAGAAGAATTCTCTTTTTGTCAGATCACAGTTTTTTTTATGGCATCAAAAATTACCAAAACTGTGACTTGATACAAATTACTTACTGAGAAATGTATTAGAAATATTACAAATGAAATATTACTATAAGGAAAGGTAGGGTGAATGTTAGAAGGGACAACCAAAAATGGACCACCCCTTTCAGTGCCACAGTAAACATGAGGTTGTAGCTCATCACACAAGCCACCGAGTCTATGGACACTCTCTTAAATTGGTCAGGGGTACCTTGCGGACAGGGGGATAGCTCAACCAAAATTTTAATAAGTCAGCTCATGCCTAGTAGGACTCTAGTTTGGCAAGTTATCCATCTCAAATCACCTCACTCCACCTTCAACTAGGAGCTGCCATACACCCATACCTATAAGACCTATGTCTTTTCTGATGGGGTGTCTCATGGAAGGCTCCATTGGGGTGTCTCATGGAAGGAAGACCACTTCAGGTCTGATCGTATAAGAATGAGCATTTCGACAACACGGAGGAAAAAGATGACATTACCCCCATCAGGTAACACAAGAACAGGAGCAGTGGTATTATGCCTGCTTCGCACTCCTCCACAAGAACCTGAACCCACTTGAGTCCCTGAATTCAATGGCAGAAGAGTAACATCTCCTGTTAGGGTGCATTGAGCCCTCTTTGGTGTCCATAAAAGAGATGAATTCCCGAGGATTGCCCCATCCGCAGAGTTTGTAGGAAGGTCTGAGAGACGCATTGACAGGCATCTTTTCTCCAGCTTTTTAAGAACTTCATCTCTCTGACTTACTGACTTGTACTTGTTGTACCGGAAGTCTGTCCTCTTACACATTTTGAGTGCTGCTTCTGCCCGTATCCCCGCATGAGGTCCACCAGTCATTGGATTCATAGGGTTTAGCATATACAGAGTATCAAGGCCATAACCGCTATTCTTCCTGACCACAGGAATCCATTCTTGCCGTCTGGACACCTTGGGTTATGTTTAAAGGAACAACCTACCCCGCTTTCTTAGGTCTCTCTGCTTTGGCCTTCCACATGAGGCTCTGCCCTGGGGACCCGTGGCTCCTCTTCTGCTTCCCCCTTTTTTGACTCTGTAACCTACTTAGACCTATGATGTCACAATCTCTCTGTCTCAACTCTCCACTGCTCACTCCTTCTCTAGCACTCCTCGCAACCACTAAATGGAAGCCCAGAAGAAGACGCTAGAACCGGGGCAGAATTCCTTTTATAAACTATGGGATTCTCCCTCTAGAAAGTTCTGGGCAGCCAGCCAAAAGAATAGCCTGCTTACCATCAGGTGACGTTAACAGTAAACAAAAATAGTAAATACTAAAATAATACATATATAATATATATATATATATAATAGTAAATATGTAAAAGAAAATATGTAAATTTACAGATATTACATGTAGATACAGGCCTGTAGATGGCAGTGATGTTATCCCTCTCAGGCAAGGATACCTAAGAAAGCTGGGTTAACCCAGAGGAAAAGACAGTGGTAGGGTGATCAGGCCTTCAACATCAAAACCACAGGGATTACCTGGGCAGAAATGAGTAGGGATCCCACATACATCTTTTTTTTTTACTTCTTTGGATACCGACCTACTTTCTGTATACATTTTCTTTAAGCAGACTACTCCGTGTGCAAATCAAAGCTCTCACTCCAATATTGATAGTATTATCTGAATGGCAGATATGTGATTAATATTATAATTATCATTGAGCTATATGGTGGTGTCATACTTACTACTATGTCCATAAGAGGATCTTCTAGTGGAATCTATATTCTGTATACTCTGTGTAGGTCTAGAAAAAGCCCTTGACAAATGTCTGCAGCCGAGGTTTCATGTTCTTTGTACTTCTCCGTATGCTGCTGACAGCAGGAGATGGCACGTCGGAGCACGCTAGCCGTTTAAGGATCCTGAGGATTTGGATATTATTATATTGTGTTATGCGCAGCATAAAATCCCATTTTTAGGATAGAATTATATTTATTTTTCTGATGTTCATAAAACTCTTTAGGAGGTAACGTTGTAAAAAATGGGGGGAGGGGGAGGGGGGGATATACATTCCCCTATGGATTTTTCCTCCATTTCAGAACTGATGGCCCAGTCCTCAGGGTTTCTAGTCAAACCAGAATTGGGAAAATCAAGTTCTCAGCCTTTGTGACCATTCACTGGCACCTGAGTTAGGGGCTCCTAGAGGGGGGAATATAACCCTTTAGGTTTTTTCTAATGTCAGAGAAGGGTGAGAAGAACTACCAATAAAGCTGTGAATGAAAAGTGATAAAACTGGGGCCACTGCTTAGGAAAATTGGAAGCTGCCAATGGTGTATGACCTTGGCGTATGACCTAGTGCTATCTGACAGTAGTATAATGGTTTGGGTGGTAACCTTAGGGTCATCTTACAGGATGGACATGGTAAAATCCTATCTATGCTCCACTGTGCGACAATCTTAAAGCTAGTGAACGCCAATGCCAATTTTGAAACATGGCCGTCAACTTCCCATACTCTGAGGGTGTTAAAGCCCAAGTGGCCGGCACTGGGTGAAACTGTTACCTTTTCAACCCTTATGACTCCCCGGAATATGGTGGTGACCTATAATTGTCTTTTCTACACAATAAGGCTCTGCAAAAAGTACATGAATCCCTAGAAAAAGTTCAAACCTCAGGAGAGACCTTAAGGGTGCATTCACACACGGTATGCCCACCCCGCTCTATCTTTTTGCGGTGTACGGCGGGGATCGTGGCACACATGTGTGGCACTATACCGCCGCCGGGCCGCCATTGCTGTCTATGGGGATGTATATGCATGTACGTCCGCATGAACGGCCATGTGAATGAGCCCTAAGGTGGTATTTTTCCTGCATTAATGTGCTGCAGAAATAGTTTTCCTGAATAACTCATCCATCTTCATTATGTTGACAACCCATGCAATGAAAAAGTCCTCAGCGGGCATGAGAAATCTCAGGAACCTCCTCATGATCTAGACTTATGGAGTCAACAGATTCTCATCAAAAGAATCAGTGATAATACAAGTTCAAGAATGTCCACTGATCCCTGACATGGGAAATACATACACCACCACAGCATACTGGGCAGGGGGGCGAAGACCGAAAGTTCTGGAAACATTTGAATGACTCTTTGAAAGATCACCTTCACTGTAGAAAATAGTCGATCAGGACTAGACAAACTGAGGCTTAGTATAGTTTGGGAAAAGTAGGTTCCTCAAAAGACTTCCTTGACCTGTTCAAGATGTTGTTAAAGATATCTACCTATGAATACCTAAGGACCAAGAACCATATCATAGGTGCTGCTGTGACCCATGTCTTGGGTGGCTGGTGCCCCCGTGTGCCCCCGTGTAGCGGCACCCCACAAGTCTTACCTCTCCTCTCTACAGCGGCGTCTACTGGGGCACACACGTGCCGGCTCTGTGAGATATTGAGTGCCAGCTCCCCGCTAATTGGCCCTGGGAGGCCGCTGTCCTATTAAATAGCTTGCCTCTTTCTGTAACCCCTGCTGGATCTTTGTGCCTCATAGGGGTTCATTTACTAAGGGTCCACCATCCGCACTATCGTCGGATTAGAAAGGGGTTTTGGCACATGCGATCCGAATTTGACGCATCGGGGCCAGCTTTGACGCGACACAAATTGGGGAGCGGGCCGTCGGACGATCCGATGGATTCGGACTGCGCGTGGGATTTAACAGAGCAATTAGTGTCGCAAGCCACGCACTTACATGCACGGGGAGGAAGATGGTGAACCTTGACGGACCTGATCAGAAAGCGACACATCCAGGAACTCGGGCGCGCGATCTTCATGAATCGCGGCAAATGTGGATTCCAGCGGACAACACTATGTCCCCGACTCCGTTCCTGTGCCGCCTGTCCTGACCTTCTGTCTGTCCACGACTCTGATTCTTTCTGCCGACTCTGTACCTCGCCTTGGCCACTACCACAAGCAAAGTCGTGTCTGTGGAGCGGCCTGGTGGTATCATGCCGCAGCAAGTCCAACCCCCTTTTTGGGGGAGTCTGGTGAATACTGGGTACCACTTAGACTCCACTCCCATGTTTTGACTTACGCCATTGCTGGCGGTGGTTCGGTGGGTCTACCACCTCCAACCCTGACAACCCATACTTCATGTAACATTATTGCTATGAGAAAGGGGTCCATCAATGAAGGTTTCCTGCATTAAGTGAATGTGCCTTGATATCCAAGTGATGGTGTGCTAGACAGGTAGGTGACCTTTTCCACAAGCCCTGCGCCCATTCTAGTGGTCAAACACATTATAAATCTACGTTTTTCTGGTGAAATTCAACAACAAATTTTTGTCATCTTCTGGATAAGGTCGGCCAGGACTACTTTTTGGGGGTCATTTACTAAGGGCCCGATTCGCGTTTTCCCGACGTGTTACCCGAATATTTCCAATTTGTGCCAATTTTCCCTGAATTGCCCCGGGATTTTGGCCCAAGCGATCGGATTGTGGCGCATCGGCGCTGGCATGCACCAGCCATAGAAATCGGTGGGAAATCGGGGGGGGCGTGGTCGAACAAAAACCCAACGGATTCGGAAAAACCGCCGCATTTAAAAGAAAAAATTGGTCGCACGCGGCATACTTACATGCACCAGGAAGAGATCAGTGAACCCCGGGGCACCTCGGCGGACCTCGGCGCAGCAGCGACACCTGGTGGACATTGGGCGCAGGACCTTCATGAATCGCTGGAAGACCCAAATGCTCGTCGGAGAAGCCGCCGCTGGAATGCGAATGGACCGGGTAAGTAAATGTGCCCCATTGTGTCTGATCCATGAGCCGTTATCCCTTAAAAGAACATTCCTTGTGAAAGATCATTCATCCTCATCATGTGAGAGATTGTAATAGGGATATGGACTGAGACATGTATGGCTACATCTAATGTGTAGGCAGGGACAGTGTGTGCAGCCACGACCGGGCCCGTTGGAAGGGAAAGGCCTGTGGCTGTCACATATCCGTGCCAGCTGTTGGCCCCTGGAGTAGCGCATAAGCCAGATGCAAGACACCGAGCCGGTTCACTGCTAGAGCTAACCAGCTGCTGGGGAGCTCCGGGCCTCTTTGCCAGTGCCGATGGAGGAACAGGGAGTAATATGCTCCCTGTTCTGCCGCTATGCAGGAGACCGCTCTCAGCACCGGTGGCACAATGACGTCATCACATCAGCACGGTAGCCAGCAGAAGAGGAGAGCCACTCGTTGGGACGCATCGGGGAAAGGAGGTGAGTATAATTTTTTTTTACATTTTTAAACTTGCAATGAGCTGGGGCATAATGAGAGAAAGATAAATGACCAGGGGGCATAATGAAAAAGGGTATAATGACCATGGGGGGATAATAACCTAGAGGCATAATGAAAAGGGGTACAATGACCAGGGAGCATAATCACTGTTGGGCATAATGGCCGCGGGATATAATAACCAAGAGGCATGATAAAAAGGGGTATGATGACCAAGGGACATAACAACTGGGGGTAGAATGACAAGGGGCATAATTACTAACGGGGCAGAATGAGAAGGGGTAGAATAACCAGAGGTCAGAATGAGAAGGTGGCAAATTGACCTGGGGACATAATGAAAAGGGGTATAATGACCCCAGGGCAGAATGACAAGGGGCATAATTACTGGGGGGCAGAATGAAAAGGGGTAGAATAACCAGTCGTCAGAATGAAAAGAGGCATTATAACTGGGGAACAGAATGACAAGGGGCATAATTATTGTGGGGCAGAAAAGGGGTAGAATGGCGAGGGGGCATAATAAAAAGGGGCATAATGACCAGGAAGCATAATGACCGGGGGCATAATGAAAAGGGGCATAATAACTGGGGGCATAATGAGCAGGGGGCAAAATGAAAAGGGACATAATGACCAGGGGGCATAATGAAAAAGGGGATAATGACCAGGGGGTAGAGTGACTGGGGGCAGAATGAAAAGAGGCATAATTACTGGGGGACGAATGAAAAGGGGTAGAATAAGTGGAGTCAGAATAAGAAAGTGGCTTAATGACCAAGGGTCATAATAAAAAAGGGGCATAAAGACCCTGGGGTAGAAACACTAGGCCCATAATTACTGGGGGGGCAGAATGAAAAGGGGTAGCATGTCCACAGGGCATAATGACCAGGGGCAGAATGACAAGGGGCATATTTACTGTGGGAAGAATTACAAGGGGCATAATTACTGGGGGGCAATTGAAAAGAGGTTGAATTACCAGGGGCAGAATGAATAGAGGCATAATGACCAAAGGGCATAATGACAGGGGGCAGAATGAAAATGGGATGATTTGTGGGGGACAGAATTAAAAGGGGTAGAATGGCCAGGGACAGAATGATAAAGGGCAGAGGGTATAATGAGAGGGGGGGGGGCAGAATAAGATGGGGATATAATGAGAGGGGGCAAAATAACTGAGGACATAAGGGGAAAAATAGAGGGCATAAATAAAGACTGGGAGTAAATACGGAGCATTAATTAAGAATTAAGACAAAAGAAGGAATTTTTAAACCCCTTAACAGCTTGTGATGTATTAGTATGTCACAAGTGGGTTAAGGGAGTAAGGAAAGCCGGGGGTTTGCTGCACGTTGCAGAAAACAACCACAGGCAACACCCGCGTGTTTACACCTGTTTCACCGCATTTGAAATGGTTTTCCCTGCGTCCCTGGACACAGCATGGAATATGAAACGCTGTCAAGATAAAAACTGGAAACACAAAAAAGTCGTTATGGGGTTAAGAATGTGGGCAATTAAAAAGTGCGCTTACTAAGAAAGGAGGCAATAACAATGGGATGAGATGGAAGTGAGAAGTAAATAATTCCAACCCAATAAAATGAATGGTGAAAGGAGGATCCTAACCTGATGGGGGAAATAGATAAGTGGCCATTTAGCTTAAAAGGTAGGTGGGCACTAAAGTAACAAGAGGGCAATGGGTGCAGGGCTGGCCCCAGCACTGGGTATACCTGGGCAAGTGCTAGGCCCAGAGCTGCTGGGGGGCCCACATAAGGCTGTACATAAGGAATCTGTGGGGTGAGGGGCTGTATCTAATGAATCCATATAGGGAGAGGGGAGCTTTTTTATAAAATAACCATGAGGGGGCTGTTTGGTATAATAAACTAGGGAGTATTTTGGGGAAGAGGAGACTGTTTTAATTTTCTGAATTTTTAATGCCGCTGCTGGAGTTCACTGCAAAGGGGGGAGCTGTCGCCCAGGGGCCTACTGAAACCTGAAGCGGACCCTGACTGGGTGCACTGGATGTATGCAGCGTGGCTAAACGAACATGGCATAATTATTCTGTAGGGGGCATATAGGGGTATGATAGGGGTGACCCCCTCTGTGGTGCACAGTTCACAGAGATGAGTTGTGGCTGGAAGACGCCTTGAAGATCTGACTGAAATGGACAAAGACCATGAAGGTCCCAGCGGTAGGTCAGTGCATTTAGTTGTATCCTCGGCAACGAGCGGCTATCATGTTACTGTATTTGCTGTATACTGGTCTCTGGATATACTGCAGGTATTTGCTGGTGCTAATAGTAAGTCGTTTTATAGGAGCAGCCATGGTGTAGAGGTATTATTTGGGCCTTATCATTGGTAAATTGTCAATACCCTTAATCTATTTGAGGTGATCCTAAGCATAGTACTGGGGTAATATTTGTTCCTGTCACTGGATACATCTGATTATTGATGGTAGTTTTTTGTATTATTTTTGTTAAATTACTGGTGGTCAAAGTTAAGGGGGGTCCATTACGCCACAATGGGGCAGATTTACTTACCCGATCCATTCGCGATCCAGCGGCGTATTCTCTGCAGTGGATTCGGGTCTCCTGGCGATTCACTAATGCAGTTCCTCCGACGTCCACCAGGTGTCGCTGCTGCGCTGAAGTTCCTCGGAATGCACTGAACTTCACCAAGCCAGGCCCGGGTGAAGGTAAGTGCGTGTCCAGCGACACTTTTTTTTTAAATGCAGCGGTTTTTCCGAATCCGACAGATTTCCGTACGGCCACGCCCCACCGATTTCTGTCGCGTGCATGCTGGCGCCAATGCGCCACAATCCGATCGCGTGCGCCAAAATCCCGGGGCATTACAGGGGAAATCGGCATGTAACTGCATTGTCCGTGTATAACGCGCTATACGGGGAGTCACTAAGATCGTGCGCCCGATATCCTGCATGTGTCGCTTCCCCGCTCAGGTCCCTGGAGTTCACCTTCTTCTTCCTGGTGCATGTAAGTGCATTGTCCGTGTATAATGTGCTGTGCGGGGAGTCACTAAGATCGTGCGCCCGATATCCTGCATGTGTCGCTTCCCCGCTCAGGTCCCTGGAGTTCACCTTCTTCTTCCTGGTGCATGTAAGTGCATTGGTTGCGACACAATTTGAATATTAAATCCCACGCTCAGTCCGAATCAGTCGCATCGCCCAGCGGCCACGCCCCCCATTTCTGTCGCATGAAATCCTCATGCCGCACAATCCTCATGCAATCCCTGAAATGTGGAAATGCGCTCCGCGGACCCATAGTAAATAAGCCCCAATGTCTGTGCTCGTCTCCTAAGTGTCTCCTACACTGGAGGTACAGGGTGGAGAGATTAGGATGCAGACATTCCTTGGGGGGTCTGGCGCTCACACTTGGGGGATAGGAGATATTTGTTTAACCCTTTTTCTCACTGGGAAAAAAAAATCACAATGAAGACATTAACGTTGCAAAGTAAACAATAGATTGTGAGATCTTATCGGGATAAAGAAGAACACATGGAGGATGTAGACCAATCCAGTTAATGATTCATGTCTTAGTATTTGCATATATTTGCATTCATATGTTACTGATCCCACCCCAGGAGCATTCATGGATCTTGCAGAAGAGTAAGATCAAACGCTGGTGGATAACCTGATAATAAGCCTGGGGGTCTCCAGCACAGTGGGGATCGGACCCTCTGTCTCCACCATCATTGTTTGTCAGTAGGTTACGACTGGTGAATACGACGGCGAGAGCAGCGGCTGCTCCCACCCAAAGACAAATATTACACTGTGCGAGACAAAGTAGCTATTGTGGGCCGGGAATCGGTCAGCAAGAACCTATGCTCTATTTTAATCGTTAACCCACGCACCGCTGCGCTTCCCTCTTATTTGGATTTGGGTTTTTTCCGAAGAGATTAACCGTTTCAAGACCATTTCGGACTAAGGAAAATTTTATTCATTTATACATAACGTAGAAATAATTATGATAGGAATTGTGCACATGATGAACGATTGACACATTACATTCTATTCTTTCCTCTCTTAAGGATTATTCCTTTACTTATTTGTTTTTTACGTTTATTTATATATTTATTTCTACGCAAAATAAGAATATCCCCCATCGCTAAAGCAGCCTGTGATGTCATCTTATATGACGCCTTTATCTCCCCCGCACTGGTCAGTTATAGAAGCAACAAAAGGGTCCTGGGGTACCCTTCATCAGGGAGAGTGACTTGTCCTGGGGTACCCTTCATCAGGGAGAGTGACTTGTCCTGGGGTACCCTTCCTCAGGGAGAGTGACTTGTCCTGGGGTACCCTTCCTCAGGCAGAGTGACTTGTCCTGGGGTACCCTTCCTCAGGCAGAGTGACTTGTCCTGGGGTACCCTTCCTCAGGCAGAGTGGCTTGTCCTGGGGTACCCTTCCTCAGGCTGAGTGACTTGTCCTGGGGTACCCTTCCTCAGGCAGAGTGACTTGTCCTGGGGTACCCTTCCTCAGGGAGAGTGACTTGTCCTGGGGTACCCTTCCTCAGGCAGAGTGACTTGTCCTGGGGTACCCTTCCTCAGGCAGAGTGACTTGTCCTGGGGTACCCTTCCTCAGGCAGAGTGACTTGTCCTGGGGTACCCTTCCTCAGGCAGAGTGACTTGTCCTGGGGTACCCTTCCTCAGGGAGAGTGACTTGTCCTGGGGTACCCTTCCTCAGGCAGAGTGACTTGTCCTGGGGTATCCTTCCTCAGGCAGAGTGACTTGTCCTGGGGTACCCTTCCTCAGGGAGAGTGACTTGTCCTGGGGTACCCTTCCTCAGGCAAAGTGACTTGTCCTGGGGTACCCTTCCTCAGGGAGAGTGGCTTGTCCTGGGGTACCCTTCCTCAGGCAGAGTGACTTGTCCTGGGGTACCCTTCCTCAGGGAGAGTGACTTGTCCTGGGGTACCCTTCCTCAGGGAGAGTGACTTGTCCTGGGGTACCCTTCCTCAGGCAGAGTGACTTGTCCTGGAGTACCCTTCCTCAGGGAGAGTGACTTGTCCTGGGGTACCCTTCCTCAGGCAGAGTGACTTGTCCTGGGGTACCCTTCCTCAGGGAGAGTGGCTTGTCCTGGGGTACCCTTCCTCCGGCAGAGTGACTTGTCCTGGGGTACCCTTCATCAGGCAGAGTGACTTGTCCTGGGGTATCCTTCCTCAGGCAGAGTGACTTGTCCTGGGGTACCCTTCCTCAGGCACAGTGACTTGTCCTGGGGTACCCTTCCTCAGGCAGAGTGACTTGTCCTGGGGTACCCTTCCTCAGGCAGAGTGACTTGTCCTGGGGTACCCTTCCTCAGGGAGAGTGACTTGTCCTGGGGTACCCTTCCTCAGGCAGAGTGACTTGTCCTGGGGTACCCTTCCTCAGGCAGAGTGACTTGTCCTGGGGTATCCTTCCTCAGGGAGAGTGACTTGTCCTGGGGTACCCTTCCTCAGGGAGAGTGACTTGTCCTGGGGTACCCTTCCTCAGGCAGAGTGACTTGTCCTGGGGTACCCTTCCTCAGGCAGAGTGACTTGTCCTGGGGTACCCTTCCTCAGGGAGAGTGACTTGTCCTGGGGTACCCTTCCTCAGGCAGAGTGACTTGTCCTGGGGTATCCTTCCTCAGGCAGAGTGACTTGTCCTGGGGGTACCCTTCCTCAGAAAGATCGACTGGGTTACCCCTCCTGAGACAGAGCAACTTGTCTTGGGGTACCCCTCCTCAGGAAAAGTGACTAACCTCGGTGTACCCTTCCTCAGACAGAGTGACTAGTTTCAAGGTACTCTTCCTCAGGTAGAGTAACTAATCCCAGAATACCCTTTTTTTAGGAAGACCGACTAGCCACGGGTACCCTTCTTCAGGCACAGCAACTAGAGAGAATAGTCCCTGGGTAGCTTTCCTCTGGCAGAGTGTTTAGTACTGAGTGAGCTTTCTTCAGGAAGTGTAAAAAACATGTTGGTGGTATTTAAGTAACATGGACTAAAAAAACGAATACTCCCGGGATACTCCTCAGGAAGAGCGACTAATCCCAGAATTAATCCCACAGAGATTTTTTTGTAAACTTAAAAGCATCTTCCTTTATTTCAAAAAAGATAAAAACAGAAGGGATCCATGAAAAAACACTGACACGTTTCGAATCGTAAGAATCTTTACGATTCAAAACGTGTCAGACTTTTTACTCCTGATTACTCTTCCTCAGACAGGATGACTAGTTCAGTGGTACCTTCCTCAAGCGAAAGCTGCTAGTCCCTTGCGTCCCCTTCCACAGGCAGCGCTACCAGCCCCCTGGTACTTTTCCTCAGGCAGAGCTACTAGACCCCTGGAACCCTTCCTCAGCCAGACCTACTAGCCCATGGGTACCCTTCCTTAGACAGAGCTACTAGCCCCAAGATACCCTTCCTCTGGCAGAATGACTAGTCCTGGGTACCCTTCTTCAGACATATCTACTAGCCCTAGGATACCCTTCCTCAGGCAGAACTACTAGTCCCTGAGTACCATTCTTCAAGGAGAGTGAATAGCCCTAGATTTTTCTTCTTCAGGCACAGCTACTAGCCCCCAGGATAACTTTCCTCAGACAGAGCTACTAGCCCCAGGGTACCCTTCTTCAGGCAGAGTGACTAGTCCCAGGGTACCCTTCTTCAGGCAGAGTGACGGGCCCCAGGGTACCTTTCTTCAGGCAGAGTTACTAGCCCCAGGGTACCTTTCTTCAGGCAGAGTTACTAGCCCCATGGTACCTTCTTCAGACAGAGTGACTAGTCCCAGGATACCTTCTTCAGGCAGAGTGACTAGTGCCAGGATACCTTTCTTCAGGCAGAGTTACTAGCCCCAGGGTACCTTTCTTCAGGCAGAGTGACTAGTCCCATGGTACCCTTCTTCAGGCAGTGTTACTAGCCCCAGGGTACCCTTCTTCACTCAGAGTGACTAGTCTCATGGTACCCTTCTTCAGGCAGAGTGACTAGCCCCAGGATACCCTTCTTCAGGCAGTGTTACTAGCCCCAGGGTACATTTCTTCAGGCAGATTGACTAGTCCCAGGATACCCTTCTTCAGGCAGAGTGACTGGCCCCAGGATACCCTTCTTCAGGCAGAGTGACTGGCCCCAGGATACCCTTCTTCAGGCAGAGTGACTGGCCCCAGGATACCCTTCTTCAGGCAGTGTTACTAGCCCCCGGGTACCCTTCTTCAGGCAGAGCTACTAGCCCCGGGTACCCTTCCTCAAGTCAAACATTTAATGAATGACTGTAATGGCACTGAATGGTGATATGCGTTTGGGATGGGGAGATGGGGGGGTCCTGTGAGGTCACAATTACCTATAGAACCTCATGAACACAGCTAATTTTGACATGAAATAAGCCTCCAGACGCTGTCTAGCAAGCGCTCATATTCTCTGGCACATATCGTCTATTTCAACAAGAAAATCGTTTTCACACGTCCCTCTCTGCAGGAAACAATTTGTCCGGCAGCTTCTAGTAAAAGAACTGACTTGTCCTATAGGCGTCCATGGCTGGTTGGTTTCTATCCGTAATGTAAACATCCAGTTTGGGACAGAGGAGGGACGGGGGAGTTGTGTGGTCGGCTTTTGTTCCTGCTGTTCCTTCCTGCCATGCATCACAGGCATCAAGTATTCAGATCATGAAATAAAAGTCCTTCAGTGTATGAAATAAATGCCCCGGCCCAGAGCTTATTGCCCTCACTGAAAAATTATAATAATATAAAGTATATGGCTGCTCAGATAGTATAGGACAAATGGCTTATTCTTAAAGGGGTTGGCCACTTCACCTCATGTTTTGTGTAATGTGTGTGTAAGTATAGGGGGGACCTGCCAGGACTTTAATCTTATATTCATAAATATTATCATAAGGTCCTGGCAGGGCAATTGTTAACCCCTTAACGACTTGGCCTTTTTTAGTTTTTTCACTTCCATTTTTCACTCCCCACCTTCAAAAATCTATAACTTTTTTATTTTTCCACATAAAGAGCTCTGTTATGGCTTATTTTCTGCGTAACAAATTGCACTTCGTAGTGACGGTATTTAATGTTCCATGGCGCGTACTGGGAAGCGGGAAAAAAATTCCAAATACAGTGAAAATGGTGAAAAAACACATTTGCGACGTTTTCTTGTGGGCTTGGATTTTACAGCTTTCACTGTGTGCCCCAAATGACAGGTCTACTTTATTCTTTGGGTTGCTACGATCACAGGGATACCACATTTGTACATTTATAATGTTTTCATACATTTAAAAAAATTAAAACCTCCTGTACAAAAAATTTTTTTTTGATTTTGTCATCTTCTGGCGCTAATAACTTTTTCATACTTTGGTGTACGGAGCTGTGGGTGGTGTCATTTTTTGCGACTTTTGATGGCGTTTTCATTGCTATCATTGTTAGGAATGTGCTACCTTTTGATCACTTTTTATTAATTTTTTTATATTTTCCAAAATGGCAAAAAAATGTCATTTTTGACTTTGGACGCTATTTTCCGTTACGGGGTTAAACGCAGTGAAAAACCGTTATTATATTTTGATAGATCGGACATTTTCGGACGCGGTGATACCTAATGTGTTTATGATTTTTACTGTTTATTGATATTAATATCAGTTCTAGGGAAAGGGGGGTGATTTGAATTTTTAGGTTTTTTTAATATAATTTTTTTTTTTTAAACTTTTTTTTACTTTTACTTTAACTATTTTTCAGACTCCCTAGGGTACTTTAACCCTAGGTTGTCTGATCGATCCTACCATATACTGCCATACTGCAATATGGCAGTATATGGGGATTTTACTCCTCATTCATTACAATGTGCTCATAGCACATTGTAATGAATAGGTTAAAACGAGACAGCTTCGGGCCTTCGTGAGGCCCGATGCTGTCATGGCAACGGATCACCGCTCCCCGTGACGTCATCGGGGAGCGAAGATCCGCGCCAAGATGGCGGCGCCCATGCGGCGCCATCTTTTTGAAGCCTCCGGCAGCATTGCCGGAGGTGATCGAGGTGAAAGCACCCGCGATCGGTGCTAGCACCGATCGCGGGTGTTACCGGTAAGCCTTTGCTGCAATATGCAGCAAAGACTTACCGGCTATGGAGAGGGCTCGGCCCGCGAGCCCTCTCCATGCACCGGGACCCGGCGCGCGCCGTACTAGTACGGCGCGCGTCGGGAAGGGGTTAAAGGACAGATAAGATCACATGACCCTCCATCTACATCCATTTTATGGACAGGAATGTCCGGCTGATGAGGTAAACGACAGGAGGTTTCAAGAAAGCGAAACAGAACTAGTAATAGATGTATTGGTAAATTATCTAATATCCTGCCCCCAACACAGTACAAAGAACATGAGGTAAAGTGGCCAACCCCATTAAAGGAAATCTAACATTTATTTTCATGCATTATGAAGCAAACATATATTCAGAATGCTGTAGCTACACTGATGCAGAAACATATCTTGTTTAATCCCTGTGCCGAGTGGTTTTAAAGAAAAAACAATTATAA
The DNA here is from genome assembly GCF_040894005.1 of Engystomops pustulosus. Lineage (NCBI taxonomy): Eukaryota > Metazoa > Chordata > Amphibia > Anura > Leptodactylidae > Engystomops > Engystomops pustulosus. Next base: position 9,827,667 of record NC_092421.1, on the reverse strand, counting down.
AATTATGATAACGAGTCTCTGTCGCTCCTGTGCCTGGGCTCGGTGCTTTTCCTTTTACATTAGTAATGCACTGCACCAGAGGATGATGTAATCACTGTGTTGCGCCTGACAGGCAGAAGTAATCAATCCCTGCACCTTAACCCAGCTGTTGAGAATGAGTCATCCAGCTCAGGTTGATTAGTCCTGTCTGAACAGTTCAGAAAGCTCCTTGGAATGTGTTTATCAATCCAGCTTTCCCAAGGTCCTGAATGTTATAACTGTTTTTTCAGCAAACAAATGATTGCTTCATAATGTATCAAATCAAATGGTAGATTTCCTTTAAAGGGAACCTGTCAGCACATTTGCACATATACAGCCACTGACAGGTTCCTATAGAGCTCTAATAACTGACTGACCCTCTTCTTTTAGCTAAAATTTGTTTCGCTTACATCCACAGAAATCACCTTTTATCTTATATTCCCTGGCATCAGAGGGGGCATGTCCTGCTCGGCCGGCCCCTCCCATCTAATCCTCCCCATGCCTTATGCCTCCTTACTGGTCACAGTTCATGTCATGTGACCAGAGTGACATCATCTCGGGTCCTTTAGCCTCGTAATAATAGCAAACTGTACCCCATGCATGTATCTGACCACATGAAGTCACAGCAGCCTCCATGGACTTCTACTCCTCTCCATCCTCCTTGGAGGCTGCTGTGATTTCATGGCATCACATACATGGTGTACAGTAGTGGTGTGTCTTTCGCATGAATGACTGGAGTCGGCTCCTCTCAGTGAGCCAAGGGCTCATGTAACCCTGCCCCAAACTGGCTCACCTCATCCCCTTTAACCTGATACAATCTGGTTAAAAGTGGAGTGGTGTGGGGTGATTGACTGGCCTGCGGCTCCCTATTATATATTTAATAGGGAGTTGTTCAGGAGCCAGAAGAGTCTTAGTGAGCGGAGCCTAAAAATCCAGCTCCCTAAGAAGAGCCGGAATTCCCATCACTAGTCTACAGTTTGCTATTATTAGAAGGCTGAAGGACCTGCGATGATGTCACATGTCATGAATGTAACACAAGGCAGTGTGTAAAAAGATTGACACAATGAGGCACATTTACTTACCCGGTCTTGTTGCGGTCCCCGATGTGAGTTGTTCGACGATCATGCACTCCGGCGCGATTCACCAAGATCGTGCGCCCGAGTTCCTGCATGTGTCGCTTCCCCGCTCAGGTCCCCGGAGTTCACCTTCTTCTTCCTGGTGCATGTAAGCGCATTGTCTTGCAAAACAATTTAAATGTTAAATCCCGCGCTCAGTCTGAATTAGTCGGATCGTCCGACGGCCCACCCCCTGTCACATGAAATCTGGCGTGATTGCGCCACAATACCCTTTTAAATGCGGCACAAAACGGTATTCGCCAGAACATCCAACTTTTGTGCGGTCCGCGGACCCTTAGTAAATGAGCCCCACTATTTCCCTTCTGTACATAGAGCTTTATATGTCTGTAGTTGAATATCAGCAAACGGTTCCTAAGTACAAGGAGGCAGAGCAGTGATTTGAAGAGACACAGAGCTGTCAGTCAGAATAATGGGGCGTGGCTTACTGCCAGCCTGAGAGAGAGAAGAGTCACAAAGACCAAACATGAGTCACAAATAGTGATGGGAATTACGTAGCTTCTTAGTGATCTGACTCATTAGACTCCGCTCACTAAGAAGACCCGGCTCTTCTGGCTCCTCAACGGCTCCCTATTACATATATAATAAGGAGCAGCAGGCCAGTCAGTCACCCCACTCCACTTTTAACCCGATTGTATCGGGTTAAAGGGAGCATGGTGCGCCTGTCAGGGGGCAGGGTTCAGTGAGTCACCGGCTCACTGAGGAGAGCTGGTTCCCGACGTTCACGAACAAGAGCCGACTCTTACAGCCATCTCTTTCGCGAATGACACATCACTAGTCACCAAAGCTAATTTGCATAACATAAAAACAGCTGTAATTAAGGTACAGAGCACCGCTGGCAGCTAATTTTAGGTGATATGAGGAGGACTTGTAACACTTTATCAGCAGGCATTGTTACACAGGGTGGCCAAAAATCTGGTGACAGGTCCTCTTTGAGTTCCTCTCTGTCAGGTAACTACCTTGTACTTTACTAATGGAATGGATTCCAGTCTAAAAGTTTCAATATTTGATGATATTGGGTTTAGTTTAGCCTCACCAAAACCTCCTACTACACAACTTACAGTCAGATCTAACTTGACAAAGGTCAGGAAGACCGAAACGTCGTAATTTTGATCTGTTTCTTGTGAAAAATCCTCACTGATTTGTTGCTTTATGGTGAAGGCTTTATCATGTGAAAAAGTTGTTGAAAAATTAAAAAGAGAAAAAAAAAAAAAAGAGAAATAAGAATATAGACTCTTGGTTGAGTCGGCACCGAAGTGGCCCACCCACCATCCCTCCCTGTGTTGTGTGTTTTTGTTTTACTATGTTAATTCATGTTGTTTTTCTTGTTTATCTCTAACTTGCAGCTGGTGGAAAGTGAAAGATGTGATGGAGAATGCTCGGTTGGCCGACTTGCCAGTTGGGAGTACAGTTGGCTTACAGTGGCCAGCAAGAGATTGAATATATGGTGCAAAGGAGAGGTCAGAGCCCAGCACAACCCGAGACAGATTTGGGAAGGGTCAGAGAGTATGTAAGGGGGGAATTGTCATCTTTTTAGACATAATATGGATTATTCTAATCTGAACTGATACGTTTCTACCTCGCATGTTCCCATCATATGTGTACATCGCCTCTGTGTACCTTTGTGTTGATTTTGTTCATCTTTGTATACTGTTTAGTGGATTGTATTGGAGAACATCACAACCAACCATAGCTAGGAGGACCGCCACTCTTATTAGGCCATGCTCACTACTCCTCCCTCTGTAATAACAGATAAATTAGAAGAGAAGTGAGAAAAGGAGGGGAATCCGAGGGACATGGTGAGACATGGGAAAAAGGTTTCAGCCAACATTACTGTAGAAATCGGGGAGATAATTTCCTTTACCGGATGACATATCTGCTGAGTGATACAGATGTGTGACTGTGAGGTCACCATTTCTGGCTATATACGTGTTCAAAGAAATATTTATTCATTTCAATAGTTCATTTATGGCTCCGATGACCGAAGTTGTTGGAATCACTTACAGTGACCAACCAGAGGTCTACAAGTATCTCTACAATGGGACATATAGGGGGTCATTTACTAACGGCCCGATTCGCGTTTTCCCGACGTGTTACCCAAATATTTCCGATTTGCGCCGATTGTACCTGAATTGCCCCGGGATTTTGGCGCACGCGATCGGATTGTGGCGCATCGGCGCTGGCATGCGCGCGACGGAAATCGGGGGGCGTGGCCGAACGAAAACCCGACGTATTCGGAAAAAACGCCGCATTTAAGAACGGAAAATGTGTCGCTCGGGACGCGCTTACCTGCACTCAGCCGGCATCGGTGAATTCCGGCGCGTTCAGATGCTTTTCAGCGCAGCAGCGCCACCTGGTGGACGGCGGAGGAACTACCTTATTAAATCCCGGCCGGAGCCGAATCCAGCGCAGAGAACGCGCCGCTGGATCGCAAATGGACCGGGTAAGTAAATCTGCCCCATATTCTTGTCTTGGGTATGAATGTGACAGTGGGATACAGAGTCAGCGCTGGTGATGGTTATACTGGTACCTAACAGAGTAACATCTGCCCAGGACATGAGCAGAGAGGAGGCCTTTTACCTGCTGCCAAGGCCAAAGGCCGAGTGTAATGGGACTGCAGAGGTCAAGCTCCCCGAGACCTATAGGAACTACCCAGTATGCGTGTGTGTGGGCCAAGAAGACAACCAGGGAGCTGGTCTGTGGGTGAGCCATAAGCCGGGTCTTTGCCAGCTCCTCCTGCCAGTCGAGAAGGTACAAATTTTACCAAGTAATCTTATGTGGCAAAGTTGGAGTTGTAAAAAAGAACTGCAGTGTCCGTGCCAAGCTCAAGTGAAGTGAAGTTTCTGTTATGTTGCAATTCAACGTTCTCAGTTCTCGAGGTCTGACCCTCACAGGAAGAACCTAAGAGTGTGAACAATTTCTCTCCAGTAGGCCCTTTTCCGCAATTATCTCCTGGATATAGGTACGATAGTGACCTCAGAAGAACAGAGCAAGGAGTAATTCTCCAAAAATAGGAAGAACCTTTCTTACTAGTAATTTGGAAGAGCTGCGGAACGTTGCCTGATTAGCATATTACAATCCTATACTACTGATTGCTCAGGAACAGTGAAGTTTAGGGTAAAAATTCCATCTGCGCTAGAATCAGTGGAGCCGAGGATCCAAAGAGGTGGAGAAAGTTCCTCTTTAAACTTTTCATGTTTGTAATAAATGTCATCCTGAAAGGAGCAATGAAGTGAATGCAATGTAACGCAATAGCGGCATGACAAGGGGTTAAATTGGAGCTATCTAAGGGGTTAGGTGAAGGTCAGAGATGGGAGGGGGAGATGTTTACAGTAAGTCTGGATCAGTCACGTACAGGGGAGGGTTTGGGAATATTTGTAAATATACTGACACAGGTAGTGTCAGTCTGTCACTGGAATCTGGGGAGAAAAGAACAATTTTTTCTCACCTGCAGCTATGGCTGATGTTCAGGATATTATGAGGCGAGTTCAAGCAGCGATCCAGCAGCATGGGCCAGGGTGGATCGAGCAGAACCTGGCGGGGGTTACAGCGGTTCCGGCGGCGCCAGTGGCCGGTGAGGAGCCGCTACGGAGGAGCAAAAGATCTCGCCCTCCCAACAGGCTGAGTCCGGAGGTATCTCCCCGTCCCCCGCGTCGCCGTAGGAGCCCCAGCAGGGACCCTCCGTCCTCCTCCTCGAGACGGGCCTCCTGGGCTGGAGGGAGGACGCCGAGGAATCCAGCAGTGCGGCAGGGGACAGGGACACGGGGGGCCCAGCCAATACCTCCCCCCCCCCCCCCCCCCCGGCGGCATGATCGTGGCACCCAGGAGACGGCCGGCTTCCCTGCTGATGACCCGAGCAGCAGCCGTGCTCAGCGCAGCGGATCGAGATTTGGTGGAGAAGAGGCTCCCGTGGTCCAGAGTAAGGTGAGAGCGATATCGCCCTCGGTACCAGCCGATGGGCAGGGCCGGCAGACAGGGAGCAGGAGTCTCGGGAACCCTGCCGGGGTCACCGGAAGTGGGGCTCCGGCGGCCATCTTGGGAGAGGCAACAAGCGATGGAACTTCCGGTTTCGGGGGCGGGTACCGGAAGTCCCACCCCTAGGTCCATCGATGATGACGCGGACGCCGAGTCCGACAGCGGAGCAGAGGAGGCCTGAGCTCCAGCTCCTGTACAACAACAGAGCAACAGCAGAAGGGGAGAGCGGCGATCTGGAGCGGATCGCTGGGGCGGCGACCGGCAACAGGAGGCGGGCCAGCTTCAGGCGGCCCTGTGCGCCGAGAACCAGGAGCAGGAATGGCCATGCCGATGCACGCTACGCCCGCAGCCGCAGGAGCGGCTGCGCGGTCAGGTGAGGTCACCACCGGTGCATCCACAGGATCTACCTCACAGGCATCTTATCTCTGATTTATATGAGGGTGTACTTATCTCACACACTGTACATATCACTGATATATATGAGGGTGTAGTTACCTCATACACTGTACATACCACTGATATATATGAGGGTGTAGTTACCTCATACATTGTACATATCACTGATATATATGAGGATGTAGTTACCTCATACACTGTACATATCACGGATATATATGAGGGTGTAGTTACCTCATACACTGTACATATCACTGGTATATATGAGGATGTATTTACCTCATACTCTGTACATATCACTGGTATATATGAGGGTGTAGTTACCTCATACACTGTACATATAACTGATATATATGAGGGTCTAGTTACCTCATACACTGTACATATCACTGATATATATGAGGGTGTAGTTACCTCATACACTGTACATATCACTGATATATATGAGGGTGTAGTTACCTCATACACTGTACATATCACTGATTATATATGAGGATGTAGTTACCTCACACACTGTACATATCACTTATATATATGAGGATGTAGTTACCTCATACACTGTACATATCACTGATTATATAGGAGGATGTAGTTACCTCATACGCTGTACATATTACTGATATATATGAGGATGTAGTTACCTCATACACTGTACATATCACTGATATATATGAGGATGTAGTTACCTCATACACTGTACATATCACTGATATATATGGGGATGTAGTTACCTCATACACTGTACATATCACTGGTATATATGAGGATGTAGTTACCTCATACTCTGTACATATCACTGGTATATATGAGGGTGTAGTTACCTCATACGCTGTACATATTACTGGTATATATGAGAAGGGAAGTTACCTCATACACTGTACATATCACTGATATATATGAGGAGGTAGTTACCTCATACACTGTACATATCACTGATATATATGAGGATGTATTTACTTCATACACTGTACATATCACTGGTATATATGAGGATGTATTTACCTCATACACTGTACATATCACTGGTATATATGAGGATGTATTTACCTCATACATTGTACATATCACTGATATATATGAGGGTGTAGTTACCCCATACACTGTACATATCACTGATATATATGAGGATGTAGTTACCTCATACATTGTACATATCACTGATATATATGAGGGTGTAGTTACCTCATACACTGTACATATCACTGATGTATATGAGGATGTAGTTACCTCATACACTGTACATATCACTGATATATATGAGGGTGTAGTTACCTCATGCACTGTACATATCACTGATGTGTATGAGGAGGTGGTTGCCTCATACACTGTACATGTCACTGATATATATGAGGGTGTAGTTACCTCATACACTGTACATATAACTGATATATATGAGGGTCTAGTTACCTCATACACTGTACATATCACTGGTATATATGAGGATGTAGTTACCTCATACACTGTACATATCACTGATATATATGAGGATGTAGTTACCTCATACACTGTAAATATCACTGATATATATGAGGGTGTAGTTACCTCATACACTGTACATATCACTGATGTATATGAGGATGTAGTTACCTCATACACTGTACATATCACTGATATATATGAGGATGTAGTTACCTCATGCACTGTACATATGACTGATGTATATGAGGATGTAGTTACCTCATACACTGTACATATCGCTGATGTATATGAGGATGTAGTTACCTCATACACTGTACATATCACTGATGTATATGAGGATGTATTTACCTCATACACTGTACATATCACTGATGTATATGAAGATGTAGTTACCTCATACCCTGTACATATCACTGGTATATATGAGGGTGTAGTTACCTCACACACTGTACATATCACTGATATATATGAGGATGCATTTACCTCATACACTGTACATATCACTGGTATATAGGAGGATGTAGTTACCTCACACGCTGTACATATCACTGATTTATATGAGGATGTAGTTACCTCATACATTGTACATATCACTGATATATATGAGGGGTAGGTACCTCCTACACTGTACATATCACTGATTTATATGAGGGTGTACTTACCTCACACACTTTACATATCACTGATAGATATGAGGGTGTACTTACCTCATACACTGTACATATCACTGATATATATGAGGATGTAGTTACCTCACACACTTTACAGATCACTGATAGATATGAGGGTGTACTTACCTCACACACTTCTTCAGGAGTCCAGTCCTTTTAGATAGAGACTGAGGGCAGATGTCCGCCATTACTCTGCTTGTCTGCCCAGAGAGAGCACATGTACAGGATCAAAGATGGAGGCTGCACTATTACTAGTTTCTTATAAGCTCGGTTCTCTATAGTCTTGGTGCCTTACACCGTCCTGCGAGTTACTGACCATGATAGGTGCGGGTCCCCCACATTCCTGGTCTATAGGGCCCAGCATTGACCTGTACAGAGTAATTGTAGTGGCTGGATATAAGGAGTTTAGCTATCTGAATAAAACCTCCATGTCACTGATATACAAACGGATTCTATAGTAGCCCATCCCAGGTCATTGCTTTATAACCACCACATGCTGCATTCAGATGCTTATGTGCCTGGATCAGTGTACATGGCTAGCCTTTGGTTGTGGCTTCTATATTATGGACTGTCCATGTAGACCTTATGTGCACTCATATATATATATACTCTAGATTACATGAGTGGTACATGGTACAATACTGAGGGGGCTACATACCACCTCAGACTATAATGGTGAATTAGCATTGTAATATTATATTACATTTATCCCCATGAAATGGCTGGAGAATTAGCCAGACACATGGTCAGTGTTACTGCTGCACCTAATTCTGTAAGATAAATGGATCCTATATATCCAGGCCCTTGGTACATTTATATAATATCTTATGGGTGGTTGATTTTAATGTCTCCAATGGTTGGTTTGGGGTCACATCTTCTTTAGCCACTTAGCTAGGAGGTTAGCGGCTATGTGGAGCTTGGGATGTGGCTCTCGCACGCTGTGCGCGTAATTATGGTTTATGGGAGACGAGTTTTTCACACCTGGTTACACCACTAGCTTGGAGGTTGGCGGCTAGTGGATTATATGTGGAGACATATATACACTTCTTTAAGGGGCGGTCCCTGAGAAGATGGTTCTGGTTCGGTTATCCACACCTAGTTACGCCACTAGCTAAGAGGATAGCGGCTGGTTGATCACTAGGGTGTTGGTTTGGTAAGCAGTGCGTGCATTGTATATCACCACTTGCCAGAGGTTGCGGCTTGTGGATATGGAAGGTGTGGTTTCACTACACGCTGAGCGTGTTTTTTGAGCAAAGTTACATTTCTTTAGTATTATACCGGGTTAAGTTGGTTGTCGGCTCAGTCAGTGAGGAGTTTAAATAGAGCAAGGATTAAGGTTAACAAAACAATAGGGCGGTTTATAGCACGAAAGGGGGCATTGTGATAAGGCACCCGGAGTGGGAAGAAGGGCAAGGGGTGAGGATGGGGTACACCTGACAGATGTGGGCCTGGATGTATGGTTACTGGCTATACAGGAAGGAGCGGAGAAGGCGTTGAGGATGTTGCGGGACAGCCGTGTGTGAGGTCATCCCACACGGTGTCGTGGCGGATTTAGGAGGGGTTCTCGGGGGCAAAAAGGAGGTGTTGAGACGGGGGAGCTGGCAACACGGGGGGTGTCCAGTCCCCCGAATAGTTGTTTAACAGAGATATGGTGAATTCCTGGGAGCAAGGATCTCAGGAGGTGGGGAAGTCTCCATTTTGGGTCCCTGGTCAGGCGCATATACGGCTGGGGACAAGTGAGACTTCGTGACAACGGATTTGATGGCAATTTAGATGCCCCCCGGAACCCCTTTGCTAGCTGAGTTTAATGTAAATTGTAATGTTATGCAATGTTATTGATTAATGATGATGTTTTGTTATAATAAATGCGGCCGCTGTGGCCTTGACACCCAACAACTGTGTACGCCCATTAATGAGTGAAGGGGGGCATGGGGTTGGGTTTTCACAGCGGTAATTTTAAGTCCCAAAGTCAAGGAGCAATGAAGTGAATGCAATGTAACGCAATAGCGGCATGACAAGGGGTTAAATTGGAGCTATCTAAGGGGTTAGGTGAAGGTCAGAGATGGGAGGGGGAGATGTTTACAGTAAGTCTGGATCAGTCACATACATGGGAGGGTTTGGGAATATTTGTAAATATACTGACACAGGTAGTGTCAGTCTGTCACTGGAATCTGGGGAGAAAAGAACAATTTTTCCCGCCCACCCGCCCCCTTTGTAAAAATTGGGGATGCAGATGGGGGGCCAAAACTAATGTCGCAGCGGCGGATTTAGGAGGGGTTCTCGGGGGCAAAAAGGAGGTGTTGAGACGGGGGAGCTGGCAACACGGGGGGTGTCCAGTCCCCCGAATAGTTGTTTAACAGAGATATGGTGAATTCCTGGGAGCAAGGATCTCAGGAGGTGGGGAAGTCTCCATTTTGGGTCCCTGGTCAGGCGCATATACGGCTGGGGACAAGTGAGACTTCGTGACAACGGATTTGATGGCAATTTAGATGCCCCCCGGAACCCCTTTGCTAGCTGAGTTTAATGTAAATTGTAATGTTATGCAATGTTATTGATTAATGATGATGTTTTGTTATAATAAATGCGGCCGCTGTGGCCTTGACACCCAACAACTGTGTACGCCCATTAATGAGTGAAGGGGGGCATGGGGTTGGGTTTTCACAGCGGTAATTTTAAGTCCCAAAGTCATGTTTAGGATCACAGAGGTCATAAATCTGATGGGAATTAGTGGTGCGCACCAATGCAACTAAAGGGGGTATAACAGGGCCCTGAAAATGACGGGAAGGTGCACATGTCCTGCAGAAGGACACCAGTACTATACATGATGGGACCAGGAGCTTCAGGTTTCATCTCTGGTCGTGTGTGTACATTCCTACTTAGTCTATCCAGGAGTCATGAGGTTATGAAAACAGTCACCCCGCAGTGTGTTATGGGAGGTCTTCTCTACGGCTATGGGGGAGCTGAGATCCGAGAAGCGTTGCATTGTATTGGTTGTTTATATTGATAGATTCAATCTCTTCTGTTGAAATAAATAATGGAGAAATGACAACAAAACACAAGTTCTTCAGAGTTCACGGTGAAGGCCCCCAACAATAGCTGGTTGTCCTGGAGCAGAGTCTCGGGAGCCAGGCACTACTGCACCATCCTTGTTAGACTTCTCCATCCTGCTGGGTTATGTTTCAGAGACAACAGAAGAACAGAGAACTGAGAAAGGCATTTATGTAATCCCGGGGAACATTCCTCTCCTTCAGACCTTCTATCCAGGTGGCAAACCCACAAATACATACAAATACAGACGCTTGTCCAGAGGCCGTCTAGCATGGTGCCAAAAGCCAAGTACATCTACCAGGGGAATATGTGTCAGGAAAGACTAGGTCCTAAATCTGTGATAAATCTACCCCTCTCCGAGTTAATGAGAAGGCCTCATGGAGAGACAGGGAAATGCATATATACAACTGTATTAACAGGTCACCAGGTTTAGTACAGGGTCATTCCGGCACCTACAATAACCGTTGGGAAAGATTTTTTTTTGAGGGTAGAATTACACAGTGTCCCCAGTCTCCTCAAGGCATGCACTATATGGAGTATAATCCATGAATATCCAGATATTGCATGGACAACTTGTTCAAACCATAGACAATGGAATATTTACTGATGGCTTTAGGGGTCCCTCTCTACATAGAGGGTAACCACTGAAGAGGACTGAAATTGGGGGAGATACAAAGTTGACTTTACACACAACCCCTAAAAAATGTTGCCTGAAAATATAGTTTTAACTGGTGATACTTACATCCATTGGAGATCTGGAATTATGTCGCTATTATGGATGGACATCTGTTGATGTTTCCACTGGACAGCCATAGACCTCATGAAGGCTGCTCCACCCAGTTCCGCATATAACATTAGATAACGGTGGTGAGTCCCGGGCACAGCTGCACATTTGCATCTTGTAGGGTTGTAGGAGATAAGGAACCACATTTACTAAGGGTTCGCGGATCGCATTTCCGTCGGGTTTCCCGACTATTTCCGTTTTGCGCTGCATTTAACAGGGGTTTTTGTCGCACACGATCGGATTTTGGCGCAATCGCACTTACATGCACCGGGAAGAAGAAGGTGAACTCCAGCGGACCTGAGCGGGGAAGCGACACATGCAGGATATCGGGCGCACGATCTTACTGACTCCCCGCACATCGCATTATACACGGACAATGCACTTACATGCACCAGGAAGAAGAAGGTGAACTCCAGCGGACCTGAGTGGGGAAGCGACACATGCAGGATATCGGGCGCACGATCTTGTTGAATCGCGGTAGACTTCATCCTCGTTGGGGAACGCACCCCGGGATCACGCAGGGACCGTGTAAGTAAATGTCCCCCATTATATATAAGAATAATGATGCACAGAGGACATGTACCCATCTTATCATGATGAAGAACATCTTTTATAACAACATATGTTGCTCAGGGAAATGTCTTACCACTAGAACCTCCAGCAATCATGAAAACATGATACCAAAAGTCTTTCCAGTGATTAAAGTGTCAGTTCCCGTGTGGCTATAAGTGCACTGGATCCCCACCGACATGTCCACCACCAGTTTTACTTCCAAATAGTTATTGATGGCCATTACAGCCGGCGGTTACATCCTTGCCATTGCTGTGCTATATGTCACCTCAGGTTATGGGACAATCAATTCAGAGTGTGAAGCGAGTCCAGTGGAGAGACAAGTCTCCAAGCTACAAGCATGGGCAGTCACCTATACAATGAAGCCTTTTAGCAGCAGGTTCCGATCCCTTTAAAGCTGATACTTCCAGTTATGTGTGGGGTTGGGCTATCAAATCACAAGCTTCTGACCCCTTTGCCTGAAGTTATCTGACCTCCCCTCTCATCCCTCTTGTCTCTGATCACAACTAAGTGATGCAAACGTGAAGATGTCAGCCACTGACCTAGGCCGGGATCTGCATCTCCCCTCACCCGTGGAGACAATCCAAAGCCATTCACGGCTACACAGGGCATCTGTGCTCACATTTCTAAGAGTCCATTTTGCTGTCTAATCTGTGTAACCTCAGGGTCAGACACTCAAAGCTTCATGTAATCTTCCAGAACTTTCATCTTCAGTAATACCAATTTCACTTAACACTGCCTTAATTGAACGCACCACCTTCTCTCATTTCACACATTTGCTTCCTGTGGTTTAACCATTTGCCTTCCCTCAATCCCACAATGCCGGCCTCCACTATATTTGTTATAAAACCAGTATATGCTACCAAAAGTTATGGCACAGCAGCCTGGCTCTTCTGTCCGGGAGGTCCGACCTGGCACCATGGTTGGTTTCATTCTGATCTTCTCTACAAGGCCCACTATCGTCTTTGTGTATCACTGCTTAGAGGAACATGTTAGTATGTGTTTGCAGAGTCTTAAACTTTTGGGATCTGTGCCCAACTGCCATAGATAGAAAGAGATAGACCTCAGAGTCAAAGAACAGTTCATAGGTCTCAAAGAGGACCTAAAATCACAAACCATGACCTAGATCCCTGAGGGAGAGGAGGCATCTTCCCAATGTTGCCTTGTGTTGGACCTTCCATAAAGCTTTTCTGTTGTATATTTAGGTTTCAGTGGTTGACTGCAGAAAACCATCCACCTACCAAACATCTGCCTTTGAAGGTCTGTTTATGGGGTCCTGGAAATCTGATCCAGCTCTGTCCACTTACCCCTTGCGGGATCCTCATGGCTACCAATAAAAGATACAGTATATGAGGGGTGGGGGGATTTTTCAAGTGCTGGCCCATCCTGCAGGATCTTCTTGAATTGCAGGTTCTTCCGGATATATTAAGAGTCTCTGGCCCCACAGATGGGCATAGAAATGTGCTATAACATGCACTAGGAACAGGCCTGGCATGGCCGGCTCCACTTGGTGTGGAGGTGATGTAAGGGGGGAAATGGCCATGCATAGAGGTCATGGACTCCCAGTCGTATATTCTTCCCCACTAAACAGTAACGCTGAATTATGTGAAACAGGACATGGCACAATCCATCAGCCGTTCTTGGTGAAATGAATTCATCTTTAAGAGAAAATTCACTGTTTGTCATATAATTACCGAGTATGAAGGTAGGGTGACGAAAGCGCCGGTTTGTTGTAGGACGCGCTTCCCAAGAAAAGGATCCGATATCAACTGCTTGGTTTTGATGAGAGTTTTATTCAGTTTATAAAATTGGACTACACGATTCGGGGGTGGTCTAACCCCTTCATCAGGTCCGTAAGATTGACTAAACAGAAATAAAATGGGACGTATATATACACATGTGGATAAAAATAGTGATAAAGTAATAAAGTAGGTGTCAGTACATGGTTAAGCGAATCAATAGATACATAAATGGATAAAATGAATATAAAATATATATAAACATATATGTAAATATTATGTAAATATTATGTAAACATTGCATGGAGAATAGATGTTTAATTTGTATGGATTGAGGGATATGGGGAGTATAGCTGTGCGAAAAAATTGTCGATCTGGTGGAGGTATAAATGATTGGAGGCAGATGTGCTTGTTATGGGGATAGATGGATATGAACAGATATGAATGAGTGGACTGATAGATGGACAGATATGGGATAGATATAAAAACATGGGGAATTACCTGTAGGGTAAAGTTGTTAGGAAAAGCTGATGGGATAATTAGTGGTCCAACAGGGGTAAGCTATTAAGGGAAATGGAGGGGAAAGGGTTAGAGTCTGAGACAAATAATGGCAGAGTGGGGGATTGCTGGGGAACTTACTTGGTCCAGAGTACGCTGGCTGCTTGGTCCAGTGTGGATGGGCTGCCTGGCGTGGGGAATCTGTGTGGTGGAGGAGGCTTTTTAAGCGTGTATGGGCACAATAAAGAGAAAAAAAAAGGGTGTGTATGGGCACAATAAAGAGGAAAAAAAAAAAAAAGGTATGTATGGGCACAATAAAAGCAGAGGGTCTGATAGGTTGCTGTATGGGTTAGCAGGGAGAGGAAGATTGAAGTGATAGAATAATGATCTAAGCTGAAAATCATCTGTAGAGGGTAAGTATAGTGACATTATTGTGTTAGTCCTTTAGTACATCCGGACAGGGTGAGTATAATAACAATACGTATAGTGACATTGAAACATTGATCCATAAGTACATCTGGAGAGGGTGATTTGGTAACGTTAATACATTAATCCATTGGTACATAGATAAATACATTAGTACATTGATAATTAAATACAAGGGGTGTTACATGGGTTGCTAACAGGGTTAATATAAAATAGAATAACATGAATTAAAATAAAATGAAATAAAGTAAAATCAGACATTGGTAACAATACAGAGACATAGTTGGTACTTTCCATGGTATATAGTGTGACCAAGTTGGGGTGGAAGTTGGATGTCCGGAATTAATGGGAGAGCTGGTAATTTCCAGAGTCGGTTAGAGAGCTAGTGGATCTTAAGTCCGTTCTATCAATTCATTTAAGCCACTTGGAGTGAGGGTATTTAGTTTAAAAATCCAGAAAATTTTCCCGGCGGACTAGTTGATTAAATCTGTCAGGGTGGGATGATGGGATTTGTTCTATGGGGATTAGCTTAAGTAAGGATGGGTCCTTATTGTGATGGGTTGCGAAATGACGAGACACGCTATGTAGGGGAAAGCCGGAGGTAATCTTACTACGGTGGGTGTATACCGAGGTATAATTACCGAGGTATTTGGTGGTGCCCACCTCCACCAGTCTCTTCCTGTTTCTATAATAATAAACTCTACCACAAGTCGCCAGTCTAGAGGATTATTCTGTAATTGAACAATGGATGACGCACAACGGGATGAGCCGATGTGTGACCTGCTCCATTCCACCAGAGTCTTCAGACTGGTAACTTCAAGTTCACTAATCAAGTGTCATTTATTCCTCCTAACAACTACACTCAGCCTTCCTGCTCCAAACTCTCATGCAGGCCAAGCATGTATGTGTACTGAACAGGGGCAGTAATATAAGCCCCGATAGACTTCTCTGTCCTCTCCAGGACTCTTTGTCCTCCTCCAAACAATTCTGTTCTTCTGATTACACTTTTGTTCTCTCCAGACTCCTCGGTCCTCCTCCTTGGTCATCCTCTAGACTCCTAGGTCCCCTCTGTCCTCCTCCAAACACCTCTGTTCTTCTGATGACACTTTTGTTCTCTCCAGACTCCCGTTTCCTCCTCCAAGGGCCGTGGTCATCCTCCAGACTCCTATGTCCCCTACAGACCTCTATGCCTTCTCCCTCTGTTCTTTTCATGACACTTTTGCGCCATCCAGAATTGTCTTTCCTCCTTCATGCGCCTATGTTTCCCTCCAGACCCATCTGTGTCCTTAAGAAATCATCGGTGGATGCTTATCTTCCCTGTGAATAAAAGGATTGGGCATTGAATTTCACATCAGAGAAAGTTGAGAAGGACCTCATACTCATTAGATTGTCCAGTCCCATCAAAATGGTGAGTTAGGCTATATTCACACTGCCGTTGCCCGCCCGTACCGTACCGTAGCGGGCAACGGCAGTGTACGGGGAGAGGAGCAGGAGGTGAGCGCAGCTCACCCCCGCCCCTCTCCATAGGAATTAATGGCGCACGGCCCCGTATTACGGGAAAAGATAGGACAGGTCCTATCTTTTTCCCGGGTACGGAACGGTACGGTGCCGCACGTGTGCTGCACCGTACCGCTCCCGTAGGGTGCCGTGCGCCCATAGGAGTGTATGGGGGACGTATATCGGCCGTATATACGTCGGCCGTATATACGTCCCCCATACGTTCGTGTGAATGTAGCCTTATAGTTTTTATAGTTTACATTTATAGAAAAGTCCATCAAACAAGAAGACAAGGGTCCATCAAGAAGACAAGGGCAGACAAGAATGATGCCCTCTTGTCTACCCTCCATCTGGCTATAGATGTCTCCTAAATCTATGTCCCTCAGAAAAGGTGATGTTTTCGGAGATCTGGCTCATATATAGGGGGTACCATAAATAGTAAGACATTGAAAAGGAATCTAGAAGATAATACAAAACCAACCGGTTGAACTCCATGTAGATTCCTGGAGGAGTTGACCATTAAACATGTCACCGCTGCTCCCATGATGAACTGTCACGTTAAACATGTCACTGGTTACCCCCAGGCCTTAATATAAATCAAACATCTCTCTCTCCGAGGCCGATCATTACGCTGAGTGCTTCAGTGTTTTACTTTCTTGTCCACATAGATGTTCTGTTTTGTATGTTTAAGAACTGGCTGGAAAGAAAAGCAGCCGACTTCCCCCCTGACGCCCCTTCTCCCTTTGCCCCCTCGCTCCATTCCTCTCTGCTGTCCCTGGTGCTACCTGTTACAGTATGAATAGCGGCCTTCTCTCCACCACGCAGGAAAACAAACCTGCAGCCAGCATTAATAGGGGCAGCTGCCGCCAGCCAGGAGTTGATTTTGGAGAGAGCTGATATTTTTACACTCCGTCCGTCTGCAGCACCGAGACTTTTCCCTTCTCCTCGACTACATTTCCAGTGACTTTCCCGATAGTTAGTAACCATTACTGTGCCAGAGAGAAGAACGAGCATTGCTGTTAAGGGTCTCTATCTCCTGGACTATATATATCTAGGTCAGTGATGGAGAACCTTTTGGAGATGGAGTGCCCAAGCTAAAACCAAACCCACTTGTATATCGTATAGTGCCAGCATGACAATTTAAGCAGTAACTTATTGATTCCTGATTTATCCAAGTTTCTAATCGTATTGGCGTCCTGAGTTCACCAATACAATTGAAAGATGATGGAGAAATTTGGATTGTAGCTTCACTCCAGGGTCTCCTGAAGAGGAAGAATGAGGGGACCCAGAGCAGGAGCTCCAATTACAATCCATCTCTGTCCATATCTTTTCGCTCCTCCTGTAGTCCTGGCAGCCAAATAGCGCTGAGCATGGCACGTCCTGGGCTGTATTGGATCACAGGAGAAAGCCTTTAGTCCTAGCTGGCAAACTCTGTGTTGGGGTGAAGGCCTGGGTGCCCACAGAAAGGGCTCTGAGTGCCACCTCTGGCACCCGTGCCATAGGTTCGCCACCACTTATCTAGGCCATTCATACTGATGTCTCCAAAACCAGATGTAACTGGGCCCAT
The DNA here is from genome assembly GCF_040894005.1 of Engystomops pustulosus. Classification (NCBI taxonomy): domain Eukaryota; kingdom Metazoa; phylum Chordata; class Amphibia; order Anura; family Leptodactylidae; genus Engystomops; species Engystomops pustulosus. Next base: position 9,809,926 of record NC_092421.1, on the reverse strand, counting down.
CAGCCAGGTACCTTACAGCCACAACCAGTGTCGGACTGGCCCACCAGGGAATCGGAGGATCCTCTGGTGGCCCAACGGTCTAACCCAGTCCCGGATCCTAAAGGTACAGCAGAAGAAATGCTACTAGGGTCTGTTTACACAGTGAGTGTGATCTTAATTTGGTGATAATTTCTATCCAGTGGGCTCAAGGAAACCCAAGTCCATCCCTGGCCACAAATATACCTCATACACCATCTCATCGCTCCATGGGAAACATTGTCCTGATCATATATTCCTGCCGCTCTTATACTACCAACATATTTTGCTTTGCTGTTCTGAAGTATTTTATACACGATCATCCGGAATTTCTATTCAGAAGCCAGGGAAAGGTGGGTGACATAATATGTCTCTCCGGCTGGTTGCAGGACGCATAGTCCGTGCCTCTGGGTGAGGTAGACGGCTTCGCTCAGCACAGTAGCACTGTGTGTGTAGCATGCGGCATATGTTGTGCATTATGTTAAGCAGCGGACAGGCGACTGGAAAGAAATATTTTATTTTAATGTAGCTTCTAAGTGGTGAGTTTCACACACAGGGAACATAAGGAGCTGGTTAAGGAGGCGGCTGCAGCGTCAGAGCGGCTTAGTAGGAGCCAGGCAGGGGCAGCGCCTCACAGCGGGGCGCTCTGTAGGAGCACACCTCACACACACTGAGACACGCCGTGTGTAGTCCTGCGGGGAGCCATACTGCTGGCACCCAGATTATTTTCACTGGACTTCCACAAACACCAAATATCCGCCCTGTAGTAGAGACAAGGGTTCTGGTTACTGGCACCCCCCTCCAGCCGCAGGAGCTTCATTAACCTATTACCACCTGAAAGGGCAGCCATTGTTCTCTCACATTTACTACTACTGTCTATTTAAGACAAAGTCATGAAACCCTCAGTGTTGCCCTATCTGCCCTATCATAGGGCAGATTTCTTTTTTTGATACTGCTCTTAGAAAATTAAGCTGCATTGTGATTGGTGGCTATTTCCTAAATATGCCCAATTACATTTATTGTGGTGACATGGCAGACGTCGACGTTTCATCGGTAGATATATGCAGAGCGCCCTGTTACCGGTCCTTTAGAAGATGAAATCCAGGAAGCCGGATTTACAAACTGTTTTTGGATTGGATTGTGAGGCAGTCGTCCATCTCAAAGTCAGAGCCAAAACCCTTCACCATGTATGTGAGCTTCCCAGGGATTAGTACAACGTTACCCCACCAGGGCCTGACCACCTGTGGGGGCAGCTGGATTCCCAGGGACTGGAGAGGCTGGCTTTAGCACGGCCTATCACCAGAATATGTCACGGTGGCTTGATCCAAGAGAACAGACTTTCTCCACACCGGTCAGGACCAGCAGGGGGATTCAAGAAGAAGAGAAGGCCACAATATAGAGAAGGGACCCCCCTGGTGCACTCCTGGTGTATGTGTGGTAATAGATGGTAGATGGTGAAGTGGCAGGGATCACACTGCACAACAGGAATCTTTGCAAAACTTAAAGCATATCCCCCAACCGTCCCGGATTCAGCGACAGTCCTGTTTTTGGGGCACTGTCCCGATGTCACAGGCAGCTGGGAGAATGTCCCGCTTCCTCCTGGCCTTGTACATTAGAACTACAAAGCAGTTGAAGCATCGGGGCAAGGAGGAGGCCGGACCAGACCCTGCTACCTCCTCAGATAATGTCTGCACAAATCATGTGAGGAGGTAGCTCCGCCTCCAGCTCGCCCCGCCCCCTCTGTGAGTCAGTCAGAACCCGGGAGAAGAGAGAGTGACTGCGGGGGAACGAGGTAAGGTTTTTTATAATAATAATTTTATTTATATAACGCTATCAAATTCTGTAAATACCAGGGGACAGGGGGCCACAGGAGGAGGATATAGGAACAGGGGGCTGCTGGACAACATGAGGAGGCTACAGAAGGAGGCTGGAGGACTAGAGGCTACAGGAGGAGGCTGGATGACTAGAGGCTACAGGAGGAGGCTGGAAGATTAGAGGCAACAGGAGGAGGCTGGAGGACTAGAGGCCACAGGAGGAGGCTGGAGGACTAGAGGCCACAGGAGGAGGCTGGAAGATTAGAGGCAACAGGAGGAGGCTGGAGGACTAGAGGCCACAGGAGGAGGCTGGAGGACTCTTCTAGTCCTCCAGCCTCCGCCTGTGGCCTCCTGTGAGGAGGGGTAGGGGCAGTTCAGATAGTGTTCAGATTATGTGTTATGTTTGGGGAGATAAAAAAAATAAATGTAAAGGGAGGATAAAATTAAAGAGGGGTTTTATATGTTGCATAGTTGCATTAGGGCGTATTTTACGGGTCCATGTGGGGGCTGGCCGAAGTAAGGGGGCCTTATACTATGTAGGGGCTGTCATGGGTGCTCCTGCGACCCATGTCCCTGTCCGCGTTCCACCAGCGGTCTCCTCACTCCAGTGAGGGTCCCCACCTCGTAGGGCGTGCGTATGCCGGCATTCTGAGATTTAAAGGGCCAGCGCACGGATAATTGCCACTGGCCGGCCACTTTCCCCTTCCTGTGTCCCCTATCGGATCTTTGCACCTCGTGCCTTTGAGAAAGCTTCCTTGCGTTATTCCTGCGATTATTGTGATTTCCCATTGTGAAGTGAATGCCATTAAATAATTTGACTTGTAATGGGCCACAGTTTTTATACAGCCGAGGGCTGATGGCTGTTAGATGGCGGTTTTATATCCTCACGCCAACCAGAGACAGAGGGGCCATCAGGTGGGGGTCTTGCTGAAGTGTACAAGAGGCCAGTTTTCCGGTCACTGTACCTAATTTTGCTCTTCCATTAGAGAGCTGCAATCCCAAAAGTAGATTCCATTTTCTAATCCCAGATAAACCCTTTACCTCTGCCCAAAAACGGACTCTAACAGTTTAATATTATGTCCGGAGTAAAACCTGGTGAAGACTAGATTTACGGCCCCATCCCAGGAGGAGAGATCACCAGAGCTTTGTTTTTGTTTGGGAAGCCAAAATTGCAAAGTCCCATAAATTCTTCTTCTCTCGATGACAAGAAAATAAAGCTGCCCGCGAATATTTGTGTTTCTTTTCGGTAAAGCTGGTGAGTACAGCCAGGAGTGACCAGGCCTTGGCTAAAAGCAGAAGTCAATATCTATTTCCCGCTTATTATTTGACTGCTCGTCATGCACCACATTTATTATGTGTTTTACAGACATTTTGTGCCTCTCTTGACAAGGAGTAAGGGAAAGGCTAACCTCGGCGACACAGGATGAGTTCGCTGGTAAGGACTAACATACCGGTGATCACGCAGGTATTGCCAGTGTACACGCTCCATCAGAAGCAGGAAACCAGCAGAAATATATAAACTTGCTTCATCGGTGGGGAGGGCAGGCTTACCTCCTAAAGGGAGACCGTCACAAACTAACCCATACTAACATATCTTTGAAAACTTCTTCCTGCCGGAAAAGTTGGCTCACCATCTATGCAAATTATTTATTCCCTGAGCTGTGTCCGGCTTATTCATGTCCTTCCTGCTCAGCCACGCCTCCTCATTAACCATGCTGAAGAGAAGTCCTGTGGGAGGGGTGAGCCAATGTCTCTTGGGGTGAGCCAACCACATACAGCCAGTGGGGGGGAATTTATCATTAGGCGGCTCCTTGGGACACTTCTATGGTGGTTATTTATCATTGGTTTTCCTGGGCTGTTTCGGTGTTAAAAAAAAAAGAGGTTTTTTCAGACTTTTCACTGCTAAAAAGTCTCACAGGACTATTTCCGACTATAACGGGTCACACAGACAACAGAACTAAAAGTATCTATGGGAAGAGTCTGGAGGGAGGAGTCTGTGGACCAGTGGACCCTCTGGACCACCGCGGGAGATGGTATGAGGCCCGCGGTGGCAGCCAAGGTACAGGGATGTGCAGGAAACAGTCCAAGCCTGGGATGACAGCAGCAACACAGAGGAACACTGGTAACACTGGCATGGATCGGAGACACCACTGGACTGGAACCCTGGGAGGCACAGCAGGAAGCACTGAGGCAGACTGAAGACTTGACACAGGATGGCAGGAGCACACGGAGGTACCCTGGTAACGCTGGAGATAGGAACACGGAGGAACACTGGTAACGCTGGAGTCAGGAACACCAGGAGCGTATGGGAACGCAGTGAAACACACAGGAACACAGGAAAGCGTCTGGAAACGCTAATGGGCTTTCTCTTCAACAGGAACGGCTTAGGGAAGCCTGGCATGGAAACCATAGGAGATCCTAGGAGAAGATCCGGCGGGGAGTGAAGGGTGGTGCCGGATTATAAGGGCGAGCCGGATTAGCGAACTCCAATCACACGCCGGGAGCTGGAGCACAGTCAGGAGCCAGGAGAGGTAAGTGAGGGCAGGGGGACAGGCAGCGGAGCACGGGTGCACCCGTGACACCGACTTTTCATTACTCTGGCATAAACATAGAACTACTGCTGGTGCAGCCACATTCATGAATTCAGCCCCCGCTGGTGGATGTGATGGGTCTTTTTATGCATTTTGAGACTTTTTTGGGACTTTTTGAAAAAAAATCCCAGACAGCAATTAGAGCTAATAAACATTTATTAAAGGACCAAAGCCACTTTAATGGAGCTGATGAGTAGAGGAGCTCCAAAGATAGACATAGAACTGTACGAAGGAGTCGCCTAATGATAAATAACCCCCAGTGTCTCTCTTAACTCCCTCATTCATCCCCCCTCAGGATTTCTCTTCAGCAGTCACATAGCCAGTGTGTGAATGATGTAGCAGAGCCGAGTTGACTGAGCTAAAGAGAAAGCTGGAGGTGCAGCTGAGCTAGAGGAACATGACTCTGCATAGATGGTGTGCGAACTTAATAAACGGAATGAGGAACTTTAAAATGGCAAAGGAAAATAATAATATTGTTGTCCTGCTGAATAATAGAAGTTTTCAAAGATATGTTTAGTTGGAGTGTGTTAGGTTAACTGACAGAGCATAGTACATACACTGCCAAAGTGCTTTTGTATAAAAAATAGGTTTTACAGAAAAAAAGATATGTTACATTGTACCTTTCATTAGCATCTGCTGTGTGACTAGGCACTCGTCCCCTGGGAGTGGCTGGAAAGGAGCAGTTCCCCCCCACCCTTGGGAAACTGCTCCTCCATGTGTCCTTTTCAAATATATGAATAACTCCCCACACTCGGGATTGGCTGTAGTGGAGCAGGGGGCGTTGCCAAGCCTAGTAATGGATGTTTTCATATATTTGAAAAGGACACATGGAGGAGCAGTTTCCCAAGGGTAAGGGGGGGGGGGAACTGCTCCTTTCCAGCCACTCCCAGGGGACGAGTATCTAGTCACACAGCACATGGTATTGAAAGGTGCTATATAACACATTTTTTTCTGTAAAAACTATTTTTTATACAAAAACACTTTGCCAGTGTATGTACTATGCTCTGTGGGGACTGGGGGAGTGCTAAAAATGGCTCTCCTGGTGACAGGTTCCCTTTAAAGTGGTTGTCAAGGAACTAAAGAAAAGCTATATATGACCTAAAAATAAAGAACGTGCCTAAAAAAAACAGGTGTACCAGTCATGATTTAGTTGCAATACCAGACGCAAAGCCGGGAAGTGCGATGACTCCCTCCGCCCAAGTTGGGAGGAAAGGTGGTGGTGCCAAACCATACAGCGGGGCGGCAGGGGGTGTTCCTGCCCCACACCTATGCACTGCCTTTGTCATTGGTGGCATCGTGGGTGTGGTGGGGTGGATTATCTTCAATACTGTTAATGATTCAAGGCAAATCTAACCATGTCTAGCAAAGGTGACAGACAGACTCTGTACTGCATCATTAGTAAGTTCAGTGGATGTACAGTAGGCATTAAACTCTTCAGCTCCCCCCAGTGGTGGCTACAGAAAGCCAAAATGTATCAATGTCTATGCAGCAGAAAAAGAGCTTCTGTACCATGAAAACATGTCAGAGAATCATCAGTGAATGTTGGGCACAATGACATGGGCTTTAAGGTCATGACACTTTAACCCCGTGGCCGTTGACTATGGATTTATCTGACCACATATCAGTGACACCATTGATGCCATGTTCATAAATAACAAGTTGAGTCGTCTTCATAGGTGGGGAAGTTAAGTTGCGATTAAGCTACACTTGCAATTTCCTGTGTTTATTAGTCTTGGCCCGGAGACACGCTCAGCTTCAGAAAGACTTCACATGGAACTTCTCTCCTGACCCAACATGTCTCGGTCAATCTTTTTCAGAGCAAACAGAAAAGTGAAAGCTCCAACCGGTTCTAACCATTTGCACAGATCCGAGCTGTCTGCACTAATCGCCTCGAGGCCTAAGGTACACGGTGGAGCCACAGAGGACATAGGGTGACAATGGGTGCCGACACATAGTGCACCTATAGGACATCATACATTACATTCACCCAAAAGTATCATCCCTGATAAAAAAAGATTCCTGTACTATTGCACATCCGACAGATTCACATAGAAGGGCTTGTAGCCTCCTGCCCGCCATATGTACCCATCACACTGGATTGCCCGGCCCCCACTAAGTTACCTTAGGACAATAGTTACTGCCACCTAATGGGGTCTTTATAAGGATGCAAGGAATGTAACAAAGAATTTTAGAGGGGTTTGCCACTAACCTCATGTTTTGTGTAATGTGTGTAAGTGTGGGGGGGTAGGATATTGGGGAATTTACCCATATACATCTATTAATAGTTCTGCTTCTGAGGGTCATGTGATCTCTAACTGTCCGTGAACAATCGCCCTGCCAGGATCTTGATCTTATATAAATTCATGAACACCATCATGAGGTCCTGGCAGGGCGATTGCTCAGGATGACAGAATGGGGAGAGAGGCTAATTTCGGCTCTCCACTTTGAGAGCAAATGCATACTCGGCCTGGCACAGAGGAAATTGCTATAAAGCCTCATTCACATTAGTGTTTTTAATTTGTGAAAGGGCAAATTTGGCCACATTGCATACAATCCAATTGTGCCGGATCTGGTGGGACGGTGCACTGAAGAAGCAGGGGCCCATCAGCATCTGGATGCCAGGATCCCCCTCTGTGCAGTCGGGCACCACGTGGTCAAGTCTTTGCGTCTGCCGGTCTCGGACCTGCTGGGGGGGATGGGGGGAACAGCACAAGTAAGAACTGCTGCACAACTTCACAATGGCTGGAAATTTGGAGGCACAGGAACAAGTGAAAGGGTCACTAACCTAAGCGACTATGACACAGGGCAAGTCTACTGCTCCCTACTAAAGGGATACTGGGCCAACAAGGACAGTAGGCATTCGGATGAACCGGTTTTATTTCTGCTGTTCCACAGGTGGGGATTAAAGCAGCGGCCACATGGACCACGGACCTGAACCACACTGGACCATCTCAATTCAGCCTAAGAGGCAGTTACAGTGTAACAAATTTTAATGGAATGACATAAAAATGAGCAAAACAACGTGTTCTGTGTAGCCGGGTCACTATGTGGCTGCTGCATTGTGGGTCCCACTTCAGACAGTGACCATCCGCTTGTAGTGTAGATCAGACCCTCGCACTGCGCTCCCGGGTCTTTGGCACACGGTGTGGAGGAGCCTGCAGCAGGTTCTGTCGCCACCTAGTGTCCAGTCCAGGTATTGAGGCTCTGTTTTTGTTCTTGCTCATTAGCGAGGTCATCGCTCCAGCCTAATGAGATGTTTACCCTCCTGTCACTGCTCGCATTAAGCATTGGCCAGGGGTTAGAAGCGGCCGTTACACTGCACACATGAACTTCCTGTCAGCCTGTAGGAAACGGCTATAATTAGCCGCAGCAGATAGGCCGGGTGGCAGGGGTGAAGCCGCAGGCCCGGCTCGAGGATAATAAGGAGATGACTAACTTTCCACTTCTCAGCATCAAAGTGAGAATGTAGAGTGCAAGGCTCTCCACAAGTCACGTCATCCGTATTATGTCCCGGTACCGTCTTATATTTAGCTCCACGTCCCCTCCCCAATGGTTATAAATACAAACATAAACACCGCCGTCACCAGGAATATCGGACATTAACCCCTTATGGGGAACATGGTGGCTGCTTCCTTTTCCGCCTTCCAAAACAGTGTAATCAGACCTCTGTGTAAGTTGTTAGTAGCAGCAGGACTATGAAATGTAGCCCAGGATTGCAGCTTCTCCAAAACTTTTACACTTTAAAGGGGTTTTCCCATGAAGAAAAGTTAGGCCCTATCCATGGGATCTCGGTCTCCGATCTCCGTCAGCTCCATAGAGATTAATGGAGCAGAACGCTCATGCACGGCCGTCTGCTCCATTACTCTGATGGAGCAACAAGGGGTCCGACGGAGGTACGTGGGACCCCTAGTTTTCATGATCTGTGGGGGTCCCAACACTGAGACCCCTACTGATCAGCAAGTTAGGGCCTATCCCGTGGATAGGCCCTAACTTTTCATCGTGGGAAAACCCCTTTAAGGACTGGGCCTCATAGGACACCGTGCATGGCAGACCTACAGCTGCCATGGAAAGTAGGGGCCAGACTGTATGGAGCAGCCGGTCTCCTGCTGCGCATGGCACTGACATAGTGCCAGCGCGATCCAGAAGACGATATAGATCATCCTTTTGCAGCAATGGCCCGCTAGTGACGTCAAGCAGTTTAAACAAAGTTGTTGTTTTCCTTTAACTAAATATACTCGCCTCCAGTCCTCTTGATGTTGACCCTGGCGCTGGTCTTCTAGGTGATTCCCACGTGTCAAGATCAAAGAAAATTATAATTAACAGCCGGCAGTGCAAGGACAAGATGTCCGGGGCTCCAGGCTGCTAATTATATGTCTCTTTTCTAGGTGATCCCAGTGGGTCAAGATCCAAGAAGACCAGCGCCAGGATCATCATCAAGAGGACTGGAGGTGAGTATATTTAGTTTAAACAAAGTGGTTGCTTTCCTTTAATCACGGATACATAGGGCGCTGTCCTCCAAGTTTAAGTCTTCTTAAATGATAAAATCTTACACCATGGTCTCTCTCTGGAAATTAAGCGCATGCGCGAGAATACCATTTCTTGTGCTGCCAATAGAGGAGATGAGCGAGGTTTCCAAGCGATTCTGTGACTCTTCCAGCCTCTGTATCTCCGCTACAACCTGCCGCTGTCCCTCTGCGTCTCCGCTACAACCTGCCGATGTCCCTCTGCGTCTCCGCTACAACCTGCCGATGTCCCTCTGCGTCTCCGCTACAACCTGCCGATGTCCCTCTGCGTCTCCGCTACAACCTGCCGATGTCTCTCTGCATCTCCGCTACAACCTGCCAATGTCCCTCTGTATCTCCGCTACAACCTGCCAATGTCCCTCTGTATCTCCGCTACAACCTGCCGATGTCCCTCTGTATCTCCGCTACAACCTGCCGATGTCCCTCTGTATCTCTGGTACAACCCGCCGATGTCTCTCTGCATCTCTGGTACAACCTGCCGATGTCCCTCTGTATCTCTGCTACAACCTGCCGATGTCTCTCTATGACTCTCTCTGTCCTTTATGAGCTTCTTAGTGAAATACACAGGTGAAGCTGATGCTCTGCCCGTCACCCTCCAGTGATGAGGAGGGAGCACCCGGGATACTTCCTCCATTGCTTCTTCTAGTACATTTGTAATTTCAATTTATATCTTTATTTATGTAATAAAATAAAACCAGTCTGCAGAACAGAAAGACATGAACAATCATCAAAACCAGCACAGAAAGTCCACACAACACTGCGGCAAGAATGTTCTGGACAAATAAAAGAAGAGAAAGCAATAAAAGCTTATGGGGTCCTGTCAGCATGGAGGGAGATGCCATCAAGACCAGGGAGGTAAGTGATGGACAACTGAGCACAACGTAACAGGATGAAGTGATAATACTAACTCAGGCCCAGCTCACAATCCATAATGAAACCCCTTCTGCAGCGCTGACATTTCATTTCCAGTCCAACACTATTTACAGGGAATGTCACCCCCTGACACCTGTAGATCCAATCTTCTATGATCTTCAGTTTATCACTAACTCTAGGGTGGGAAGGTGGCGAAATCTTAATGGAAAGGCTACCATGATGTCACAACACGGCTGAGCCAATCACAAGCCTCAGCAGCTAGTGACAAAATGTTTCATCTTTCACGGCTTGCAGCCACCACTAGAGGGAGCTCACTGCATACCCAATACTAAAATATGCAGTAAGTGCCCCCTATAGGTTGTTGAAGGCAGCCGCGATTGCATCATACCTTAGCACAGAGTTGGATAGTAGCCAAGGTTGTCCATTCACTTCAAGTCAAAGGATCTACAAAGAGTAATTCTTCATATATTATGTATGGGATCCATCATCAGATCCTAGGTGTGACATGATCATTGTCCTCCCATACCCTGGAGTGCCATACATATCAAGGGATTAGGACCCAGGTGCCCCGTGTGAAGGTCTCCCACAGTCCAAGGTCCTTGCAGCTGGTCAGAGTTCGTCACTAGGTCTGCTTTGAGGCATCTGTGTCTCCAGAGCTTCCAGTTTCCCGGGCGTCGCTCCATTATTGCGCTTACCACTCGGGTCTTTGGCTCCCTTCTTGGATTTCTTCTTCTCACCTTTCTTGGGTTTCTTCTTCGCAGACGAGGGGCCGAGGTCTCCTTTCTTACCAGCCCACTTCTCAGAGAGGCAGCCTGATCAGAAGAAAAGCATTACAACCTCCTCAGGTACAAATACTCTAGAATCACAGTGGTGTAAAAAAGTATCTGCCCCCTACATGACGTCTTAATCTTTCAGATGTTTGTGATACTTAAAGGGAACCTACCACCACGAATCTACCTATAAAGGTAGATCGGGTGGTAGGTGGATGTATGGGACGTGAGGATAGCCCTTTTTAGAGCTAATCCTCACGTCCCCGCTAGCCTAGCATAAACTTTATTGACCGAATATGTTAATTTAATTAAGCGGCTACCGGGGCGTGGAGTAGCCGGACACGAGGCTACACGGCGCGGCTACTCCACGCCCCAGTAGCTGCTTTCCCCCGCCTACCCTGTGATCTTCGGCGCGCAGCTCCTGGCAGCTGCGTGCCCTCGTCCGAGAAGCCGGAGTTCTGCGCATGCGCAGTAACTCCGGCCTCGTTCCCGAGATCGCGCATCTTGGCCGGAGTTACTGCGCATGCGCAGGACTCCGGCTTCTTGGACGAGGGAGCGCAGCTACCAGGAGGTGCGCGCCGAAGATCACAGGGTAGGCGGGGGAAAGCAGCTACTGGGGCGTGGAGTAGCCGCGCCGTGTAGCCTCGTGTCCGGCTACTCCACGCCCCGGTAGCCACTTAATTAAATTAACATATTAGGGCAATAAAGTTTATGCTAGGCTAGCGGGGACGTGAGGATTAGCTCTAAAAAGGTCTCTCCTCACGTCCCATACATCCACCTACCACCCGATCTACCTTTATAGGTAGATTCGTGGTGGTAGGTTCCCTTTAAATATTTCAGCTATCAAACAAATAAAATAAATATTATACAAACATAACACATGTAACACAACATCCAATTTATAAATGAAGACCTTTATTATTATTGGAAAAACTCAAAAATCTACAGGGCCCTGTGTGACAAAGTAGGTGCCCCTCCCCTAAAAACAGGAATTGACTTTGTTTTGTTGCATTTTCAGGAAGTTGAGTTCAATTGTCCTCGCCGCGCCCTGACCTGAGCACTGCGACAACTGTTCTCCAGCAAAGAAGCACTAACAGGCCCTGCCTGACAAAGGGAAGTGGTCCAAAAGATCCTCCGGAGCTCAACATCATAGGCAGATCCAAAGACATTCAAGAATAAATGAGATCCATCAGTCTGGAAACAGTTATAGAGCCCATATTTCCTTAAGGCCTCTTGTAGGTCAAGCTTGATTTCAAGGGAGCTGCCTTACAAGGAGCTAAATGAGGCCGGGTACTCTGACTCCTCCTTTCCCACCCAAACCCCCACCCCGGCAAGAATGGGCAATTCTTTTGTAACCTTGGCCTAGATCTTGCCATAATTCTGTTTCTGAGCTCCTTGGGCAGTTCCTTAGACCTCATGATTCTCATGTGCTCCGACATGCACTGTGAGCTCTTATATAGACAGCTGTGAGCCTTTGCTAATCAAGTCCAATCAGTTTAATTAAACACAGCTGGGCTGTAATGAAGGAGTAGAACCTCCTCAAGGAGGATCAGAAGGAAATGGACAGTATCTGAGCCACAGCAAAGGGTCCGAATACTTATGACCTTGTGATATTTCTATTTTCTTGTTTAATAAATTAGAAAAAATATCTACATTTCTGGGTGCACTGTGCACTTTAATGAGCAAAAAAAAAAAAAAAAACAACAATCTTACCAATTGGCTGCAATGAAATAAAGTCATTAAACCTCTGATGTTGCCAGTTGTTGCCACTAAGAGCCCAGTTGGTCATTAGGTTTAGGGGCCACTTTTTCACATGTAGGCCTCGCTTACTTTTTTTCGCATAATAATAAAGACCTTCCTTTAACTTCATAAACTACATTTTGTGTTATTTTTTTCTTAGGTTTGTATATTATTACATTTGCTTAGTATAGAAAACATTTAAGAGTCACAAACATCCGAAAGATAAAGTAAAGTGATCAGGATGTGACCCCAGGCCTAGTGCGTCCGGGTCAGGGTCCTGCGACGTACTAGAAGGATTCTATATTATGTACCATATTCTTTAGGCTAGAAGTCGCACTTTTAGCAAAAAAATTTTTAAAAAAAAGCTTTATAAAAAGTGTCTGCCTCTTATAGTCTGAAGGTCAGGAGGATCCAGCACCACCAGAACCTCCAGACCCATGTCCTGGAGATCAGGTGAAGCGCTGGTAAAGAGAGCAGAGCCCTGTCCAGGCCGTCCCACCATGATTAATACTGCAGGACCTAGAACTAGGTCAGAAGCATGTGAACGGGCGCAAGCAAACCCGGCGCCCCAGAGCTGCGGGCGCAAGCAAACGGGCGCCTCAGAGCTGCGGGCGCAAGCAAACGGGCGCCCCAGAGTTGCGGGCGCCCCAGAGCAATTTTTGGATGATTAAATCTGGGGTGCATCTCATAGTCGGAAAATACGGTACATTCCCATAATATTGCCCACACTGACCAGTGAATGGTCTTATTCACAAGATATTGTTTGTCTCCTCTAATGAACGCTTTATACATTGTATACACAGAAAGGGAATGTAATGGGGAAGAAGGGGAAAAAAGTGGCCAGTGTCTCACAAACAACGTAACCTTTATTTATTAAACAGATTTTACAATCTGTTTAATAAATAAAGGTTACATTGTATGTGAGACACTCTCCACTTTTTTCCCCTTCTTCCCCGTTCTATTCCCTTTCTGTGTATTGATGCTACATTATAGGTCAGTGGTGGCACCCAGAGCCCTTTCTGTGGGCACCCAGGCCATCACCAGAGAGGACTCCAGGTATCTTCCTGCAGTCCCAGACAGTCCAGGACTTGCTGTGCACAGAGCTATATTAAAGTGACAGCTCTACCTAGGACTACTGGAGGAGAGGGAAGGTGCGGACAGATCTGGATTATCGCTGGAGGCGGCTTCTAATCACTCACTTTGATCGTTCCCCTTCAGCACGTGTTTCGCACATAGGAAGTCAGTAAGGTCTTCTTGCTGGTGATGCCGATACCAATCCTCAATGACATCTTCATACTCCTCAATCATGACATCACACTAGGGGAAACGGCAAGAAGTGTGTAAGCGGCAGGGGCACAGCAGTGACTCCGGAGTCTCTATGCATCTCCCAATTTACCTGCTTCTTCATATCCGCCACCTCAGCAGACGTCTCATTCCACAGCTCGTACGGGATGTCCATGACGACTTTCACGCCCTTGTGCACCAGATGATGCAGAGTCTGGAAGGTCTCGGACATGCCCTGAGGAAAACACAAGTTACATGAAAAAGTGCTTGCAGTCACCGGGGCCGCCCTCCGGCCCCTAACAAGCCTCACACAGGAGGCGGGGAGCCGCAGGATAGGGCCACCGAGGAGGCGGGGAGCCGCAGGATAGGGCCACCGAGGAGGCGGGGAGCCGCAGGATAGGGCCACCGAGGAGGCGGGGAGCCGCAGGATAGGGCCACCGAGGAGGCGGGGAGCCGCAGGATAGGGCCACCGAGGAGGCGGGGAGCCGCAGGATAGGGCCACCGAGGAGGCGGGGAGCCGCAGGATAGGGCCACCGAGGAGGCGGGGAGCCGCAGGATAGGGCCACCGAGGAGGCGGGGAGCCGCAGGATAGGGCCACCGAGGAGGCGGGGAGCTGCAGTATACAGTCATGGAGGAGGGGAGCTGCAGTATACAGTCATGGAGGAGGGGAGCTGCAGTATACAGTCATGGAGGAGGGGAGCTGCAGTATACAGTCATGGAGCCTCCTGGATCTGTATCCAGCCCTCCATACCAACACTGACACTGCTAATCCTGCCCTCCTCACCAACTCCACTAATGGCTGAAAACAATCCTGTAGGGAGCGGTAAGGAGCAGTATTTCTCTTCAGATAACCAGTGTCCCTTTTTCCTGTGGGATTGGTTACTGATGTAGCAGAGCTGAGTCACATACATCCAGTGTCCCTCCTGTTCCACCCACCCTCAGGAATTCTCTTCAGCAATTCATATCTGTCTCTTTCTCTCCATGTTCCAGGAAGGCGCTGTGTAGCATTCCCTACTGATAAGTAAAGAGCTTTATTTGTCTGTATTTGAAACGGTCCCGGTACTAGCTCCCTACAGCAGCATGTCCCAGCAGTGTGGCCCATCAATCAGGCACAGGGAGGCAGTGCATGGACTTCAGAAATGGAGAACTCTTTGGGATTGTGATTGGGTTACTAATTGCATCCATGGAAAGGAACCACTTATAGATAAGGGCAGCGTGTGCCGTGTCATTTACCTTGGCAAAGCGATTGCTGCCGGTGCGTTCCTTGTGCAGGTTGTAGTCCAGCAGTCTCTGGCAGAGGCCTTCTGTCACTTCTATCAGCCGGATATCCCTGGAATAGAGAGCAGTGACTTGTCTTACTCTATGTGGGAGCCACCATGTGCAGCGCCACTGCAGCCAGGACACGAGGAATGATGCTGACTACACACAGGTGAACGGTAAGTACTCACGAGTTTGTGTACTTGATCTTGTTTGGCTTTTTGTCACCGTCTAGAAAGCCGTAGCGGGTATCGATGACTTCACGTGTCCGAGAAGTCTCATCAAATGAGGATTTCAGCTCCACTGCCACGTACTTACAGACTGCAAGAGAGAATCGCCAGGCACACATGGGGGTCAGAGGGGCACCGCGGGCACAGAATCACCCAAGACTCACCACTACTGTGCCACTAAGAGGTCCACACTACTGTCCCCTTACTGCTGCCACAGGACCCTCAGTACAGGGATTATAATCGTGGGTCTTTCTCCTTCTCCCCAAATATACAAGGATTAAATGGTGTTTTCGTTAAAGAAGTGCCCTGAGCGCACGGCCCACCCGCCGCCCATCACGAGGGGTGTTTTACTGAGCATCTAGCTGATATCCAGGGCCTAGGGGACATTTGCTTGTTATAGGACATACCTTCACATTTATTGGGAAGATGCACCCACTCATTGTCCGCAGCCTCTGCCAGGCTGATGCCAAGCAGAACGACAATCTGGAACCACATGGCGACACCTAAAAGGAAAAGGTCACAGATCAGACTTTATGATACACCGGGAACAGCCCAGGAAGAGCCATGGAACCCGGCGCAGGGTCAGACGCCATAACACCCGGCGCGGGGCAGGGTCAGACGCCATAACACCCGGCACGGGGCAGGGTCAGACGCCATAACACCCGGCACAGGGCAGGTTCAGACACTATAACACCCGGCGCAGGGCAGGTTCAGACACTATAACACCCGGCGCAGGGCAGGGTCAGACACTATAACACCCGGCGCAGGGCAGGGTCAGACACTATAACACCCGGCGCAGGGCAGGGTCAGACACTATAACACCCGGCGCAGGGCAGGGTCAGACACTATAACACCCGGCACAGGGCAGGTTCAGACACTATAACACCCGGCGCAGGGCAGGTTCAGACACTATAACACCCGGCGCAGGGCAGGGTCAGACACCATAACGCCCGGCACAGGGCAGGGTCAGACACCATAACGCCCGGCACAGGTCAGGGTCAGACACCATAACGCCCGGCACAGGGCAGGGTCAGGCACATAACACCCGGCACAGGGCAGGGTCAGGCACCATAACGCCCGGCACAGGGCAGGGTCAGGCACATAACACCCGGCACAGGGCAGGGTCAGGCACATAACACCCGGCACAGGGCAGGGTCAGGCACATAACACCCGGCACAGGGCAGGGTCAGACACCATAACGCCCGGCACAGGGCAGGGTCAGACACCATAACGCCCGGCACAGGGCAGGGTCAGACACCATAACGCCCGGCACAGGGCAGGGTCAGGCACATAACACCCGGTACAGGGCAGGGTCAGACACTATAACACCCGGCACAGGGCAAGATCAGGCACATAACACCCGGCACAGGGCAGGATCAGGCACATAACACCCGGCACAGGGCAGGATCAGGCACATAACACCCGGCACAGGGCTAGTCACCCGGCATCTATATGTCAGGAAGGTGATAACAGAGCAGAAGCGATGATCCGCCTCACTGTCCTCGCCGCTCCCCGGCTCCGCTCATACACAGTACAGTCACGGTGCACTTTACCTCCGCCGAGCTGCTCCGGTGACTTCCGCTTTTCACCGTCACGTGACAGAGCAGCCAATGGCAGCGCGCGCCGTGTTTCACTGTCACGTGACCTCCGCTTGTATTTTCCCTTCTGCCAGAAGAGCGCGCAAGCGGGAGGAGCTCTGTATGGAGGCGGAGACATAGGGGAGGAGCTCTGTATGGAGGCGGAGACGTAGGGGAGGAGCTCTGTAGGGAGTGGAGGACATGGGGGAGGAGCTCTGTATGGAGGCGGGGACATGGGGAGGAGCTCTGTATGGAGGCGGGGACATAGGGAGGAGCTCTGTATGGAGGTGGGGACATGGGGGAGGAGCTCTGTATGGAGGCGGAGACGTAGGGGAGGAGCTCTGTATGGAGGCGGAGACGTAGGGGAGGAGCTCTGTAGGGAGTAGAGGACATGGGGGAGGAGCTCTGTATGGAGGCGGGGACATGGGGAGGAGCTCTGTATGGAGGCGGGGACATAGGGAGGAGCTCTGTATGGAGGTGGGGACATGGGGGAGGAGCTCTGTATGGAGGGAGACATGGGGAGGAGCTCTGTATGGAGGGGGGGCATTGGGGAGGAGCTCTGTATGGAGGGGGGGCATGGGGGAGGAGCTCTGTATGGAGGAGGGACATGAGGGAGGAGCTCTGTATGGAGGGGGTACATGGGGGAGGAGCTCTGTATGGAGGAGGGACATGAGGGAGGAGCTCTGTATGGAGGCGGGGACATGGGGAGGAGCTCTGTATGGAGGAGGGACATGAGGGAGGAGCTCTGTATGGAGGCGGGGACATGGGGAGGAGCTCTGTATGGAGGGGGACATGGGTGAGGAGCTCTGTATGGAGGGGAGGAGCTCTGTATGGAGGGGGGACATGGGGGAGGAGCTCTGTATGGAGGGGGGCATGGAGGAGGAGCTCTGTATGGGGGGCACATGGGAGAGGAGCTCTGTATGGAGGGGGGACATGGGTGAGGAGCTCTGTATGGAGGGGAGGACATAGGGGAGGAGCTCTGTGTGGAGGGGGGACATGGGGGAGGAGCTCTGTATGGAGGGGAGGAGCTCTGTGTGGAGGGGGGACATGGGGGAGGAGCTCTGTATGGAGGGGGGCATGGAGGAGGAGCTCTGTATGGGGGGCACATGGGAGAGGAGCTCTGTATGGAGGGGGGGACATAGGGGAGGAGCTCTGTGTGGAGGGGGGACATGGGGGAGGAGCTCTGTATGGAGGGGAGGAGCTCTGTGTGGAGGGGGGACATGGGGGAGGAGCTCTGTATGGAGAGGGGCATGGAGGAGGAGCTCTGTATGGGGGGCACATGGGAGAGGAGCTCTGTATGGAGGGGGGGCATGGGTGAGGAGCTCTGTATGGAGGGGAGGACATAGGGGAGGAGCTCTGTGTGGAGGGGGGACATGGGGGAGTAGCTCTGTATGGAGGGGGGACATGAGGGAGGAGCTCTGTATGGAGGGGAGGGCATAGGGGAGGAGCTCTGTATGGAGGGGGGGCATGGGGGAGGAGCTCTGTATGGAGGGGAGGGCATAGGGGAGGAGCTCTGTATGGAGGGGGGACATGGGGGAGTAGCTCTGTATGGAGGGGGGACATGAGGGAGGAGCTCTGTATGGAGGGGAGGGCATAGGGGAGGAGCTCTGTATGGAGGGGGGGGGGCATGGGGGAGGAGCTCTGTATGGAGGGGAGGGCATAGGGGAGGAGCTCTGTATGGAGGGGGGCATGAGGGAGGAGCTCTGTATGGAGGGGATGACATGGGGAAGAGCCCTGTATGGAGGGGAGGACATGAGGAGGAGCTCTGTATGGAGGGGAAGGCATGGGGGAGGAGCTCTGTATGGAGGGGAGGACATGGAGGAGGAGCTCTGTATGGAGGGGGAAGATGGGGGAGGAGCTCTGTATGGAGGGGGGGCAAGGGGGAGGAGCTCTGTATGGAGGGGAGGACATAGGGGAGGAGCTCTGTTTCGAGGGGAGGACATAGGGGAGGAGCTCTGTATGGAGGGGTGGACATGGAGGAGGAGCTCTGTATGGAGGGGAAGACATAGGGGAGGAGCTCTGTATGGAGGGGAGGGCATGGAGGGGAGGACATCGAGGAGGAGATCTATGGAGGGGAGGGCATGGAGGAGGAGCTCTGTATGGAGGGGAGGACATCGAGGAGGAGATCTATGGAGGGGAGGGCATGGAGGAGGAGCTCTGTATGGAGGGGAGGACATCGAGGAGGAGATCTATGGAGGGGAGGGCATGGGGGAGGAGATCTTTATGGAGGGGGGGCATGGGGAGGAGCTCTGTATGGAGGAGGGACATGAGGGAGGAGCTCTGTATGGAGGCGGGGACATGGGGAGGAGCTCTGTATGGAGGGGGACATGGGTGAGGAGCTCTGTATGGAGGGGAGGAGCTCTGTGTGGAGGGGGGACATGGGGGAGGAGCTCTGTATGGAGGGGGGCATGGAGGAGGAGCTCTGTATGGGGGGCACATGGGAGAGGAGCTCTGTATGGAGGGGGGACATGGGTGAGGAGCTCTGTATGGAGGGGAGGACATAGGGGAGGAGCTCTGTGTGGAGGGGGGACATGGGGGAGGAGCTCTGTATGGAGGCGAGGAGCTCTGTGTGGAGGGGGGACATGGGGGAGGAGCTCTGTATGGAGGGGGGCATGGAGGAGGAGCTCTGTATGGGGGGCACATGGGAGAGGAGCTCTGTATGGAGGGGGGGACATAGGGGAGGAGCTCTGTGTGGAGGGGGGACATGGGGGAGGAGCTCTGTATGGAGGGGAGGAGCTCTGTGTGGAGGGGGGACATGGTGGAGGAGCTCTGTATGGAGAGGGGCATGGAGGAGGAGCTCTGTATGGGGGGCACATGGGAGAGGAGCTCTGTATGGAGGGGGGGCATGGGTGAGGAGCTCTGTATGGAGGGGAGGACATAGGGGAGGAGCTCTGTGTGGAGGGGGGACATGGGGGAGTAGCTCTGTATGGAGGGGGGACATGAGGGAGGAGCTCTGTATGGAGGGGAGGGCATAGGGGAGGAGCTCTGTATGGAGGGGGGGCATGGGGGAGGAGCTCTGTATGGAGGGGAGGGCATAGGGGAGGAGCTCTGTATGGAGGGGGGACATGGGGGAGTAGCTCTGTATGGAGGGGGGACATGAGGGAGGAGCTCTGTATGGAGGGGAGGGCATAGGGGAGGAGCTCTGTATGGAGGGGGGGGCATGGGGGAGGAGCTCTGTATGGAGGGGAGGGCATAGGGGAGGAGCTCTGTATGGAGGGGGGCATGAGGGAGGAGCTCTGTATGGAGGGGATGACATGGGGAAGAGCTCTGTATGGAGGGGAGGACATGAGGAGGAGCTCTGTATGGAGGGGAAGGCATGGGGGAGGAGCTCTGTATGGAGGGGAGGACATGGAGGAGGAGCTCTGTATGGAGGGGGAAGATGGGGGAGGAGCTCTGTATGGAGGGGGGGCAAGGGGGAGGAGCTCTGTATGGAGGGGAGGACATAGGGGAGGAGCTCTGTTTCGAGGGGAGGACATAGGGGAGGAGCTCTGTATGGAGGGGTGGACATGGAGGAGGAGCTCTGTATGGAGGGGAAGACATAGGGGAGGAGCTCTGTATGGAGGGGAGGGCATGGAGGAGGAGCTCTGTATGGAGGGGAGGACATCGAGGAGGAGATCTATGGAGGGGAGGGCATGGAGGAGGAGCTCTGTATGGAGGGGAGGACATCGAGGAGGAGATCTATGGAGGGGAGGGCATGGAGGAGGAGCTCTGTATGGAGGGGAGGACATCGAGGAGGAGATCTATGGAGGGGAGGGCATGGGGGAGGAGATCTTTATGGAGGGAGGGCATGAGAGAAGGAGCTCTGTATGGAGGGGAGGACATAGGGGAGGAGCTCTGTAGGGAGGGGTGGACATAGAGGAGGAACTCTGTATGGAGGGGAGGGCATGGAGAGGAGCTCTGTATGGAGGGGAGGGCATGGAGGAGGAGCTCTGTATGGAGGGAAGGACATGGAGGAGGAGCTCTGTATGGAGGGGAGGACATGGAGGAGGAGCTCTGTATGAAGGGGAGGAAATGGAGGAGGAGCCTTGTATGGAGGGGAGGACATGGAGGAGGAGCTCTGTATGGAGGGGAGGACATGGAGGAGGAGCCTTGTATGGAGGGGAGGACATGGAGGAGGAGCCCTTTATCGATCTTTATCGAGGAGGTCCCCGGAGCCGACTTCTGCTCACTTGAGCACCACACCGTAAGGGCCGAGAAGCTGAGGGACCGGGAGGCACAGGGTCCCTTGGGGCCCCAGTGGTGTTGACCACTTGCAGGAGGGTAGCCCAGGGTGGACAACCTTGAAATGTTAGTTCTGTGACAAGTTGAAGGTTCGATGTCTGATACGCCACCCGTAACCGGGTTTGTCTGCCCGCTTTTGTGTTGGTTCTGGATTCAGGGCCTGGGCACAATTGGATGCATCACCCTTGGACTCTGTGTGGGGCACTCTTGGCCCCGCATGGAATCTGAGGCATAAAACCAAACATGTATCTTTTAGATTTGTGATCTTCATGTTAATTTTACTGTTGAATGTTTATTTTGTTGATGTCACTATAACTGTTCACAAGTACAGGCGGTCCCCTACTTATGAACACCCGATTTACAGACGACATTTAGATATTGGTAATTTACTGTAGTTTAGCCTAATCAGCTATAACAGTTATCACAGCTGTCTGTAATGAAGCTTTAGTGTTACTCCTGGTTCTTATGACAATCCAACATTTTTAAAATCCAATAGTCACAGAGACCAAAAAAGTTCTGGCTGGGATTACAATGATAAAATATACAGTTCCGACTTACATACAAATTCAACTTAAGAACAAACCTACAGAACCTATCTTGTATGTAACCCGGGGACTGCCTGTATCATATGATGTCATCGGAGCATAGGAAACAACCTGGCACTGTCTGCAATACACACCTGGCCTCCTATAAGAGATGCTGAAAATTATAACTTTAAATGTCAAGGGGTTGAACTCTAACTCTAGGGGGCTTATTTACTAAGGGTCGCAGATCGCTCTTTTGTCGGACTGTGTACTGTTTTCGGGGATTTCATGGCTTTGACAGGTATTTAACAGGTGTCTGCGCTAATATAGTGTCGCCTGCGATCAGACTTTGGTGCAGCAGTGCCGGCTTCCATGTGTGTCGTCGGACGATCCGACTGATTCGGACTGAGCGCGGGATTTAACTTTCAAATTGTGTCGCAAGACATGCACTTACATGCACCAGGAAGAAGAAGGTGAACTCCGGGACCTGAGCGGGGAAGCGACACATGCAGGATATTGGGCGCACGATCTTAGTGACTCCCCGCACAGCGCATTATACACGGACAATGCACTTACATGCACCAGGAAGAAGAAGGTGAACTCCGGGACCTGAGCGGGGAAGTGACACATGCAGGATATCGGGCGCACGATCTTAGTGACTCCCCACACAGCGCATTATACACGGACAATGCACTTACATGCACCAGGAAGAAGAAGGTGAACTCCGGGGACCTGAGCGGGGAAGCCACACATGCAGGATATCGGGTGCAGGTTCTTAGTGACTCCCCGCACAGCCCATTATACACGGACAATGCACTTACATGCACCAGGAAGAAGAAGGTGAACTCCAGGGACCTGAGCGGGGAAGTGACACATGCAGGATATCGGGCACACGATCTCAGTGACTCCCCGCACAGCACATTATACACGGACAATGCACTTACATGCACCAGGAAGAAGAAGGTGAACTCCGGGGACCTGAGCGGGGAAGCGACACATGCAGGATATCGGGCGCACGATCTTAGTGACTCCCTGCACAGCACATTATACACGGACAATGCACTTACATGCACCAGGAAGAAGAAGGTGAACTCCGGGGACCTGAGCGGGGAAGTGACACATGCAGGATATCGGGCGCACGATCTTAGTGACTCCCCGCACAGCACATTATACACAGGCAATGCACTTACATGCACCAGGAAGAAGAAGGTGAACTCTGGGGACCTGAGCGGGGAAGTGACACATGCAGGATATCGGGTGCAGGATCTTAGTGACTCCCCGCACAGCGCATTATACACGGACAATGCACTTACATGCACCAGGAAGAAGAAGGTGAACTCCAGGGACCTGAGCGGGGAAGCGACACATGCAGGATATCGGATGCACGATCTTAGTGACTCCCCGCACAGCGCATATCATCAGACAATGCACTTTTGGTGAACTCCGCAGACGGGTAAGTAAAAGTGCCCCTAAGTGTCAATTGCTACTGCAGGAGTTAAAACGGCTTAAGCCAGATATAGCAACAAAGACGGCAGGAGTGGCGATCCTAATAGTCCGCTCTTGCCCCTTTCAGGTACTGGACTTTTACTCAGACCCAGATGGTTGGTTCCTTATTCTGAGGGGGCAACTTGGGGGGCGCCAGCTTGTCTTATGTAATGTGTATTCCCCGAACTCTGGGCAATTGGGATTCCTATCAAGGGTTCTGTCACAGTTAGCTCAATATAGGCCGACGCCATTGTAAATAGGATGGGGGTCAATGTTATATTCTCTGAAACCCAGGATCGTATGTCCATACAGGGCACCCCCACCCCTTTCCTGTCACAACAACTCAGTAAGCTTTCAATGGGGTTTAGGAAATTGATACTCAGATATGATCTTTTTGATTTATGGCGGACAGATAACCCCATCATAAATGTAGTCATATGGTCCCTTAGAAACAAGACTGTGTCCTTGGATTCAACCACCTCTGCTCGAGGGATTGCACAAAGAAACAAAAGGTTTGTGTATATGAAATGTCCGGGAGTTACTGCAGGTCCCGCAGCCGTCCTGTGGTAATGATCGCTGAATCCAGGAGGTCAGGCAGGACTCAATAGTGCATGTCTGGCCATTGCTGCCAAAATGTGAGGTGGTCGTATCCGAGGAAGCCATCTCATTTCTAAGGGACAACATGGCTACATTTATGAGAAATTATCTTCACACAGGCCGGACTAAAGTTTAAAAATAAATAGCGGTACATGTGACTGCATCCATAATACACTGGCACCCCCCTCAATTAATTATTTAATATACCGCACCCCCTTGTGAACTATTTTATATATTGGCCCAGTTAATTAATTAATTGGGTCAGTTAATTGTTAAATATACTGGCACCCCTCTCCATTAATTATTTCCTATGCTGCCCCCCCCACCACTAATTACTAGACTGCTCCTCCTAATTAATTATTTCCTATACCCCCACCATTAATTATTTCCTATGCTGCCCCCCCACCATTAATTATTTCCTATGCTGCCCCCCCACCATTAATTATTTCCCATGGTGCCCCCCACCATTAATTATTTCCTATGGTGCCCCCCCACCATTAATTATTTCCTATGGTGCCCCCCCACCATTAATTATTTCCTATGCTGCCCCCACCATTAATTATTTCCTATGGTGCCCCCCCCACCATTAATTATTTC
Organism: Engystomops pustulosus; assembly: GCF_040894005.1. NCBI lineage: Eukaryota > Metazoa > Chordata > Amphibia > Anura > Leptodactylidae > Engystomops > Engystomops pustulosus. The sequence continues at coordinate 9,785,828 of NC_092421.1, read as the reverse complement.
CTTTGTTGCCCCCACCATTAATTATTTCCTATGTTGCCCCCCACCATTAATTATTTCCTATGCTGCCCCCACCATTAATTATTTCCTATGTTGCCCCTCATAATTATTTCCTATGCTGCCCTCCCCCCCACTAATTACTAGACTGCTCCTCATAATTAATTATTTCCTATGCTGCCCCCCCCCCACCATTAATTATTTCCTATGCTGCCCCCCACCATTAATTATTTCCTATGTTGTCCCTCATAATTAATTATTTCCTATGCTGCCCTTCCCCCTCCCCCACTAATTAATAGACTGCTCCTCATAATTCATTATTTCCTATACCCCCACCATTAATTATTTCTTATGCTGCCCCCCACCATTAATTATTTCCTATGTTGCCCCCCACCATTAATTATTTCCTTTGCTGCCCCCCACCATTAATTATTTCCTATGTTGCCCCCACCATTAATTATTTCTTATGCTGCCCCCCCACCATTAATTATTTCCTATGTTGCCCCCACCTTTAATTATTTCATATGTTGCCCCCACCTTTAATTATTTCCTATGCTGCCCCCCACCATTAATTATTTCCTATGCTGCCCCCAGCATTAATTATTTCCCATGTTGCCCCTCACCATTAATTATTTCCTAAGGTGCCCCCAAACATTAATTATTTCCTATGTTGCCCCCCCATGTTTTGAGAAGTGGATACAGATACAGACTCAGATATATCATTGTGTCTTCACCAGTTTTTGTCTATCTTTTCCCTAAAAAGAAAGTCTTTGGAGCTTCCACGTGTATTTATTAAGTGTTTGCGCCACTTTTGTGTTTTGGCTTCACTTTGTCCGACGCTTTAGAAATCTGCGCAGCCAAAGGACTGTTTTATGTCCTTGGTTTGCACCACATTTATTACTGCGCCCTGCACAGAATGGCGGAGGCAATTCCAATAAAGACGGAATTTAACTTAAATTTCTGCATAAAATAGATAAGACAACTCCACCCAGCGGATGATCCGTGCCCGGCCATTCCAAGAAATGAAGAAATATGAGAGGCTATCGGAAGCCCACATGCATGGAGGGATCCGTAATAATACAAGACCTCCATGACGTCACCTCAGAACCAACAGCGGACCAGACCGCAGGTGTGAGGTATGTGTATATACCAGGGATGATGGGAGTTGTACTGTGGCATGAGGTGTGAGGTACAGTACATGTATATATACCAGGGATGATGGGAGTTGTACTGTGGCATGAGGTGTGAGGTATGTGTATATACCAGGGATGATGGGAGTTGTACTGTGATATGAGGTTTGAGGTGCAGTACATGTACATATACCAGGGATGATGGGAGTTGTACTGTGATATGAGGTACAGTACATGTGTATATACCAGGAATGATGGGAGTTGTACTGTGATATGAGGTGCAGTACATGTACATATACCAGGGATGATGGGAGTTGTACTGTGATATGAGGTACAGTACATGTGTATATACCAGGGATGATGGGAGTTGTACTGTGATATGAGGTATGAGGTGCAGTACATGTACATATACCAGGGATGATGGGAGTTGTACTGTGATATGAGGTGCAGTACATGTACATATACCAGGGATGATGGGAGTTGTATTGTGACATAAGGTGTGAGGTACAGTACATGTATATATACCAGGGATGATGGGAGTTGTACTGTGATATGAGGTATGAGGTGCAGTACATGTACATATACCAGGGATGATGGGAGTTGTACTGTGATATGAGGTATGAGGTACAGTACATGTATATACACCAGGGATGATGGGAGTTAGATGCCTCTGCACCTCTCTCAGGAGATGTAATGTCTTCTACAAACCTTCCAGTGATGATAGTAAACCCGAAGCATCACAGTCTTACGCTTTACGCTGCTACTTTGGAGAAAAATGTGACAAAAAACATGTTGTGTGAATATCCGCTTACATCTCCGACTATTTTATCCGCTTACATCTCCGACTATTTTATCCGCTTATATCTCCGACTATTTTATCCGCTTACATCTCCGACTATTTTATCCGCTTACATCTCCGACTATTTTATCCGCTTACATCTCCGACTATTTTATCCGCTTACATCTCCGACTATTTTATCCGCTTACATCTCCGACTATTTTATCCGCTTACATCTCCGACTATTTTATCCGCTTACATCTACGACTATTTTATCCGCTTACATCTCCGACTATTTTATCCGCTTACATCTCCGACTATTTTATCCGCTTACATCTACGACTATTTTATCCGCTTACATCTACGACTATTTTATCCGCTTACATCTCCGACTATTTTATCCGCTTACATCTCCGACTATTTTATCCGCTTACATCTACGACTATTTTATCCGCTTACATCTATGACTATTTTATCCGCTTACATCTACGACTATTTTATCCGCTTACATCTACGACTATTTTATCCGCTTATATCTACGACTATTTTATCCGCTTACATCTACGACTATTTTATCCGCTTACATCTATGACTATTTTATCCGCTTACATCTATGACTATTTTATCCGCTTACATCTATGACTATTTTATCCGCTTACATCTATGACTATTTTATCCGCTTACATCTATGACTATTTTATCCGCTTACATCTATGACTATTTTATCCGCTTACATCTACGACTATTTTATCCGCTTACATCTACGACTATTTTATCCGCTTACATCTACGACTATTTTATCCGCTTACATCTTTGACTATTTTATCCGCTTACATCTATGACTATTTTATCCGCTTATATCTACGACTATTTTATCCGCTTACATCCATGACTATTTCTACTTGAGATGAAGCAGGTGAGGCTGTGGTTATGTCTGAGGTTTAACGGGTCAGTTGTCCTCTGGGGAGCGAGATTGTGAATAATGAATGTTTTCTGGGGATCCTTTCATCATTACTTGTTCTCTCCTCTGATTACTATTTGTAGGATTCCTTTGATTTCAGATCTAATCTGAGGATAAGCTCAGGATGTCTGGCAGCTTCTTAACCCGTCTCTCCCAAGAGATCAATAACCACACAACCTTCATATGGAAGCTGTGGCTGACAGTCCTCGTCATGTTCAGAATAGTCCTGACCGCAGTAGGCGGAGACTCCATCCATAACAATGAACAGCGCCATTTTGTTTGCCTCACCGAACAGCGCGGATGTGAGAATGTTTGCTATAACGCCCTTGCCCCATTGTCACAGGCCCGGTTCTGGCTCTTCCAGATCATTCTCGTTAGTACCCCAGCCATCATGTATTTGGGGTTTTCCACACATAAAATGATTTATCACCCAGAAGACCCCATAGTCTGTAATGTCCTGGAATCGGAGAGAGATGGAGACAGATATAAACATGGCCGCCAAAGAATTAAGCAGGACGGCCTGATGAAGGCCTACGTTGTACAGCTGCTGGCCTGCTCCGCTCTGGAAGTTGGAGGCCTCCTGGGACAGTATGCGCTGTATGGTTTTAAGGTTCTTCCACTTCACCCCTGCAGTCTTCGTCCTTGTCCTTTCAGTGTTGACTGCTTTGTGTCCAGTTCAACTGAAAAGACGATATTCCTGCTTATCGCGTACGCCGGCAGCGGTCTGTGTCTCCTACTTAACACGTGTGACCTGTTATATTTAGGTGTCAGTGGTATTCAAGACTTCCTCAGGCAGAGGAGCGAAGAGGCCAAAGAAGAGGAAAGTCCCAAATGTGCTCCTAGTGCCCCCGCTAACCGGCTTAGCAGCAGGCGCCTCTGTGCTAAGAATGCGGGTGCAGGGGTTCACGAGCCGCCCACAACTTATCCCAGGAAGCTGGACCTCTAAATGACCACGGACCTCCGTCAGAGCCCTCGTCGCTCCATCAGACTGTTCTGCTTCATTAATCTCTGCGGAGCTGATGGAGATCGGTGAGCGCTGTGCTCGGCAATTTCCGTCACCTCCATAGAGATTAATGGAGCAGAACAGTCATGAGCGGCCGTCTGCTCCATTACTCTGACGGAGCAACGAGGGGTCCAACAGAGGTACATGGGACGCCACCGGACCCCTCGTATTCGTGATCCGTGGGGGTCTCATCACTGAGACCCCCACTGATCAGCAAGATAGGCCCTATCCCGTGGAAACAGCCTGCCTTTTGTTTGTGCGGAAAACCCCTTTAATCATGGCATAACAAGCTTACAATGGGTTAAACATTTAAAACACAAGTTACCAATCCTGTAAAGAGGGTGTGACCCCATGAGGTGTGTGACATCACCTGAGGGAAACCCCAATTCTATTTAGAGGACGTGACATCACACATATGAAGTTATTTGGATTTGTGCTCTCTGCATTTTTGCTATAAGATATTTGTGTAGGTTATTTTGGTGTACAATACAAATATCAACACTTTTTTGTGTAAGATGTATGCACCGAGAGGAAGATGGTGAACTCTGGTGGACCTGAGCGGGGAAGCGACACATGCAGGATATCGGGCGCACAATGTTAGTGAATCGCGGCACAGTGCACTTTCAGACAGACAATGCACTTTCAGGAACTCCGAGTAAGTAAATGTGCCCCATAGTTTTCTAAAGACGCCATTTTGTCCAACCGGAGGCCATCTTGTCTTAGCCGGGGGTCATGTTGTCCACTGTTCAGAAATAACTGTGTCCTCGCTCCTCTCTGCAGCTTCTCTGCGTCAAGGCCATGTTGTGACTTATACAAAGCTAACACAAGCACAATTAGTGTAAACATTGGGGCAAATTTACTTACCTGTCCGGGTCGCGATCCCTGATGCGGACTCTCCGACGATGATGCACTGTGCCGCGATCCACGTAGATCGTGCGCCAGATATCCTGCATGTGTCGCTTCCCCGCTCAGGTCCCCGGAGTTCACCTTCTTCCCGGTGCATGTAGGTGCTTGGGCTTGCGACACAAATTTAAATGTAAAATCCTGCGCTTAGTCCGAATCCGTCAGATCGTCCGGCGGCCCGCCCCCTGACCTGTCGAAAATGCGCCCGCGGGACCCTTCTGTTTATTTGAGAACAAGGTCTCTGGAAGAAACGGTGCATAGTTCATAAACATTTTGGAAGAATGTCTTAAAGGGGATGTTCTGGTATATTTCAGCTGACCTATAGCCTGAAATGATTGATAATGCTGACAAATCAGCATAGCATATGCTACAGGACCCTGTCACCAGCTAAAAACGACATTCCTGGTGACAGATGTAGGCAAGTAGAATGACGTCCTGTGGCTTTCCCCAAATATCTTATTTTGGATGGACTGGTTGCTTCTCCCCAGATTTATTTGGGGAGTGAGGAAAGACGGCATGTGTGGGGCACCATGAAAGATTACTGCGAGGGAGGGCAGAGGCGTGTACAGATTTGTGTACAGCTTTAGAACCTGATGGCTTTTGTATGGGGCAGCTTCATCTGTGACATCGCTTTGTATCTGTTATTTTCCATTGTTTTTTTATCATATTACACAATAAAGTATTTTTCACATGTGATTTTTACATTTTCTATGTGACATATTGGGGCAGATTACCTACCCGGTCCTGTCGCGATCCCGCGGTGCGTTGTCCGACGAGGATTCGGAGCTGCCGTGAATCACTAAGATCGTGCGTCCAATTTCCTGCATGTGTCACTTCCCCGCTCAGGTCCGCCAGAGTTCACCTTCTTCTTCCTGGTGCATGTGAGTGCTGATCTTGGGACACAATTTGCGTTTTAAATTCCGCGGTTTGTCCGAATCAGTTAGATTGTCCGATGTCCACGGCCCCCGATTTGTGTTGCATGCAAGCCGGCGCCTATGTGACACAATACGATCGTGTGCGCCAAAAACCCAGGGCAATTCAGCGCAAAACGGAAAAAAATCGTGAAACCCAACGAAAATGCGGCGTTCGGCCCCTGAGTAAATGTGCCCCGATGTGTGTGATTTTTGCGGGTTATCGGGCAGTCATCCATCTTCTCCATCCACCACATTACTGTGATATCAGCATCCCCCTGCAGCAGTGTTACACATGGCAGTCACAGAGAGTGCTGAGCCTCATTCACGTAAGCCAAGATCAGAATTTTTTATTTTTCTCAAGTCCACGTAAAAATAGTGATAGACAATAATCTGTGAGTCGCCAGGTTTTACCCCATTATACTTGGTCGGGGATGAAATCTCACCCATTATAAAAAAAAAAGCCAAAGTCATGTGACAATGAGCAGAGAAGAGTCATATTCTGCCTGAGATGAGTCAAGTTTAGAGGCTGCAGGAGGAGAGGGAGATAAGAAAGATAAGAATCTCATCTCATACATCAAGAGATAAGGTAAGAAACGGGAAATACAGGATGGGGGTTATTTATCACCAGCTCCGCCGCCCATCAAATTCATTAAAGCGGCTTTGACCCTTTAATAAATGTTCTGATGGTTTATTTTCTGTCTGGGATTTTTTTTTTCAAAAAGTCCCCAAAAAAGTCTCAAAATGCATAAAAAGTCTCAGCATGAAAACCAGCAGGGACTTGAGTAAGATTGAGACTTTTTATGAGACTTTTTGACCGTGGCTTTGCACGGTGCTGCACTAGCAGTAGTTTTATGTTTACACGAGATAACTGAAGAGATGTATTGAGTCCTGTGAGAATTTTTAGCAGTTAAAGTCTCAAAAACCCTCAATGTGACAACTGTGAGACTTTTTTATGTAAAAAAAAAAGCACAGAAAAACCAATGATAAATAACCCCCCCATGTGTCTATTGGATAAGTCACAGCGTAGGGCTCATTTACACACATTGGGGTTCATTTACTTATCTGGTCCAGTCGTGATGCAGTGCGTTGTCCGACGAGGATTCGGGTTCTGCCGGGATTCACTAAGGTCCGTGCGCCCGATATCCTGCATGTGTCGCTGCTGCGCCGAGGTCCGCCGGAGTTCACCTTCTTCTTCCCGGTGCATGTGCATGCTGATCTTGCGGCACAATTCTTTGTTTTAATTCCGCGGTTTGTCCGAACCCGTCGGGTTGTCCGACGTCCACGGCCCCCGATTTCTGTTGCATGCAAGCTGACGCCGATGCACCACAATCCGATCGTGTGCGCCACAATCCGGTGGCAATTCAGCGCAAAACAGCGCTATTCGGAAATATTCGGGCAAACCCGATGGATTCGCGGCCGCATTGGGGCACATTTACTTATCCGGAATGTCCGACTGGAAATCATTGTGCCACTTCCCCGCTCAGGTCCGCCGGAGTTCACCTTCTTCTTCCCGGGGCATGTAAGTGCATTGTATGCGACCTAATTTTAAAGTTAAATCCTGCGCTCAGTCCGAATCATCCGACAGCACGTCCCCCAATTTCTGTCGCATGAAAACCGGCGCCGAAATCCGATCGCGTGCAACACAATGCCCTTCCTAATAGCTGTCACAACGGCCCTAATCCGGAAAATTTCCAAAATCCGACAAAAGTGCGTTCTGCGGACCCTTCGTAAATAAGCCCCAATACTGTGAAGCCAAGCAGAGAGGTAGAGGAGGAGAGATCAGAATTACAGATGGGAAATCAGAACCGAAATTTAAGTGATTAAGAAGGAATTTCTAGACTATTATCAAGAAATATACTCATCCCAATCTCATGTTACCGAGGCCGAAATTGTTGAGTACTTTATAGGGGCTGAGATCTTCTCTAAAAGACAGGGTTCTTATCTTACTCCCCACTGCAGCCTTAAAATTTGACTCATCTCAGGTAAAATATGACTCTTCTCTGCCATTAGAGGTGATTTTTTATTGGTAAATGGATAAGATTTCACCTAAAAGAAGGAAATCTAGTGAGGACATTTCTTCCCTGACCTGGGAGATTAATGAGGTAAAATCTGGTTCTCATTACAGTATGAACTGCAGAATAGATGAGCTGCCATACCAGAGACCGCCTGTGGTGGAGGGTGGCGCTGTTGTTAGAAGAAAGCAGCTATGTGTTTGTAATGTTATGAACTATGTTGAAAAGTGTTTGTGCTCCCATGAGATTAGATCCCGGTCTCAAAATGTAGTGTGAAGAAATTCCTGATAGGTTTCCATCATGGCGGCCCCTGTCATCAGCAGGTCAAAGATTATCAGCTTCAAGGTGATGGTCTTCATGGCCATAAGGAGGAGGGCGTCCTGCATCATATGGTGACCTAGGGTCAGACAATACATACAGTCAGTCCTCCGCAGCAGCGGATATCACACGGCACTGGTTGTGTATATGACAGGAGGGACACCGGGGGGGGGGGGTTGGGGTTGGACATATATCTAACGAACTGTGCAACAATTTTTGGCAGCAGTTTTACTGGCCTTATCATTTTCATACAAGTGGGCGTGGCTTATTGCATCGGCTGTTTTTAGCCATATTTATCTCTAGAGCCTTTTCAAAACTGCCAAAAAATCACTCACAAAGCAAGAAGCCCATAAACAAGTGTGAGACGTCGCTGCACCTCTTCATAGTATCATAGTTTATACGGTTGAAAAAAGACACTTGTCCATCAAGTTCAACCAAGGAAGGGAAGGGATTGGATGAGGAAGGAATTTAGGGGAAACAATTCTATATAACATAACCAGCAATGTTATTTAGGTGTAAAAATGCATTCAGACCCTTCTTGAAGCTCTCTGCTGTCCCTGCTGTGACCAGCGCCTGAGCTCTCTGCTGTCCCTGCTGTGACCAGCCCCTGAGCTCTCTGCTGTCCCTGCTGTGACCAGCGCCTGAGCTCTCCGCTGTCCCTGCTGTGACCAGCGCCTGAGCTCTCTGCTGTCCCTGCTGTGACCAGCGCCTGAGCTCTCTGCTGTCCCTGCTGTGACCGGCGCCTGAGCTCTCTGCTGTCCCTGCTGTGACCGGCGCCCGAGCTCTCTGCTGTCCCTGCTGTGACCGGCGCCCGAGCTCTCTGCTGTCCCTGCTGTGACCAGCGCCTGAGCTCTCTGCTGTCTCTGCTGTGACCAGCGCCTGAGCTCTCTGCTGTCCCTGCTGTGACCAGCGCCTGAGCTCTCTGCTGTCCCTGCTGTGACCAGCGCCTGAGCTCTCTGCTGTCCCTGCTGTGACCAGCGCCTGAGCTCTCTGCTGTCCCTGCTGTGACCAGCGCCTGAGCTCTCTGCTGTCCCTGCTGTGACCAGCGCCTGAGCTCTCTGCTGTCCCTGCTGTGACCAGCGCCTGAGCCCTCTGCTGTCCCTGCTGTGACCAGCGCCTGAGCCCTCTGCTGTCCCTGCTGTGACCAGCGCCTGAGCTCTCTGCTGTCCCTGCTGTGACCAGCGCCTGAGCTCTCTGCTGTCCCTGCTGTGACCAGCGCCTGAGCTCTCGGCTCTCCCTGCTGTGACCAGCGCCTGAGCTCTCGGCTCTCCCTGCTGTGACCAGCGCCTGAGCTCTCGGCTCTCCCTGCTGTGACCAGCGCCTGAGCTCTCGGCTCTCCCTGCTGTGACCAGCGCCTGAGCTCTCGGCTCTCCCTGCTGTGACCAGCGCCTGAGCTCTCTGCTGTCTCTGCTGGTACCAGCGGCTGAGCTCTCTGCTGTCTCTGCTGTGACCAGCGCCTGAGCTCTCTGCTGTCCCTGCTGTGACCAGCGCCTGAGCTCTCTGCTGTCCCTGCTGTGACCAGCGCCTGAGCTCTCGGCTCTCCCTGCTGTGACCAGCGCCTGAGCTCTCTGCTGTCTCTGCTGTGACCAGCGCCTGAGCTCTCTGCTGTCTCTGCTGTGACCAGCGCCTGAGCTCTCTGCTGTCTCTGCTGTGACCAGCGCCTGAGCTCTCTGCTGTCTCTGCTGTGACCAGCGCCTGAGCTCTCTGCTGTCTCTGCTGTGACCAGCGCCTGAGCTCTCTGCTGTCTCTGCTGTGACCAGCGCCTGAGCTCTCTGCTGTCTCTGCTGTGACCAGCGCCTGAGCTCTCTGCTGTCCCTGCTGTGACCAGCGCCTGAGCTCTCTGCTGTCCCTGCTGTGACCAGCGCCTGAGCTCTCTGCTGTCCCTGCTGTGACCAGCGCCTGAGCTCTCTGCTGTCCCTGCTGTGACCAGCGCCTGAGCTCTCTGCTGTCCCTGCTGTGACCAGCGCCTGAGCTCTCTGCTGTCCCTGCTGTGACCAGCGCCTGAGCTCTCTGCTGTCCCTGCTGTGACCAGCGCCTGAGCTCTCTGCTGTCCCTGCTGTGACCAGCGCCTGAGCTCTCTGCTGTCCCTGCTGTGACCAGCGCCTGAGCTCTCTGCTGTCCCTGCTGTGACCAGCGCCTGAGCTCTCTGCTGTCCCTGCTGTGACCAGCGCCTGAGCTCTCTGCTGTCCCTCCTGTGACCAGCGCCTGAGCTCTCTGCTGTCCCTGCTGTGACCAGCGCCTGAGCTCTCTGCGGTCCCTGCTGTGACCAGTGCCTGAGGCAGGCTATTCCACAGATTGACAGTTCTCATAGTAAAGAAGCCCTATGAGAACTGTCAATCTGTTGAATAGCCTGCCTCAGGCGCTGGTCACAGCATGGACAGCAGAGAGCTCAGGCGCTGGTCACAGCAGGGACAGCAGAGAGCTTCAGGGAGGGTTTTCTTTTGAATTGTGCAAAATACAGTACAGTTACACACATTTTTACAAAACCCTTGAGCCTAAAAAATAGTATATGTAAAGTTCAGAAATTAGAAACCAATAATAAATGAATAAAAAAAGGTAATTTCACCAGCAAAGGAAAGAAAAAAGACCCTCAAAAACCACCTGAAGAAGCAACAAGACACAGACAGGCTGGAAAGAAGCTTGTAGATACCCTGCACCCGCCTGTGCTGCTAGCGCCACCAAGTAGCTCTGCTGCTGTGACCAATACACAGGGAATAATTCCCGGCAGAGGTCATCTGGCAGGGGAACAATTATAGAGAAATAGCAGCAGAGCAATGTGTATAGATAGACGGAGTTGAATTAATAGATCGATACTTGCAGAAAATCCAAGCAACACAATAGCATAGCTCCCAACTTTGGGCGAGAGAAAGAGTGACAAAAGCCACTCCCCCTAAACCACGCCCATTGCCCCACCCGCACGCAAAGTTTAATATCAACCTTGATGGCCCCCACATAGTATAATGTCCCTTAATGTGACCAACCCCCCTATGGACCCGTATAATACCCCCTAATGCAACTCCTCCTGTCCTCCAGCCTACTCCTGTAGCCCCCGGTCTTCCAGCCTCCCCATGTCCTTCAGCCTCATTCTGTGGCCTACTGTCCTCTATCCCCCTCCTGTGGCCTCCTGTCCTCCAGCCTCCTCCTGTATCCCCCTGTCCTCCAGCCTCCTCCTGTATCCCCCTGTCCTCCAGCCTCCTCCTGTCCTCCATCCTCCTCCCGTGGCCTCCTGTCCTCCAGCCTCCTCCTGTATCCCCCTGTCCTCCAGCCTCCTCCTGTATCCCCCTGTCCTCCAGCCGCCTCCTGTATCCCCCTGTCCTCCAGCCGCCTCCTGTATCCCCCTGTCCTCCAGCCGCCTCCTGTATCCCCCTGTCCTCCAGCCGCCTCCCGTATCCCCCTGTCCTCCAGCCTCCTCCCGTATCCCCCTGTCCTCCAGCCTCCTCCCGTGGCCTCCTGTCCTCCAGCCTGCTCCCGTGGCCTCCTGTCCTCCAGCCTCCTCCCGTGGCCTCCTGTCCTCCAGCCTCCTCCCGTGGCCTCCTGTCCTCCAGCCTCCTCCCGTGGCCTCCTGTCCTCCAGCCTCCTCCCGTGGCCTCCTGTCCTCCAGCCTCCTCCCGTGGCCTCCTGTCCTCCAGCCTCCTCCCGTGGCCTCCTGTCCTCCAGCCTCCTCCCGTGGCCTCCTGTCCTCCAGCCTCCTCCCGTGGCCTCCTGTCCTCCAGCCTCCTCCCGTGGCCTCCTGTCCTCCAGCCTCCTCCCGTGGCCTCCTGTCCTCCAGCCTCCTCCCGTGGCCTCCTGTCCTCCTATAACATACAGCCTCCTCCTGAGGCCCCCAGTCCTCTATCCTCCTTTTCCTGAGGCCCCCTGTCTTCCAGCCTCCTCCTGTCCTCTATTCTCCTTTTTCTGTGTCTCCCTGTGGGTATAAAATTAAAAACAACCTCTGTTTTTTACCTTCTCTCATTCCCCCGCAGCAGTCGCTTCTTCTCCTGGGCTCTGACTGACTTAGAGGAGGGGGCAGGGCCAATGGAGGGGCGGAGCTACCTCCTCACATGACTCCTTCAGACATCATATAAGGAGGTAGCAGGGGTGGATCCAGCCTCCACCGGGACAATGCGGGTGAGAGAGGGGCAGCACATGACATTCTCCCAACTGCCCGTGACGGTGGGACAGTGCCCAAATATCAAATCCGGGACAATTGAGAGTTATGCAATAGAAAGGTGGCTGCTCGCCAATTGGGCCGGGCCAAAGGACCAACAATTAATAAATATAGAAAATGGAAGCACTCCAGATGAGCCCATAGAAAGTGATCCATTTTATTCCATATTCAAATGTGACGCCCATCACATTACATCACATGGAATAAAAAGTATCACTTTCCATGGACTCATCCGGAGAGCTTCCATTTTCGATAGATAGATAGAGACATAGCTAATGTACTTACCCAGCTCTGCAGCAGGTTTCTCTTCATTACAGACAGGTTGATAATTTCCCCCTGCAATAAATACATCAGAGTGCTCAGCTCTGCATGGATTTTATCATGACAACAATTGTGTTTGTAAGAGGCGTCCAAGATACAAGGGTCCATGAGTCCTGTGATAGTGGGAGAAGTCATCAGGAAGGAGGATAGCAGGAGCATAACCATTGTTGCCACAGTGGGTGTGACCAGAGGTGGAGGTGGGGGGGGGGGGGGGGGGCTGCATCTTCTAGGCGTCAGATCGTGGCTTCATGATGGGGTAAAGAAAATTAATTGTACATGTGCCTTTACAACACCCACAGGGGCACATTTAGGTTTACTAAAGTTTACTAGAAGTTTCCATAGTCTCTTTAGATCTATTAGGGTGCGTTTGCACGTGGCAGTAACACATACGTTTTCAAATGCTGTTAACAATGCGGTTTACAAAACGTTAACGCAGCATTAACAAACGCAAACATGCAAATATCTGAAAGAGGACACTGGGACGTGGAGTAGCCAGAGCTGAAGCTACACAGAGCGGCTACTCCACACCCTAGTAGCCTCTTTGGATCCTCCTACTACGAGATCTATAGGGCTGATTCTAGCATTTTTGCTGCCTGAGGTGAAAAGTGAAAATGCTGCCCCCCCCCCTTAGCCAATACCTACACCTACAACACTAGTATCAGTCAATAACACAGACATTATTGACATCTAGTACATTTATGTGTTCATTATATTCACTGCTGTCATATATATATGTGTGTACATTATATTCACTGCTGTCATATATATATATGTGTACATTATATTCACTGCTGTCATATATATATATGTGTACATTATATTCACTGCTGTCATATATATATATGTGTACATTATATTCACTGCTGTCATATATATATATGTGTACATTATATTCACTGCTGTCATATATATATATGTGTACATTATATTCACTGCTGTCATATATATATATGTGTACATTATATTCACTGCTGTCATATATATATATGTGTACATTATATTCACTGCTGTCATATATATATATGTGTACATTATATTCACTGCTGTCATATATATATATATGTGTACATTATATTCACTGCTGTCATATATATATATATGTGTACATTATATTCACTGCTGTCATATATATATATGTGTTCATTATATTCACTGCTGTCATATATATATGTGTTCATTATATTCACTGCTGTCATATATATATATGTGTACATTATATTCACTGCTGTCATATATATATATGTGTACATTATATTCACTGCTGTCATATATATATATATGTGTACATTATATTCACTGCTGTCATATATATATATATGTGTACATTATATTCACTGCTGTCATATATATATATGTGTACATTATATTCACTGCTGTCATATATATATATATATGTGTACATTATATTCACTGCTGTCATATATATATATATATGTGTACATTATATTCACTGCTGTCATATATATATATATATATATATGTGTACATTATATTCACTGCTGTCATATATATATATGTGTACATTATATTCACTGCTGTCATATATATATATATCTGTACATTATATTCACTGCTGTCATATATATATATGTGTACATTATATTCACTGCTGTCATATATATATATATCTGTACATTATATTCACTGCTGTCATATATATATATGTGTACATTATATTCACTGCTGTCATATATATATATATATATATATATATGTGTACATTATATTCACTGCTGTCATATATATATATGTGTACATTATATTCACTGCTGTCATATATATATATATCTGTACATTATATTCACTGCTGTCATATATATATATGTGTACATTATATTCACTGCTGTCATATATATATATATATATATATATATGTGTACATTATATTCACTGCTGTCATATATATATATGTGTACATTATATTCACTGCTGTCATATATATATATATCTGTACATTATATTCACTGCTGTCATATATATATATGTGTACATTATATTCACTGCTGTCATATATATATATATCTGTACATTATATTCACTGCTGTCATATATATATATGTGTACATTATATTCACTGCTGTCATATATATATATGTACATTATATTCACTGCTGTCATATATATATGTGTACATTATATTCACTCCTGGTATATATTTGTGTGTGTGATATAATTAGTGCTCCTCATTTTTTCTGTGGTATATTCATTGTTGGTATATTTGCTAACACACACAATCCTCTCAATGAATGGACCCCAATTGTAGTACCTGAAAGTACTTCATGATTTTCCCGCTCTTCATCGTGTTCAGCCTGGGCTACAGAGCACATTACAGGGTCGGGTAATTCGAAGAGAGAAGATAAAGCAGACAATTGTAGAGTCTCTGGAGATACAATATGACTGGTTGATGCGCCAAGATCCTGTAAGTGTGATGAAGGCTTAAGCAGAGGATTGACGTCCTTATCCATGAATGAACCCAGATGATCTAGTGAAGGAACAAATGCTGGATCCAAACGTGAAGGACTAGAGAACTCCCAAGACATGAGAAGTGAATATGGTGGAGAAGACCAGAAAATAGCTGGAGAACTTTCCCTCCTGTCACTGGGACTCAGAGGAGCAAGGAGATGAGGCCTAAGATCTCCATACTGCAGAAGGTACTGCCGCTTACTGGTTATCCTCACAGTTGCTGCATTTAGTCTGGATATAAAGACATTTCTGGACTGACTGTGATTACCACCTTGGGACCACATTGTTGTGGCCATGTCATATACTTCTGGCATCAGACATAGAAAACTGGTCTGGTTGTGGCCGTCATCCTGAAGACTCCAGAGCAAGGTGACTGAAGATGGAAGAGGTAGTGACCAACACCCTAGAAGAGAAGAGGCAGTGTCATCCGTCACACTAATCCCAGGAGTGTAACTAGAGGGGGTGCATAGGGCTCCAGAAGCCTTAGGGCCCAGGAGGTTACTCTTACCCATAAAGTGCAGATCCATGAAAAAGGTACATGTAGTGCCCCAAGGTACAGGTATTGTAATCAAGCCCGACGATCGTGTTCTTGTTTTATAGTGATCTGATACCTCGTGGAGTACGGTGATGCTCAACCCAGGACAGGACGCGCCACCGCCCGGGGCCCAGCATCTCCCAACCCTTCACCTACTCCAAATTATACTGAAATGAATGGTATCCGGCTGGGTCTCTAATAATATCGTGGGAAGCCGGAAGAGGTAAATGATTATATTATTTTATAATAGGGCACAGTATATACTAGAGGGGATACAGTAATTAAAAGACAGTATTTAGCAAGGGTGGGGGGGGGGGGTACAGCATTCATCCAATAGAAGGGGGCGCAGTGTCTGATAGAAGAGGACACAGCATATAATAGATGGGGCCCAGCAATTAAAAGAGGGAAACACAGTAAAAGGGGGGCGCAGTATTTAATAGAAGGGCACAATATCTAATAGAAGATGACATTATATTATAAAGGGGGGGAATTATATAATAGAGGGGGGCACAGTATATAAAACAGGGAGCACAGTATTTAATAGAGGGGACATAGCGCTGATCTAATAGACGGGGGTGAGGGTACAATATATAATAGAAGAGGACACAGCATATAAAAGAGGGGGCACAGAATTTAGCAGAGGGGGTACAGCGTTGCTCTAATAGAAGGGGGCACAGTATCCAATAGAAGATGACACAGCAATTAATAGAAGAGGACACAGGGGCTCATTTACTAAGGGCCCCACGGACCGCACTTTCATTGGACATACCGGCAATTTCCGTTTTACGCCGCTGGGACAGGGGTTTAAAAGGGGCCGGCTTTCATGCGACACAATTCGGGGGGGGGGGTCCATCTGATGATCCAACGGATTCGGACAAACCATAGGATTTAACTTCAAAATTGTGCCGCAAGCCATGCACTTACATGCACCGGGAAGAAGAAGGTGAACTCTGGCGGACCGGAGCCACGCGACACATGCAGGAAATTGGATGCACAATCTTAGTGAATCGCGGCAGAGTTCATCCTCGTTGGACAGTCCAGATCAGGAATCGTGCAGGGACCCGGTAAGTAATTGTGCCCCACAGTATAGGATAGAGGGGAGGCACAGTATATAAAAGAGGGGACACAATCATTGCTATACATGGTGGGACTTCAGCTCCCTTGTGGGTTGCACTGGTATCTTCACTATTGAATCCTTTGTCCACACAGAAGTGCCTTTTGGGATCCAGGCCCCCTACCACCTAAACTATCAATCATAGGCCATATTACGTCCCACTCACTTAGGTTGTGGTGTAGGTTGTGCAGATCCTTCTCTCTGGTGAACAGTCCCTGAATACTCCTGATACTGCCATATAGGGGGTTTGAAATAGGGACCCACAATCCTTTAATTGGTGGAGATAGAGGGGCCTGACACAACTTCACCATTTGCTGGATGGAGATAAGGTGTCCACAAAGTCTACCTATGTTGTGAAACATGACCTCCCTCAAACTTCTAGGTCTGAACTGGGGCAGCTGCTTCATTTTGTTAGCTTTCTGTGTCCTCAAACCCTCCTCCCAGATATGATGTATTTCGAGATTATTTGCAAAAAAAGACTCGATGTCCAAAGGTGTTTTGTCCTCTTTATATTCGATATGGAATCATCCACCTAAAGATCAGAAATTGCCCATTGTAGAATCTTCGGATATATTCATAAACCTGTTCCATCGGCCTCACCCTTGTGCTTTAGAGGATTGCGCCCAGGTTGGAAGGATGGCCCACATTTGGTGGAAGTGTCTGGGGGTGACTGCATTCTGCCCCTGGTCATGGATTTCATACCCCCTGCCTCCCTTCTCTCATCTCTCTATCTGTCTATCGCCCTTCCTGTGCTCTTCGATCTGCCAGTGACATTAGATTAATCTCTACCTTAATTTGAACCTCCCTTGCACGTATCCAGGACTTCTCCTGAGTTGCTCAAATTCTCTGGAAAGCCCTTCCTCGGACTCTCAACTAATACTCACCCTCCAAAGCGTCAAACGTGCTCTTATAACCCCTCTCTTTAGGCAGATCTATCAAACCGCTAACTGCATGAAACCCCCAACTCTCTCTTTACTAATCCATCCTATGTCCTCCTCCCGTCCAGCAAACACCAGATATACACCAAGCTCCAGACTTATCTGCAGTCACATTCACCTTGGACTCTGTATATTAGATCGCGGCTGAGGGCTGGTTCAAGCAGCAGAATTTTTATGTATTAAATTATTTATTAAATTATTTTATATTGTTCCCTTATAAAGAATGGCTGGACCATTATACAACCTCTTGTGTCACCCCCTCATCCTCATAGACTGTAAGCTCTTGTGTCACCCCCATCATCCTCATAGACTGTAAGCTCTTGTGTCACTCCCTCATCCTCATAGACTGTAAGCTCTTGTGTCACCCCCTCATCCTCATAGACTGTAAGCTCTTGTGTCACCCCCTCATCCTCATAGACTGTAAGCTCTTGTGTCACCCCCTCATCCTCATAGACTGTAAGCTCTTGTGTCACCCTATGTCCCCTATGATTTGTAAAGCTACGGAATATGATGGCGCTATAGAAATAAAGATTATTATATATATCAATCTACTGGAGGGGGACACAATATACATAATAGAGGGAGCATAGTATATAAAAGAGGGAACACTGTATATATCTAATAGATGGGGGCATAGTGCATAACTAATAGAGAGGGCAGAGTATATGTAATAGAGGGGGAAGTAGCTAATAAAAGGGGACACAGTATATAATAGAGGGAGCACAGCATATATCTTATAGAGTGAAAACAGTATATATAGCTAATGGGGGGGGGGCACTGAATATAATAGAGGGAGCACAGCATATATCTAATTAATTGGGGCCACCGTATATTAGGCAATAGAGGGGGGCACAGTATATAATAGAGGTGTTACAGCATACATCTAATAGAGTGAGGCGCAGTATATACTGTATATCTAAGAGTGAGAACAGCATATATATCTAATAGAGGAGGCACTGAATATTATGTAATTGGGGGGGGGGACCGTATCTAATAGAAGGGGACACAGTTTATAAAAGAGGGGGCACAGTAAACATATACATATTTGAGGGACACACTATAGATCTATATTTGTAACAGGTTGCACAATATACTCTATAATCCATACCTTTAATATTTTATTGTGGAGGACGCACACATAACTCACCACATCTTGTACTTACCGCCTATTCCAACAATCAGGATGGGATAGAGAGAAGCCATGGTCTAGAGAAGATCTCTCCGGCATGTGATCTCATGGGGATCAGCCACATTGTGTCTGCACCTTGTCTCTGCCGTTAACCCGCACGCATCTGGAGAGGAGCCTGCCCCCAAACCACAAGAGAGACTGGCGATGGGAGACAAGCAGCTTATACTCTGATGGATAGAACATAGAAGGACACATGAATATGATCCCCCCCACACACACCATGGTGGCCGGGTGTCTCCTCACAAAAGGGGTATGTGTGTTTAACTAGTCTAAGCAAAAAATTCTTCTTTCTGGTTTTTGCCATTCCCTGTCAATAAAACATAACTCCCAACCTCTGGGTTGAAGAAAGAATGGCTTAAAGGGGTTAAAAAATTTCTTATGGCCGGGCTGGGGAGGGCTAGTTAAACATAATAAGCATGTACTTACCTCCTCCGGCGCCGCCAATGTCACGCGCCGCGGTACCTTCGATCCGTGCCCCTGTTTGTTTACAGGGGCACAGAAGCCGCGCACAGGGAACTTCCGGTCCGCGATGTGGACGGCTCCTCCCATCCGTCCCTATCTCTCAGCATTGTAAGCGCTGGGAGATGGGGGCTTCCGGCGCACGGAGAAGACGGGCCGCGGCGCGGGACATCGGCAGCACCGGAGGAGGTAAGTACATGTTTATTGTGTTTAAATAGCCCTCCCCAGCCCGGCCATAAGAAATTTGTTAAACCCGGATAACCCCTTTAATGTGGCCCCCCTGCCCTCCATGCTCAGTTATATCGTGGCCCCCCCTGCCCTCCATGCTCAGTCATATCGTGGCCCCCCCTGCCCTCCATGCTCAGTCATATCGTGGCCCCCCCTGCCCTCCATGCTCAGTCATATCGTGGCCCCCCCTGCCCTCCATGCTCAGTCATATCGTGGCCCCCCCTGCCCTCCATGCTCAGTCATATCGTGGCCCCCCCTGCCCTCCATGCTCAGTCATATCGTGGCCCCCCCTGCCCTCCATGCTCAGTCATATCGTGGCCCCCCCTGCCCTCCATGCTCAGTCATATCGTGGCCCTCCATGCTCAGTCATATCGTGGCCCTCCATGCTCAGTCATATCGTGGCCCCCCTGCTCAGTCATATCGTGGCCCCCCTGCTCAGTCATATCGTGGCCCCCCTGCTCAGTCATATCGTGGCCCCCCTGCTCAGTCATATCGTGGCCCCCCTGCTCAGTCATATCGTGGCCCCCCTGCTCAGTCATATCGTGGCCCCCCTGCTCAGTCATATCGTGGCCCCCCTGCTCAGTCATATCGTGGCCCCCCTGCTCAGTCATATCGTGGCCCCCCTGCTCAGTCATATCGTGGCCCCCCTGCTCAGTCATATCGTGGCCCCCCTGCCCTCCATGCTCAGTTATATCGTGGCCCCCCTGCCCTCCATGCTCAGTTATATCGTGGCCCCCCTGCCCTCCATGCTCAGTTATATCGTGGCCCCCCTGCTCAGTTATATCGTGGCCCCCCTGCCCACCATGCTCAGTTATATCGTGGTCTCTCTCCTCTGGTTATTAAATACCTTTCCCCGGGGCTCCAAGATTACATGACATGACAGTATTCCCACCTCTGGACTCCCAGGTAGGAGTCACTGCCTCCATGTGAAAATACTGTACTAAACATATTTCATACTACTGAGAAGTCACCCCTCTAATGGCCCTTATGGAGTTTCTATGGTCTTAAGTGAATCCCATCAGTAGGTGTAGGACCCCTAAACCACAAACATAACGTCTCGAATCTCAGGATTAGACCCCTTGCACATGAACACTTGCTCTGGTCATGACCCGGGCCAGCACACAGCCGGGTGGGCGAGCGCTCCTCACCCCTACCCTCTCCAGTGGCTGCCAACAGAAAATGTCAAAATATAGAACATGTCCCATAGTTGCACAGTGGAAAGGTTAAGGTTAAAAGAGAAATATTTAATACCTCTGAGTGACCAGGAAAAAAAATTGGTCTGGAGCAGGGAAAGCATTGGAGGGGGGGGGGGATTAGACAAACATTCAGAGATTTGGATTTTGACCAACAAGAAACCCAAACAACTCAATAATCAAAGAAGAGGAATTGGGGTCAGTAATGTAGATCTATAGCTCGTCCGTAAAGGAAGAGGATTGTACTTGGAGCCAGTGATGGCTTTTCCATGGATAAGATAAGATAATCCTTTATTAGTCCCACAGTGGGGAAATTCACAGCGTTACAGCAGCAGAGAGGGGACAGAGAGTGAAGTACAAACTATGACAACAACAATATTAGGGATAAATGAACAAAAAGGGGGATAAAAAGACAAAAAAAAAAAAGAGACAAGCAATGATCGGCAGTTTGATGTTTAGTCTGTGGATGGGACCTGCAGGGACTGGTTAGGTGGGGGGGGGGGGGGCGCAGGTTACTTCTGTTTGGGCCTGATGGCAGCGGGGAGGAATGACTTACGATATCGCTCCCTTTCACATTTGGGGTGAAGCAGTTGGTCACTGAATGTGCTCCCCAACGCCACCACAGTCTCATGCAAGGGATGGGAGCTATTCTCCAGGATGTAGATGGCAGCATGGAGAGAACAGGGTAAGGAAGCAGAGACACAAGTACATATAAATGTAGAGAGTTATTGAAAAGTGCTCAACCCCTTTAAGGAGATTTTCATATTATTAACCTAAACTTAAAGCAGGTCACGGATATAAGAGCAGTGGGGGTGCAATGTCTATACACCAATAACATGTTCATGCTGTGCACCGGCCACATGAGGGCCTCATCCACCGCAGAGAACATCCTATTGTTGCTCTATAGACTCACACTGATCCAATATTATGAGTGTACTAGGGATTGGGTCATCAATATCAAGTGTCCCCACCACCCAGAACAACCCCTTGAAATGACCGAAACTTAATTATTGGAGTTTAGTCTGAAACATTCACTCTTCTGTATAAACGTTACTTTATTTAAACAAACTCGTCCAAAAATTTGTACATATAAACTTTAAATTAAAGGGGGCAGATTGAAAAAAAAAACACTTGATCAATCCCATCACACGTATATACATGGGCCGTGCAGATGAACCATTCCCATGGGAAGAGATCGGCAGGAGCCAGCGCTACAGTCAATTCCCAGCCTGTACAAGGTGTCAGGTCAGAGGCTGAGGGGGGCAGTAGTCAGGGGTCCCGCAGTCTATGTACATTATGCTCTACAAGCGTCTGAAGTAAAAGTCACGTTCCAAAGGGAGCTCCTCCAAAAATAGAGACCACCTGAAGGAGAAGCACAAGATACACAGTCAGTACATGGGATCCTCACCAGTTATTACAAAAGGCAGGACAAACATTGGGGTCATGAGTAGGAATGGTTCCATCTCAGCCAAACCTGAAGGTCGGGGGTTAAGGTACTTGAATGCTCACCCCCCCTTCCCCCACTAACAGTGCTGACACCAAAATGTGGGCGTTGCCTTTTTCTAGAGGTTAAAGGGCGACTCTCACTTAATAGAACCTGTCACCACATTTTTCACTAATACAACGAGTGGCAGGTTCACAAAGAGCTCCAGGCAAGGGGGGTATCTAGAAGGAGACCCAAACACTGCAGATCCGAATCTGATCACTTCATGACTGCATCGGCCTCTTATAGGAAATGTACCACATGGATGCAGTATTGTACACCAAGCACACTGATACGCTGCTGTGTGTCCCCTGAAACAGGATTTGTTCCTCCCTTATCTTCTAATAGGCTTGTTATGGAGAAGCTTGTCATTTTAAACTATGCAAATGAGCCCCAGGGGCTCCTTTCTACGTCAGACAAGCTCCTTCTAGCTTGGTCATCTGCTAATAGTCACTGACTCTCTGGCTGATGGAGGGAGGATGTTGGAAGTACTCTGTACTGGGCTGTGAATAATTATCAGATGAGGGAGCCAGAAGGGACCCCTGAGCCTCATTTGCACAATTTTAGAAGATGATTTTTCTCCAAAACGAAGATATTAGGAGATGAAGGAAGAACGGATCCCGTGTCATGGGACACAAACATGGTTAGTGTGCCTGGACAATACTGCATTCATATGGATCATTTCCTTTAACAGGATATGCTGGATGCAGCCCCCCATGGGGTCAAGGTGAGAGTGTCCAAGGTGGATTTACAGCCAAAATGCGGTAAATACCTCTAACATGCATCTACAGCTCTGGATAATATGCTGGTATAAGAGGGATATTCCCTCCTGCTCCCTGCATTCCCAGCAGTCTCCTCACCTCTAGTTGAGCTGTCGTATGAGCTGGTTAATGCCCGCGCCTCTGTTTCCGGGATCGCCAACTTCCGTGAGATAACCTTTCCTGTTAATGCCAGCGTGCCGGGATATTGACAGCTGGAAGGGGCACAAGAACTTATTGACGGGTATGAAGTGGTCTCCAGCTGAGTGCAGTTCATGGATGATATCTTCCAGGCAGATAATTCCATATTTCCCTAAGATGGAAGGGAAAAAAAAAAAAAAAAAAGTGTCAGGATAACAGGAGCCACAAACATTCAGACCATAGCGGTACCAGCTCCCCAAAATATCTATACACTTTGTAGTAACATTTATCATCACTCCCAAATTTAAAAAGCATTTGAAAACAAGGAGGCGTGGCCAAATGATTTGTAAAAATGTGATTGATGCTGCTAGTATCAGCCAATCAGCTTTCTACGTATCCAGTATCTAGTCAGTGGGGTGAGACACAAGGGACGCTGATGTATAATATAGTGTGACCCTCACCGAGATGCTCTTCTATCATCATGTTGTCCGTCAGGGGCTTCTTCTTGCCGTTCACTACGGCTTCTCCGCGCTTCAGGATGAGTTCTCGTACAGATTTCAAGTTTGGAATTCTGCAAAGTAAAAGCTGGGTCAAATGCTATAAAATCTCTGCATTGCTATAATAATACCAATGTACAGTATTCAGCCACAGCAGGACACCCCTTCAACAGCAGGACAATATATGCTGCTCATGCAAGGCAGGCGCTGGTGTCATGTTAAAGGGGTTGTCCGCGAGCGTAAAAAAAAAAAAAACAAAAACAGCTGGCTGGTAAAAAAACAAAAAACAAACATTTACTTACCTCCGCGGTTCCTCCGGCTTCCTGCTGACGTCTATCAGGTCTCATGCAAACAGAGGCGCAGAAGTCGCGCTGAGTTCAGCTTCCGGCTGGCCACGCCCACCTGTCCCTATTCCCAGCGCTGTATAATGCAGGACTAGTGCGCATGGCTGGCTACCTCGGCCAGATGGAAGCTGAACACAGCGCAGATTCTGTGCCCGTTTGCTTGCACTGGGAGGGACCGCAGAGGTAAGTAAATGTTTTTTTTTTTTTTAACCAACTCCCTCCCGGCCTCCAATTTTTTTTTCTTTAAAGAACTGGAGATGCAGGCAGTTGGATACAAAGTTTTGTGTGAGCTTCAGATAAAGATCCAGTTCCTGACTATTTCTTCAATTGCCGATATTGACATCTTTAATGTGACACCAGCAGAATATCTCTACATACTTAAGTACCAAAGATCGTGGCGTCTGAAGAGACACTCCCACTGCAGCCTCTAAACTTGACTCGTCTCAGGAAAAAATTACCTTGCATTTTTGGCAAAAGGATGAGATATCTCATAAGAGGATGAATACTACTCCATCATGTTAGGTATAAAATGCTCTTTCTAGAATTCCTGGCCCAGGAGTTTAATGGGGTAAACTCTGGTGACTCCCTTTTGAATACACTTTATAGAAAGAGCTGACATTTTGCGTGATAGATTTTTACCTCTCCCAGTACAGAAAGATTTTGCTTGCTCATTGCATCAGTACAATTATAGCTGTGCCACACAATGCTTTTATGGCATTGTATTCATACGTTGTGCCTACTTCCTATGTGATTTAACTTGTTTCCTGCTTTTTTTTTTTTTTTTGCAGGATTATTTGAACTTTTCCTGAAGCCAATCAGTGGTACACACACAGCCTTTATATTACTATACCAGCAATAGACATAAGAACAGACCACCAATGATCACAAGCCCTGGGATCTCG
This sequence comes from Engystomops pustulosus, assembly GCF_040894005.1. NCBI lineage: Eukaryota > Metazoa > Chordata > Amphibia > Anura > Leptodactylidae > Engystomops > Engystomops pustulosus. The sequence goes on along the minus strand of NC_092421.1, from coordinate 9,761,103 downwards.
TTCTCACCAATTGGTCGAGTCTCCAACCCGCCACTATATTAAATACTATTGGACATTGCTTGGCAGAGCGCCCAAGTATCTCTGCTGCTCCCATAGTGTCGGCTCATTGGCGTTACACATCATCCTGAACCTTGGGGGTCCACACACAATACAACTTACCCCCATGCCACGTAGGGCTCAATCACTTGTATCATCTGCAGTGTTTCTGGCGTCAGCTTCAAAAATACTCCCGAGAAAATCTTCGTCAGTCTGAAGAATTTCAGGATTTTCATAACGGGCCGGTTCACACCCCGAATACTGAGAGGGGAGAGAGAGAAGATGAAGCTACATGAGGAGTCACCAGTGAGGGTAGGAGAAGGCCTCTAACACAGCCGCTACGTACTCTGTAATTCTGACGACAAAGGCAAGCTTCTCATTGGAGATGTTGGGGATTTTCTTCCTGTAGATCTTCATTCGACGTATCCTGCAGTCATCTCTCAGCTTTCTTCTGGAGTCACGGACAAAACTTTCTAAACGTTTGAACTTTATCTGTTTTCCAGGCTGGAGCTGTGGGAGGGCGGGTGAAAAAGTATAAATCCGGAATCAGTACATTATACTCTATCCATAGGAAAAGGAACAACATGGAAACTTTGCATCAGTCCATTCAGTCCCGACAGTCGCTTCCAAATGTGCAATTTGTGTCCATTCTTTTTACAATTATGCAAAAGGCGGCCCCAGAGTAGCCGATAACCATCTCTCACTGAGATACCTGGTCCTAGATCACCAACACCGGACCTACAACAGAACTCTGTGCCGATACAAGGATGAATACTAATACATGCACAACGTCCATAGTTAGAGATTTGTAGCAACGCCTCGGAACACCTGATAAGTCACCTCCAGGACACACGAGCAGAACACCAAGTCCACAACAGATCAGCGGTCCCCTATACGCCGGCATGTACGCGCCCATTCACATCTCATTGTGGGCGAGACATTTCTCCAAGGCGGCCACCTCCGATTTGATCCTCAATTACAAGCAAGTCCTACATAATTCTGAGCTTGTACTAATCACAGTGACAAAGGAGATACAGTGTGTGAACCACGGCAAACTAAGTGGGAATCACTGCCAGCTGTTGTATAACGTGAACTATTGCAAGACACACTGCTCTTCATTTACCCATACGAGCAGCCCATTACATATATGTATCCGAATTGTTGTAAATATGGAATCTAATGGAGTATATTACTGTGTACAAGGCGAACATGTCAAAAAGTGAATACTCATTCACTGTACCATATTTTCAGGACTATAAGGCACACCAGATTATAAGGATGAATGACCAGCAGGTGGCAGACCTGTGCACAGTACAAGGCAACTGTAAGTACGGTTCATATATAAGGCGCACTGGACTATAAGGCGCACCTTTGATTTCTGAGAAAATCAAAGGATTTTTTGTGCGCCTTATAATCTAAAAAATACGGTATGTCCATAGGATAAAGCTTCCCCAACATATGTACTTTTACCCCATTACTATTCATTTTAGCCTTTGGAATGTACAAATAAAGCTTGCCGCTACCAACGTGTCTTCCATCACCAGCTTCATGACTACGGAGGAAGAAGACTGCAGATATTTTGCTCACAGATTTCTATATCTAGCTGATCGTATAACCACATGATCAACAGGCCCAAACCGTAAGTGCGTACACTTATTCGCATCTCATCTTAAAGGGAACCTGCCAGCAGAAAATGGACCAAATAAACCACTACCAGTATGTTGTCAAGCAGCTGAACACATTGGGGCACATTTACCAAGAATGTGTTAAACTTTGCTAAAGGTTCTCTTTCCATGTATAATGCCGGGTGCGCCAGATTCATCAAGAACGTGAAATCATGAATCTGTCTCTTCCCTGCACTGGCCGACAGACTTCACCAACTTTTTGCATGTTAAATGTGGCGCATGGTCCGACTGAGCACCGGACGCCCCCTAATCTGAAGATTAGCGGAACTGTGCCACAAAAGGGTCACGTGCGGCACAGACACTTCTTATATACCTGTGCAAAGAGTTTACACCTAAAAGAATGTGCAAAGTCAGTCAGAAAACTGGTGCAAAGTCAGTCAGAAAACTGGTGCAAAGTCAGTCAGAAAACTGGTGCAAAGTCAGTCAGAAAACTGGTGCAAAGTCAGTCAGAAAACTGGTGCAAAGTCAGTCAGAAAACTGGTGCAAAGCCCTTAGTAGATGTGCCTCAGTTTGTTACATATGGTTGGTGGTTGCTGAGGTCTATTACTGCTGACAGGTGCCCCCTGGCATTCACCCCCCCCCCCCCCACGGGGGGTCAGGGTCAGACAGGCATAAAGGGGATGTAATCAGCTCCACAAGATGGAGACCAGTGATAAGAGCAGAACAGAAGCGACACCTCCTAAACATGGGGAGCAGTAGCGACCTTCTGGGGTCTCATAATAATAACAGCCATATCATGCAGCTGATACATTCCTCAGGGGTCGTGCTGAGGTTTGCTGATGAGTGGTGGTCCAACACCTAGAAGCGCCCCTTAGACCGGGGGTCCCAAATGCCCCGTGCACAGGTCACTCACCTTCCTCTTCTCTTCTAGCGCCCTCTTGGCCTCCGCAGCTTTAAGTCCCTGGTATTTCTTCCTCCTCTTCAGAAGATTCTCTGGGACACGAGGAAGTTTCCGAGATCTAAGAAGAGAATGAGACTTTAGTAATCCAGAAATAAAAACCCTTCCCACGTAGAACATGTGGCGCCCACTGCAAAAGAAGTTTTATGGTGACAGCCGGGACTTATCATATTGGGCAGCACGGTGGCTTAGTGGTTAGTATTACAGCCTTGCAGCGCTGGGGATCGGGGTTAAAGTCCCAGGGTCAACATTCGTTTGTATATTCTCTCGTTATTGCGTTGGTTTCCTCCGGGTCCTCCGGTTTCCTCCCACACTCCGAAACATACTGGTAGGTGATTAGTTTGTGAGCCCCTTCACATCGAGATGAAACAATGTAACAAACCCTCAGTTTAGATGCGGCGTAGCAGGCGCCCAGACAGGACCAGCCGCTCCCTGTGTATAAGGGGACTCTCCACATTCACTACCCCTATATAAACACTGGGTATCAGTAAGGATAGCACCCACTGTCTCCTTACACCCTATAAACACCCGCAGACAGGTGCCACCCCCCAACAGGGGACGATACAGAAAGGTGGCGATTACCTTGGGCCCGCAGCTCACACACACCAATCAGGAGAGACTTCTCAGGCGCAACTTTAAGTGCAGAAGCTGAGTCGCGCTGTCCTATTGGCTGTCGGAGCCTCTCACACCACAGGCTGACATGTCACTCCTCCACCTCCCTCACTAACATTCCCGGCATGCCCCCTCCCGCCACGGCCGCCTCACTGCACTTGATCATCGCCAGAATGTGACGCGGGCGCTGATGGCGGCGGATTGTACTCACTCTGTGCCGTCCATGGCTTCTCCACAACTGAGCAGAGCAAACCGGAAAGAGGTAGCACGCACTTCCGCCCATAAGCACGTGTAGTCTGCCATGTTGACGCCGGGCGGCGCATGCGTAGTAGGAAGGTAATGCGCTGCTGTCAGGCTCATAGTCACCACAGGCAATGATTACAGCGTTATCATATACACTACATATACACTAGAGCTGATAAAGGGTCTCATAGACAGGACGCAGAGCCGTACGTGTAGTTTCCTCTGCTCCAGACACTGAGCTTGACCCTTTTATACCGGATTATTATCATCACTTACAATGATAGTGATGTTTGGTCAGTATTAATAAAGGAGATGAATGATATATTCAATAATTACCAGTTGTGATACTCAGACAACGTTGACACGTTGCGATTTTTGTTGCGTTTTTGACTAATTGGGAAAGACTCCCCCCAGTTACTCTTCCATTTAAATGTATTTCTTTTTGGCCCTTCTAGGCGCCTTCTCACATTTTTAAACGCATCCAAAACGCAAGTGGGAGGGGTTTTGGCAAACCCCCTCCTACTTGCGTTCTGGATGCATTTAAAAACCTCTTGTGGCCCTCTGTTTCTATGTTGCTAATTGCGTTGCGTTTTGACATTTTTTGTTTGGCTAGGAAGCGGTTTGGAGCACATTTTTGGCCATCAAAGTCAAATTTTAAAGGGCACCTACCACCACAAATCTACCTATAAAGGTAGATCGGGTGGTAGGTGGATCAATGGAACGTGAGGATAGACCTTTTAAGGGCTAATCCTCACGTCCCTGCACTTTTTTGTTAACTTTAATTAGACTTGTATGGAAATTTTCTTATGCGGCTACTGGGGCATGGAGTAGCCGCATCTGAGGTTACACGAGGCGGCTACTCCACGCCCCAGTAGCCTCTTTTCCCCTCCTACTCAACATCTTCAGCGTAGCTCCTCGTAGCTGCGCGCCCTCCTCCGATGATCCTGCCGTCTGCGCATGCGCAGAACAGCAGGCCCACGCCTGTGCAACCCCGACTTCGGAGCAGTGACCGCTGTTCTGCGCATGCGCAGACGGCAGGATCGTCAGACGAGGGCGCGCAGCTACGAAGAGCTGCGCGCCGAACATGGTGAGTAGGAGGGGGAAAAGAGGCTACCGGGGCCGCAACTGAGGTTACATGGCGCGGCTACTCCACGCCCCAGTAGCCGCATAACAAAATTTCCATACTAGTCTAATAAAAGTTAACAAAAAAGTGCAGGGACGTGAGGATTAGCCCTTAAAAGGTCTATCCTCACATCCCATTGATCCACCTACCAACCCATCTACCTTTATAGGTAGATTTGTGGTGGTAGGTTCTCTTTGAGTATTTTTTATAAAACGTTTCAGTTTAACTCAAAATTGCATGAAGGCGCCTAAGTCTATAAACTCTTTAGCACACTTTTGAAAACGGGGCAAGTGTCTGCTTTCAGAAAATCTGTGGTTTGTTGGGGTTTACTTTAATTCTTTTTGCTGTAATTTCGATTTTATTTGTAAACGTCAAAATTGTATAAAAAAAAATACTCTGGCCAATAACGCGACAAAATATCCAGAAATGCCCATTGAAAGGGTTAATACCCCTTGGTTGAATTCCTGGGTGAAGATGCTTCTAATCCATTTCCTGTCTATGGGGGATATTTATCATACGCTGGTGCTCGTGCGCCAGCGTATGATAGCCCCGCCGCTGCAAATTCGCAGCCAGATACATGAAGAGGCTTCTGCCTCTTGATGTATCAGGCTGCCAGTTGCGCAGCAGGGCCTGGCGCAGAAAAAAACGCAACCGGCGACTTTTCACGTATGAAAAGTCGCCGGCAGCAGCGAGTGCGCAGGCGCGGGGACAGTAACGCCCCGCGCTGGCCCACTCCCGTCCGGCCGCGCCGCCCCCCCCCCCTCGGCCGGCCGCGCCCCCCCTTCACGCCCCACTGGCGTGAAGGTGGCGGATTGGGGAAAATAATCGCAAAAGCTAGCATTTGCGATTATTTCAGGGCCTCTGTGCCACTGGCGGTGCGCAGAGATCCTGATAAATATCCCCCTATACATCTATGTGTCTAGCTATCTATCTCCTATAATCCGACCATTTATATATCTCGCTTTTTCTCTTCTTTGCAATCAATCGTCTATTTCTCTTCTCCTGTATTTAGCTCTCATATCCATCTACTGTATACATCAATCATCTACTCTATAGTTCTAGAAATCTCTATCATCTTTCATATTTATCTTCTTTCATAATAATAATTATTCTTTATTTATATATTGCACACAGATTACACAGCGCTGCACAGAGCTTGTCAGATCAGTCCCTGTCCCCATGGAGCTCACAATCTAATCACCTACCAGTATGTTTTTGGAGTGTGGGAGGAAACCGGAGGACCCGGAGGAAACCCACGCAAACACAGAGAGAACATACAAACTCTTTGTAGATGTTGACCAGCGCTGCAAGGCTGTAGTGTTAACCACTGATCCACCATGCTGCCCATCATTCTCCCTATCATCTATCTATCTCCTATAAAATTCTCCCATATTACAGTTTGTTTTACCATACTAAAGGCATCCTCTTACTGACTGTGACTGGTCATAAAATAGTTTTATTTTGGGTCCTCACTTTGTCTAGAACCGGCCCTGGCGGTGGTGCCATGTACTGCCCAGATGCTATCCAGTGTACTGAGGAGTTCCTTCATCCTCAGTATAACTCTAGCGACACCAGAGCACCCATCATCAGGGTCGCTAATGTTACCAAATTGTTGCAGAACATGAAACATGGTAATAAAATAGCGCTCTGGCGGCAGCTGCTGCTCCGTGTGTGTGGAGAGAAACAGCGACACCTGCTGCCTCCGGGGTGGTACTGCTGCACGCTCCACTTTTGCTGGAAATTGATAGACCAGAGCGTTCTGGGTTCTGCAGTGTGAAGCGGAGCGCATTGGGCAAATATCGTGTTGGTGGCGATTACATCCATCTAAAACCTTCTGCATACTTACAGACGCACTGGGGCACATTTGCTCAGAATGGCGCAGCCATTGTACTGCGTGCAGTTTGCTTGTGTGGTGTGCAGGGGGCGCCAGATTCAGGATTTTAGCCGCCAATGCTCCGACAGGGGGCACCAAATTTTTTTTTTGTTGCTCCTTTAACTTGGGACGTGTGACACCATTCTGTCGGACTTTGCATGTTGAATCTGGCGCACAGTTCGACGGAGCGCCCCCCTAATCCCTGACGCATGATGACAAGTGCGACCGTGCCTCAAAAGTGTTGCGTGCGTCACAAATGTGGCGCAGACGCTTCTCTAATACCCGTGCAAGGAGTCTGCACCTAAAAGAACGTGCAATGTCCGTCAGAAAACCGGGGCGCGGTCTTTAGTAAATGAGCCCCACATGGCGCGAGAGCGGAGCGGCTCCTTGTATGAGCTGATAGCACGACCTCCCTGCGCTCTCCTGACCGCTCTAGGCCCTCTCCATTGGAAGCCATTCTCCAAGTTGGCGGCCGTGCGACTGTAACCAACAGAAATAACGGACAATGACCGTCGGGTTTCAGTGAGGTCATCGTAGACCTTATAAATGTAAGACATGTCATGTATGTACACTATGGCCGCACCTGCAGCAGCAGAATAGTGAGTGCAGCTGCGGAGTGTAATACAGGATCAGGGATGTGACGTGTCCTGTGTGTGTATGGAGAGCAGTATCAGTATAGCAGAGCTGTGTGTGTGTATGGAGAGCAGTATCAGTATAGCAGAGCTGTGTGTGTGTATGGAGAGCAGTATCAGTATAGCAGAGCTGTGTGTGTATGGAGAGCAGTATCAGTATAGCAGAGCTGTGTGTGTATGGAGAGCAGTATCAGTATAGCAGAGCTGTGTGTGTGTATGGAGAGCAGTATCAGTATAGCAGAGCTGTGTGTGTGTATGGAGAGCAGTATCAGTATAGCAGAGCTGTGTGTGTGTATGGAGAGCAGTATCAGTATAGCAGAGCTGTGTGTGTATGGAGAGCAGTATCAGTATAGCAGAGCTGTGTGTGTGGAGAGCAGTATCAGTATAGCAGAGCTGTGTGTGTGTGTGGAGAGCAGTATCAGTATAGCAGAGCTGTGTGTGTGTGTGGAGAGCAGTATCAGTATAGCAGAGCTGTGTGTGTGTGTGGAGAGCAGTATCAGTATAGCAGAGCTGTGTGTGTATGGAGAGCAGTATCAGTATAGCAGTGCTGTGTGTGTATGGAGAGCAGTATCAGTATAGCAGTGCTGTGTGTGTATGGAGAGCAGTATCAGTATAGCAGAGCTGTGTGTGTATGGAGAGCAGTATCAGTATAGCAGAGCTGTGTGTGTATGGAGAGCAGTATCAGTATAGCAGTGCTGTGTGTGTATGGAGAGCAGTATCAGTATAGCAGAGCTGTGTGTGTATGGAGAGCAGTATCAGTATAGCAGAGCTGTGTGTGTATGGAGAGCAGTATCAGTATAGCAGAGCTGTGTGTGTATAGAGAGCAGTATCAGTATAGCAGAGCTGTGTGTGTATAGAGAGCAGTATCAGTATAGCAGAGCTGTGTGTGTATAGAGAGCAGTATCAGTATAGCAGAGCTGTGTGTGTATAGAGAGCAGTATCAGTATAGCAGAGCTGTGTGTGTATGGAGAGGAGTATCAGTATAGCAGAGCTGTGTGTGTATGGAGAGCAGTATCAGTATAGCAGAGCTGTGTGTGTATGGAGAGCAGTATCTGTATAGCAGAGCTGTGTGTGTATGGAGAGCAGTATCAGTATAGCAAAGCTGTGTGTGTGTGTATGGAGAGCAGTATCAGTATAGCAGAGCTGTGTGTGTATGGAGAGCAGTATCAGTATAGCAGTGCTGTGTGTGTATGGAGAGCAGTATCAGTATAGCAGTGCTGTGTGTGTATGGAGAGCAGTATCAGTATAGCAGAGCTGTGTGTGTATGGAGAGCAGTATCAGTATAGCAGTGCTGTGTGTGTATGGAGAGCAGTATCAGTATAGCAGAGCTGTGTGTGTATGGAGAGCAGTATCAGTATAGCAGAGCTGTGTGTGTATGGAGAGCAGTATCAGTATAGCAGTGCTGTGTGTGTATGGAGAGCAGTATCAGTATAGCAGAGCTGTGTGTGTATGGAGAGCAGTATCAGTATAGCAGAGCTGTGTGTGTATAGAGAGCAGTATCAGTATAGCAGAGCTGTGTGTGTGTGTGGAGAGCAGTATCAGTATAGCAGAGCTGTGTGTGTGTGTGGAGAGCAGTATCAGTATAGCAGAGCTGTGTGTGTATGGAGAGCAGTATCAGTATAGCAGTGCTGTGTGTGTATGGAGAGCAGTATCAGTATAGCAGAGCTGTGTGTGTATGGAGAGCAGTATCAGTATAGCAGAGCTGTGTGTGTGTGGAGAGCAGTATCAGTATAGCAGAGCTGTGTGTGTATGGAGAGCTGTGTGTGTGTGTGTGTGGAGAGCAGTATCAGTATAGCAGAGCTGTGTGTGTGTGGAGAGCAGTATCAGTATAGCAGAGCTGTGTGTGTGTGTGGAGAGCAGTATCAGTATAGCAGAGCTGTGTGTGTATGGAGAGCAGTATCAGTATAGCAGTGCTGTGTGTGTATGGAGAGCAGTATCAGTATAGCAGAGCTGTGTGTGTATGGAGAGCAGTATCAGTATAGCAGAGCTGTGTGTGTGTGTGTGTATGGAGAGCAGTATCAGTATAGCAGAGCTGTGTGTGTGTGGAGAGCAGTATCAGTATAGCAGAGCTGTGTGTGTATGGAGAGCAGTATCAGTATAGCAGAGCTGTGTGTGTATGGAGAGCTGTGTGTGTGTGTGTGGAGAGCAGTATCAGTATAGCAGAGCTGTGTGTGTGTGGAGAGCAGTATCAGTATAGCAGAGCTGTGTGTGTATGGAGAGCAGTATCAGTATAGCAGACCTGTGTGTGTATGGAGAGCAGTATCAGTATAGCAGAGCGGTGTGTGTGTGGAGAGCAGTATCAGTATAGCAGAGCTGTGTGTGTATGGAGAGCAGTATCAGTATAGCAGAGCTGTGTGTATGGAGAGCAGTATCAGTATAGCAGAGCTGTGTGTGTATGGAGAGCAGTATCAGTATAGTAGTGCTGTGTGTGTATGGAGAGCAGTATCAGTATAGCAGAGCTGTGTGTGTGTATGGAGAGCAGTATCAGTATAGCAGAGCTGTGTGTATATAGAGAGCAGTATCAGTATAGCAGAGCTGTGTGTGTGTGGAGAGCAGTATCAGTATAGCAGAGCTGTGTGTGTGTGGAGAGCAGTATCAGTATAGCAGTGCTGTGTGTGTATGGAGAGCTGTGTGTGTGTGGAGAGCAGTATCAGTATAACAGGGCTGTGTGTGTGGAGAGCAGTATCAGTATAGCAGAGCTGTGTGTGTATGGAGAGCAGTATCAGTATAGCAGAGCTGTGTGTGTATGGAGAGCAGTATCAGTATAGCAGAGCGGTGTGTGTATGGAGAGCAGTATCAGTATAGCAGAGCGGTGTGTGTGGAGAGCAGTATCAGTATAGCAGAGCTGTGTGTGTATGGAGAGCAGTATCAGTATAGCAGAGCTGTGTGTGTATAGAGAGCAGTATCAGTATAGCAGAGCTGTGTGTGTATAGAGAGCAGTATCTGTATAGCAGAGCTGTGTGTGTATGGAGAGCAGTATCAGTATAGCAGAGCTGTGTGTGTATGGAGAGCAGTACCAGTATAGCAGAGCTGTGTGTGTATGGAGAGCTGTGTGTGTATGGAGAGCAGTATCAGTATAGCAGAGCTGTGTGTGTATGGAGAGCAGTATCAGTATAGCAGAGCTGTGTGTGTATGGAGAGCAGTACCAGTATAGCAGAGCTGTGTGTGTATAGAGAGCAGTACCAGTATAGCAGAGCTGTGTGTGTATGGAGAGCAGTATCAGTATAGCAGAGCTGTGTGTGTATGGAGAGCAGTATCTGTATAGCAGAGCTGTGTGTGTATGGAGAGCAGTATCAGTATAGCAGAGCTGTGTGTGTATGGAGAGCAGTATCTGTATAGCAGAGCTGTGTGTGTATGGAGAGCAGTATCTGTATAGCAGAGCTGTGTGTGTATGGAGAGCAGTATCAGTATAGCAGAGCTGTGTGTGTGGAGAGCAGTATCAGTATAGCAGAGCTGTGTGTGTATGGAGAGCAGTATCAGTATAGCAGAGCTGTGTGTGTATGGAGAGCAGTACCAGTATAGCAGAGCTGTGTGTGTATGGAGAGCTGTGTGTGTGTGTGTGGAGAGCAGTATCAGTATAGCAGAGCTGTGTGTGTATGGATAGCAGTATCAGTATAGCAGAGCTGTGTGTGTATAGAGAGCAGTACCAGTATAGCAGAGCTGTGTGTGTATGGAGAGCAGTATCAGTATAGCAGAGCTGTGTGTGTATGGAGAGCAGTATCTGTATAGCAGAGCTGTGTGTGCATGGAGAGCAGTATCAGTATAGCAGTGCTGTGTGTGTATGGAGAGCAGTATCTGTATAGCAGTGCTGTGTGTGTATGGAGAGCAGTATCAGTATAGCAGAGCTGTGTGTGTATGGAGAGCAGTATCAGTATAGCAGAGCTGTGTGTGTATGGAGAGCAGTATCAGTATAGCAGCGCTCTAAAGAGCGACTTACACACTGCAATAACCTGTGGTACGATCCTGTCCAATGAGAACTCTGCCCCGCTGTCTCTGGGCAGATTAGTGAACAGGAATCAACCACTGTGCAGGCAGTGAGCTGTCCACAGCTCTGAGGTACCGTTATTCATGAGCCCCTCCCACCTGCATAGCTGTTGCCAAGGGAGGAGATACCGCCTCTCAGCACAGAACAATAAAGATGTCACAGCAATGACAGCCTCCTCACCTCTGACCCGGAAGTTATCAGTACAGATTTTTCTCCTTGCTCATTTCTGTTGGTTTCTAATTCTGAATTGGTCGGCAGACAACAAGAAAACGATATAAATGTAGCTACCCAGGATCCTAACCTGAGCCGCCGTGATATGGATGGCCATAAATAGCTGAGTGACGTCATCTGCTCTGAAAGAACACCAGAGAGGGAACCTCGCGTGGGAAGTCAACGGAATGACTTGTCCTTCGAATAGGCGGCAGCCATTTTGTTGAGGACCAACCTAGCTCTTCCATTCTATGAAGCAGTTATTTATACTTCAGTTTCCCAAATCTCTCGACTGTATGGAGGATAACTCCCAGAATCCTTTTCTGTCCTTGGATGACTACAATCCCCAGAATGCTTTAGTTTTGCTGTTTTCCTATGTCAGATTGTGATGGTGCGGTGTGTCACTCCTCTCATAGTCTCCAGACAGGTAATGGTTCTGTATTTTTGTATAATATTTCACTTCCTATGTTATAGTATAGAAATATATATATAATATAAATGGCATAATATCATTATGAATATCCTAATATCAATATCCCCCTTTTTATTCATAACCATTTCTTGATCATTTACAGACTTTGACATTTGGTATTGACTCTTTGATTGTAATAATTGCCGAACCACTTATTGTGAATGAAAGAATCTTTATATGTTTATTATCTTTAGTATTTTGCCATCTTTACAAGTGATGTGATACAAATTGACCATAGTAACCCGTTATGGTCTCCAAGTCTGATCCTCTATCACTTGGTAAAGGTAGATGCCGCGTAGTAACATGGAATAAATGTAGATGTGTCCACAAAATTGGGTAGTATGCCAGGAAGCGGTCATGGGTATATAATTACCTGTACAGGTGGTCCCCCACCTAAAGAGGACCTGTCACCCTGAAATACGGCACTAGGAGCTGTTTACTAAAGTGCAGCTAGTGCTAAAACAATCCGCAAACCTCTGATAACACTAACTGACCCCGCTGCGCTCTCTAAGCGGTCAAGTATTCATGAGGGGGGTGGTCAGAGGCGCTGCCTCTTTCCCGGACAGCCCATAGGACAGTGGTAACTGCCTTGCCTCATGCGACAGTCTCCACCCCCTAATCCCGCCCCCTCATGAATACGTCGGACCGCTTTGAGATCGGTCCGGCGTTTGTAGTGTAGAGCGCAGCAGTGTTTGTTAGCGTTATCAGAGCTTTCCGATTACGCTAACTTTGTAACACTGCTGCGTTTGTTTTAGCAGTAGGAGCTGATTACTTTAGTAACACCTCCTAGTGCCATATTTCTGGATGACAGGTCCTCTTAAAGGACACCTGACTTACAGACCACCCCTAGTTAAAGACGGACCCTAAGGGGACTAATGCTGAGGGTGATGCCACACATGGGTTTTTGAACCCGTTTTCGGTCCGTTTTTAAGCAGTCCGTCCAAAAACGCAAAAGTTTTTTGAAAATGCAGCCGTTTTTTAATTAAGATTATTAGTAAAACCTGTCAAAAACGGGTTAAAAACGCCACGTGTGGCATCACCCTAAGTAGTAAGGAACTATTCATTCAGTCTGTTTTTGATTCTATGGGTGAAAGACAGGGGTTGTCCTGTGAAAATCATGTATATCCTATTGGATAAGTCATAAATTTTACATGTAAGTGGCCGACTGATAGGGCCCCCTGAGTCCTCCATGTGACCAGGCCTCGTAAATATAGCCAGTTGTCTGAAGATGGAATATACGTTACTTCCAGATTCCTTATGGGTGTAAGACATTGGGGCACATTTACTAAGGGACTGCATTTCCGTCGGGTTTCCCGACTATTTCCGTTTTGCGCTGCATTTAACAGGGGTTTTTGGCTCACGTGATCGGATTTTGGCACAATCGCGCCGACTTTCAAGTGGCACAAATCAGGGGTGTGGCCGTCGGACAAACCCGACTGATTCAGACTAAGCGCGGGATTTAAAATTCAAATTGTGTCGCAAGACAATGCACTCACATGCATCGGGAAAAAGAAGGTGAACTCCTTGGACCTGAGCGGGGAAGCGACACATGCAGGAAATTGGGCGAACGATGTTAGTGAGTTGCACTGGACTTCATCCGCGTCAGACAACGCACCTCGGAGATCGCGACAGGACCGGGTGAGTAAATGTGCCCCATTATTTGGAGTTTTCTTCATGGTATTTTATTTTGCCTTTTTTTTGCAGAGGTCGTCTTCTGTTTGATCACATCAATGAACTTCTCATATAGGACATGAATCATGGAGGACAAGAGTTTCATGACTGAGAGAATATTAAATCTTACATTGGAGATCATCTACCTACTGACTGGAGAGGTGAGGGGTTCTGGAATTGACCTCATGTGACACTAAATTTTGTTTTACTGCTTCATGCAGGATCATGTTCCTGTATGATACGGAGGGTATATAACTAATTTGCGTCTCTTCAGTACAGTGTAGGGAACTGGTTTAATGAGAAGTTTTTGAGGGGGCGGTCCAAGGCGCTGCTTCTTCCCCGGACCGCCCCTCCCACTCCATAGGTCGACGGTGACTGCCTGGCTTCATGCGGCGTTCCTATTGTACGGTAGTGTCTGCTAGCTTTATCAGAGCAGTTTATCGGAACTGTTAAAAATGGGGCAGCGCTAAGAGCCGGTGCTTTTTTATGGGTGACAGGTCCTCTTTAACCTAAACCTCTTCTCCGAATTCCTGTCAAAATCTCCAGACACCCGTTCTTTACCTGTTCTCCTATTCTGGCAGCCTATGTCTGATGTGCAGACATCTGTCTTATACTCCTATTCTGGCGGCCCCTATGACTGATGTGCAGACACCCGTCCTTTTTTCCCCTAATTCTAATGGCCCCTATGTCTGATCTTCACTGCAGTTTCGCTGTACTCCTCTCAGTATCTTGTCTGAACTTCGAACGTCCTCCCCCTCTCTTTCTGTTCTGGCTCAGCAAAGCGCTTACACACAGCAGCCAAGGCACTTGTTTCTATTTCACACAGAGATGTCTAACAATTCAGACCCCGCGCAGGACACCAGGTGGCTATACATAGTTGCCCTCCAATCCCAGCTGTCTACAGGGGTATCACCACCCCCCAAGTCACAGGCAAGTAACAGGTTAACATATGTAATCTGAAACTTACCGTGATCGTGGGTTGATCACTCTAGGTCGGGAAGCAGGCGGTGCCGGAATGAAGGGACGTCCTGGTCCTGCTCACGGGGATCTCAGCCGTGCCTGCAACTGTTAGGGTAGGATCCTCTTTTAGTGTGCGTTGGCTGTTTTTCCAATTATTAAATTATTGCATGTGTTCACAGTCGCAAGGAAATTAATCAGACCACCGCTGATACAGGACATGCTCATGCCATTGCCCGGGGCAGATCAGCACTGCGCAAGCTTTATTTGTTCTATCAGTCTATATAGAAAAATAGGAAAGAAGCAGAAGAGGAGGAGAATACTAATCATAACAAATCAGGTTCCCAGATCTTGACTGGAGAGTTCACGTCACGTCCACATTCCTTTAGCTTCAATGTTTTGGGAACGATCCACGATGCCGGCGCCATCTTAGAATGTATTCTCTGTTACAATACTTTTAGGAAAATAAGTAGAAAATGACAGGATCTGATCTATCAGCTAGATTTACCTTAACAGTATTAAACTCAAGGAACGGAAGGGGAAGAAAAATTTCACCCCGATCTAATGTCCATATTCTTAACAGCATCAACAATCAAAAAGAGAGAGGAAAGACAACAAAAAGCAAAACCATATTATTGTGTGATGTCACATGTAAATATTACAATAACATCAAACTCAGTGATACACATTATTATTATACACATGTTCTTATTGTAGGTGTACATTTAATTAAATTCTCTTTATATGCAATCCAGCTGTAATGGGCTTCTGCCGCCTGTCTTTAGTGAAAATGAGGTTCCTGGTGACAGGTTCCCTTTAAGTACAGAAGAACAGAATTAATGACATGCATACTGTATATATATGTACTGTAAGAACAATGAGGGCAACGACCCTGAAAACCCTTGCCCCAAAAGACACATAGAACCGTAGCAATTCTGGTTGAGTGGAGCAGAGAAAACAAGAAAATTAAAATGAAAAAATGGCGGAAGTAGACCAAGACGTTAACAAGAATCCAGCGCCAGCATATTTAGGAATCCCCCCCCGAGATCAACATATATAAGAATACAATTTGGGTACCCACCATAGACTATAGAATATTCCATGAACACGTTCATGGAAAACAAGGAAGATCCGCTAGCCCCTTCCAAAGGCTGCTAACATTAAACATGATGTCCCGGGAGGAGCACCGGGGGCCCCATACCTTCTGGAATCTGTCTGAGCAGCCATAACATTTGTAAACTATATATATGCATATGTAAACTCAGCTGCTGCCGCATTAGGACGATCTATATCCTCCTGCTGATCGCACTGGCACTATCAATGTGCCAGCGCAAACCGCAACAGGAGACCAGCAGTTACTAACATCCTGGTACCTGCTGCGGCAGTTAAAGGGAACCTACCACCACGATTCTACCTATAAAGGGTGGTAGGTGGATGAATGGGACGTAAGGATAGCTCTTTTTTGGGCTAATTCTCACGTCCCGGCTATGCTTTAGTAAACTTTATTGCTTGTATATGCAAATTTTGTTAAGTGGCTACTGGGTCGTGGAGTAGCCGGACAGGAGGCTACTAGTCGCGGCTACTCCACGCCCCAGTAGCCTCGTTCCTCCGCCTACCATGTAATCTTCGGCGCGCAGCTCCTCGCGGCTGTGCGCCCTCGCCCAAGTACCCGGCGTTCTGCACATGCGCAGAACGCAGGCCTAAGGCTACATTCACACGGACGTATGAAAACGGCTGTATCCGTACTGTACCGTACCGTTTTTTTACGGATTACATACGGCCACATTCATTTCGATGGACAATACGTCTGACCATTTATATTGCCGTTGTTAATTCCGTTCCGTACCATACCGTATACTGGCCGTATAAAAATATAGAGCATGTCCTATATTCTCCCGTATTAGTTCCGTATGCCCTAGAAGTCTATGGGGACGTTTAAAATACGGGTTACATAAGTGCTGCATACGGATGAAAAACGTCACGTATATACGGCCCGTAAATACAGGACTGGAGAAATCATACGGTCGTGTGAATGTAGCCTAAGGGTGCGCGGCCGTAGCTCCGAGGCCGGCGCTACTGCGCATGCGCAGATCGCCGTGTACTCGGACGAGGGTGCGCAGCCACGAAGATTACATGGTAGGCGGAGGAACGAGGCTCCTGTAGTGTATCAGCAGGACAGCACAACTCAACTACTAATGAACTATCTTGTTGTCAAACTTCCTGGAAACCCTTATGAGCTAACAGACAAAACAAGTTACAATATACATAGTTAGGGATAGTTGGCTAGTCAGTGAAATATGCACTCTAATTTAATGTGACCTTCTCTAAAGTTTTAAATGTACTTGTCCGGCTGTTCAGGGTTTCATTACTTTTTGCACAACTTGCTGTTCTCGAGGAGCTCAACAGCAACATTCACATCAGGAATGATGCATTAATTACCCAATCCGTTTTCTGGTTCCTCATGTTCCTAGCATTTGATATTTGAACAGTCTTCCTTATCATGCTGCTCACATTTTGACATCATAAGACCAAGATCAACAGGCTTCAAGCAAAATGTTCTCAGATGGAAATGGCCACTGAGATTCAATTCATTGTGCCTCGGCATGTTCAATACAATCCTTATTTCATCTAATAGGGAACCTGTCATCAGGAGCCCTGTTTTTGGCTTCCCCGTGTCCCCACAGAAAATAGTCTATAAATTGCCAAAGAGTTTTTGTAGTAAAAATAGCATTTACCGGAAAAAAAAAGATAACTCGGATCAAACTTTATCTATACTGTGAGCAGAGACTAGTCACTTGTCCCCTGGGCGTGGCTAGAGAAGAGCAGTCCCCACCCCCCACCCTCAGGAAACCGCTCTATCATGCGTACTTTTCACCTCGTCTCCAGCGTAGCTCCGCCCCAATCGCTTCCCCCCTGCGGGCGTTATACATACAATGCCCAACCTGTTTGAGAGGACAAAATTGTCATTGCGTGCTCCCACTTAATTGTCATAATTTTGATGATAACTGCAAAGAAAACTTTTTAAGTTCTCCATATTACTGTATTGCTGTACCGCTGGCTAAAATCTTCAGGGATTCCGTAATGTCTGGTGTGGTGCCAAGTGACTGGCGCAAGGCAAATGTGGTGCCAGTATATAAACAGGGCTCTAGAACTTCGCCAGGCAATTACAGGCCTGTAAGCTTAACTTCCATTGTGGGGAAAGTATTGGAAGGGTTAGTAAAAGACTACATACTGGAGTATGTGACATCAAATAGTATAATAAGTGACAGCCAGCGAGGGGTTACTAAGAGACTACACACAGGAGTATGTGACATCACATGGTATAATAAGTGACAGCCAGCATGGGTTTACTAAGAATAGAAGTTGTCAAACTAACCTTATCTGCTTCTATGAAGAGGTGAGCAGGTGTCTGGATAGAGGAGCAGCTGTGGATATTGTGTTCTTGGACTTTGCAAAGGCATTTGACACTGTCCCTCATAGACGCCTGATGGGTAAAATTAGGGCTATTGGTTTGGCAGAAATCATTTGCAATTGGATTGAAAACTGGCTGAAGGATCGTATCCAGAGAGTTGTGGTCAATGATTCATACTCTGAATGGTCACCAGTTATGAGTGGTGTACCTCAGGGTTCTGTGCTTGGCCCACTACTATTTAATATATTTATTAATGATATAGAGGTGGGAATTAATAGCACTGTGTCTATTTTTGCAGATGACACCAAACTGTGTAGTGTAATACAGTCTATGGAGGATGTTCACAGGCTGCAGGGTGACTTGGACAAACTGAATGTTTGGTCATCCACTTGGCAAATGAGGTTTAATGTGGATAAATGTAAGGTTATGCACCTGGGGGCCAATAATCCAAAGGCAAAATATGTCCTTGGGGGAGTAAATCTGGGAGAGTCCCTTGTTGAGAAGGACCTGGGGGTACTAGTAGATCATAAATTGAATAACAGCATGCAATGTCAGTCAGCTGCCTCTAAAGCCAGTAGGATCATGTCATGTATCAAAAGTGGTATGGACTCTCGTGATAGGGATGTAATATTACCCCTGTACAAGGCACTGGTTCGGCCTCACCTGGAATATGCTGTCCAGTTCTGGGCACCGGTCCATAAAAAGGATGCCCTGGAGCTGGAGAGGGTACAACGTAGAGCCACAAAAATGATAAGGGGTATGGAGGGTCTTAGTTATGAGGAAAGATTAAAACAACTAGATTTATTTAGTCTGGAAAAGAGACGACTATGAGGGGACATGATTAATTTATATAAATATATGAATGGTCCATACAAAAAATATGGTGGTAAGTTGTTTCAGATTAGATCAAATCAAAAGACGAGGGGCACTGTCTCCGTCTGGAGAAAACAAGGTTTAATCACCGGAGGCGACAGGGCTTTTTTACTATGAGAACTGTCAATCTGTGGAATAGCCTGCCTCAGGCGCTGGTCACAGCAGGTACAGCAGAGAGCTCAGGCGCTGGTCACAGCAGGGACAGCAGAGAGCTCAGGCGCTGGTCACAGCAGGGACAGCAGAGAGCTCAGGCGCTGGTCACAGCAGGGACAGCAGAGAGCTCAGGCGCTGGTCACAGCAGGGACAGCAGAGAGCTCAGGCGCTGGTCACAGCAGGGACAGCAGAGAGCTCAGGTGCTGGTCACAGCAGGGACAGCAGAGAGCTCAGGCGCTGGTCACAGCAGAGACAGCAGAGAGCTCAGGCGCTGGTCACAGCAGGGACAGCAGAGAGCTCAGGCGCTGATCACAGCAGGGACAGCAGAGAGCTCAGGCGCTGGTCACAGCAGGAACAGCAGAGAGCTCAGGCGCTGGTCACAGCAGGGACAGCAGAGAGCTCAGGCGCTGGTCACAGCAGGGACAGCAGAGAGCTCAGGAGCAGGTCACAGCAGGGACAGCAGAGAGCTCAGGCGCTGGTCACAGCAGGGACAGCAGAGAGCTCAGGCGCTGGTCACAGCAGGGACAGCAGAGAGCTCAGGCGCTGGTCACAGCAGGGACAGCAGAGAGCTCAGGCGCTGGTCACAGCAGGGACAGCAGAGAGCTCAGGCGCTGGTCACAGCAGGGACAGCAGAGAGCTTTAAGAAGGGTCTAGATGCCTTTTTACACCTAAATAACATTGCTGGTTATGTTATATAGAATTGTTTCCCCTAAATCCCTTCCTCATCCAATCCCTTCCCTTCCTTGGTTGAACTTGATGGACAAGTGTCTTTTTTCAACCGTATAAACTATGAAACTATGAATATATTTTACCCAAAAGTCAAATATCGCTAACATTGTGTCAGCAGTGAATTTGGTTATCATTTTAATTCATTTTAATCCCTGCTTTTCGTAAAAAGGGAAGTATCAAGGTCTTCAGTGATATTTATGCTCTTCAATCAGGATTCCACAGTGGTCAAAAAGTTATCAGGAGAGCCCGTCCTTCCTAGGAGCAGTCCATGTGTGCCAGGAGGATGGAGCCAGACACTTCGTTCTCATCCATCACTGCTAAATGAAAGGAAAAATGAGGAGAAGATCCTGGAGATCACACACAAGATCCTGGAGCTGCTGAGCGGAGAGGTGAGCGCTGCAGGGAATGCTGGGACATTATACACTATTATATACAATGGGGCACATTTACTTACCCGGTCCATTTGCGATCCAGGGGCGGGTTCTCCGACGAGGATTTGGGTCTGCCGGGATTTACTAAGGTTGTGCGCCCGATATCCACCAGGTGTCGCTGCTGCGCCGAGGTCTGCCCGAGTTCACTATCTTCTTCCTGGTGCATGTAAGTGCGTGTCAAGGGACACAATTTTTTTTTTTAAACACCACGGAATTTCCGAATCCGTCGGGTTTTGCCGACGGGTGCGCCCCCAATTTCCGTCGCATTCCAATTTGCGCCACAATCCGCTCGCATGCGAATCCCAGGGCAATTTGCCGCGAAACAGTAAAATTCTGAAAACCCGACGGAAATGCGCGATTCGGACCCTTAGTAAATGTGCCCCAATGGGTGATGTGTCTGGGTGATGACTGTGTTATTGTGGGTGTCAGGTTCCTGTAAGGTGTCAGGATGTCACCGTCCATTTCTCCATGGAGGAGTGGGACTACATAGAAGAGCACAAGGACCTCTACAAGGACCTCATGATGGAGGAGCACCAGCCCCTCACACCACCAGGTAAGATATGAGTGTGTAGATACAGCCCCATCCAGTCATCACATCTAAACAGTGACCTACAAACCATTTCTAGGTCCTACCAGGGCCCTCATTCATATTGTTTCAGCTGACAATGTTCTTTCTCTGTAATTTCCTATTTTGTCTATCTACCTTCCCCATGACCTGTTAAAGGAAATCTACCATCAGGATAAAGAATTGTAAACTAAGCACACTGACATACTGGTAAGTGCCCCCTCTGGTAGGTTCTGCTCTTCTTTTTGCTTCTTAGGACCTTGTTTTTACAATAAAAAGGTTTCACTGATTATGCAAATGAGCCTGAGGGGCTCCAGACTGTATAGATGTCAATGGTGCTTGGAGCCCCAAAGGCTCATCTGCATAATTTTTAAAAACTCTTTATCTTAAAAACAAAGGCTAACGAAGCTACAAGAAGAGCCGATCCTGCCAGAGGGGGCGCACACCAGTATGTCAGTGTGCTTGGTTTACAATCCTTCATCCTGGTGGTAGATTTTCTTTAAGCACTGCTGGATTTGGCGCTATGTAAATATATAAAGAATTGTTACTATTTGGATTATTTGTGTTCTATAGATGATTCCTGTAAGAGTAATCCTCCAAGGCAATGCCCCACCCCTCTGAGGTCCCAGTCTGCTCCATATAGAGATAACAATGAACCTCGGGAATGTCAGGTAGATAGAACAGATTTTTTTTGTCATATAGCAAAACCTGTTTCTTGAGAAGAAACCCAGTGTAATTTATGATCTGCTAACATTCATTGTTATTCTGTGGAATATCTTAGGGGAAAGGTTTGGTTGATATTAAGGTGGAAGCTACAGAAGAGGTGGAAGAGACTTATGTGGGACGTGATCTGCAGCGTATAAAGCCGGAGATATCTACAGATTGCAGCATAGGTAGGTTGCAAAGGTGCAGACATAAAATCAAACTTCAATCACTACATGAGTTCTAAAAGCTACCTTCGCTATACCTTCCTCCATCCATACATGTCTAAAAAAAAATTTCTTTTTTTGCTCATTAATATGCCCCCTGCCCCCATCTTGAGAGAAAAAAACTAAAATGTAGATGTAATTTATTAAACAAGAAAAACTGAAATCTGTCTGCCCTCCCGGGGATAAGTATTCAGCCCCCGATGATAAGTATTCGGCCCCCGATGATAAGTATTCGGCCCCTTTGCTCAGTGTTGAGTAGAAGCTTTGGAGCTGGTGCAGCCAGGAGTCTTCTTGGGAAGATGCTACCACTTTCTCACCCCTGGATTTGGGGATCCTCTGCCTTTTCCTTGCAGATCCTCTCCAGGTCCCTCAAGTTGGATGGTGAACATTGGTGGAGGCCATTTTCCAGTCTCTCCAGAGATGCTCCATTGGGTTTAGGTCGGGGCTCTGGCTGGGCCAGTCAGGAATGGTCACAGAGATGTTCTGAAGCCTCTGCTGTGTTATTTTAGCTTGTGCTTAGGGTCATTGTCTTTTTGGAAGGTTCGGCCCAGTCTGAGGTCCAGAGCATCTGGAAGAGGTTTTCATCCAGGCAGTGATCTTGGGTTCTTCTTTACCTCTTTGACCAAGTCTTCTACCACGATTGCTAAGTTTCGCTGGACGGCCAAGTCGAGGAAGATTTGTGGTTGTCCCAAACTTCTTCTATTAAAGGATTATGGAGGCCATTGTGCCTTAACCCCTTCCCGACTTGCGCCGTTCTTGCACAGCGTGCGCCGGGTCCTGGTGCATAGACCAAGCCCTCTCCATAGCCGGTAAGTCTTTGCTGCATATTGCAGCAAAGGCTTGCTGTTAAGACCCGCGATCGGTGCCGGCACCAATCACAGGTGTTTTGCCGGCGGCTTCAAAAAGATGGCGGCGCATGGGTGCCGCCATCTTGCCGCGGATTGCCGATCCTCGTGACGTCATCAGGGAGCAGCGATCTGTCGCCATGACAGCCTCGGGTCTTACGAAGACCCGTAGCTGTCTCGTTTTAACCCATTCATTACAATGTGCTATCAGCACGTTGTAATGAATGAGGAGGTAAATCCATATACTGCCATACTACATTAGGATAGGATCGATTAGACAACCTAGAGTTAAAGTACCCTAGGAGTCTGAAACTAGCCTAGCTACACCTTCCTCTGTCCATTCTGGCTTACACTACACCTTTCTCTGTCCACCTTTTGTACAAGCCTACGTTACACCATCTTCTCTCCCCACTAGTCTATGCTGGTCCCCCCGTCGGTACTATCTGTACTAACCTAGCTACACCTTCCATACTAGCCTACGCTACACCTTCTTCACGCTTACACCTTCCTGCACTAGCATAAGCTATATATCTTTCCCCGGCAGTCAGGATGAAAGCTGCTGTGATTGATGGTAAAACCATAACTGAAAATGCTGATATTGATGTCTTTTTCTTGTAAAAATTGTTAATAAAAAAATATTTGATTTCAATCGAAAATGCTGATATTGACAAAATATCCATTTCATTACAGCAGACAGTCCAACCATCCAGAACACGTTGGATGCACATCTTATTTTCGCTTCTGATTATGGCCTAGAAGATAAAAACATCAATCACGTTTCCCCAGAACATAACATCTCTATTTTCTACCCAGACTTTCACAGCCCGGAGTTGTCATCTGACGCCTTTTTTCCGGACAACTTGAATATACTTCTACCCGGCGCACCCAACCAAGACAATCAGACGTTCTCCTGTCCGGAATGCGGCAAGTGTTTTAGCAAAAAAGTGAACTTGGCGTCACATCTGAAGATCCACTTGGCAGAGAAACCATATTCATGTTCCGAATGTGGTAAAAGTTTTGCTCATAAATCCGTGCTGGTTAGACATCAAAAAATTCACTCCGGGGAGAAGCCATTTGTGTGTTTGGAATGCTGGAAGTGTTTTGTCCAGAAATCTGATCTAGTTTATCATCAGAGACTTCATACTGGCGAGAGACCCTATCCATGCCCCGACTGCGGCAAATGCTTCAGTCACAGATCAGTTCTCGTCCGCCATCAGAAAATTCATACCGGGGAGAAGCCGTATGCTTGTCCTCGTTGTGGAAAGTCTTTCATACAAAAAACTCACATGAAGAGACATCAGAAAATCCACGCTCGCGAAAAGCCATATCATTGTGATGATTATGGGAAAAAGTTCAGCAAAAAAGCCAACTTCACGCCCCATCCGCAGAACCACGCGGTCGACTGCCACTTCCCCTATTGTGGATGTGAAAAATGTTTCATCCAGAGATCTGAACTTCTTTATCAGCAGAGACTTCACACCGGATAAGACTCTGTCTCCAGGTTCTTGGAGTGAAACGTGACTACACAAGAAGATTGTACGTAGGCGAAACTACTTACAGCTTCTTCATCTTAGAAATGTTCTAGATTCCGCATCTTCATTTACGCTGACATTTTCTTCCAGCTTAGATTTACACATGAGATGAAGAAGAGATGTAATAAAGGCTGATCTCTGCTTGTAGCTTTTTTCACTAACAAAAGATGTTTTATTTATAAAGGCTTAATGTACTTCAAGGATCTTACAGGAAGCTGAACTTTTCCCATTCTATTCAGACTAATAGTTTTACAAATTCATAATATTGTTCTGAAAGGATACCCCCTGTCTATGGTGATGGTAGAACCTCCTCTCCTCTAGGTGTAGAGGATGCCCCTGTCTATGGTGATGGTAGAATCTCCTCTCCTCTAGGTGTAGAGGATGCCCCCTGTCTATGGTGATGGTAGAACCTCCTCTCCTCTAGGTGTAGAGGATGCCCCCTGTCTATGGTGATGGTAGGACCTCGTCTCCTCTAGGTGTAGAGGATGTCCTCTGTCTATGGTGATGGTAGAACCTCCTCTCCTCTAGGTGTAGAGGATGCCTCCTGTCTATGGTGATGGTAGAACCTCCTCTCCTCTAGGTGTAGAGAATGCCTCCTGTCTATGGTGATGGTAGAACCTTCTCTCCTCTAGGTGTAGAGGATGCCCCCTGTCTATGGTGATGGTAGAACCTCCTCTCCTCTAGGTGTAGAGGATGCCCCCTGTCTATGGTGATGGTAGAACCTCCTCTCCTCTAGGTGTAGAGGATGCCCCCTGTCTATGGTGATGGTAGAACCACCTCTCCTCTAGGTGTAGAGGATGCCCCCTGTCTATGGTGATGGTAGAACCTCCTCTCCTCTAGGTGTAGAGGATGCCCCCTGTCTATGGTGATGGTAGAACCTCCTCTCCTCTAGGTGTAGAGGATGCCCCCTGTCTATGGTGATGGTAGAACCTCCTCTCCTCTAGGTGTAGAGGATACCCCCTGTCTATGGTGATGGTAGAACCTCCTCTCCTCTAGGTGTAGAGGATGCCCCCTGTCTATGGTGATGGTAGAACCTCCTCTCCTCTAGGTGTAGAGGATGCCCCCAGTCTATGGTGATGGTAAAACTGCCTCTCCTCTGGGTGTAGAGGATGCCCCCTGTCTATGGTGATGGTAGAACCTCCTCTCCTCTAGGTGTAGAGGATGCCCCCTGTCTATGGTGATGGTAGAACCGCCTCTCCTCTAGGTGTAGAGGATGCCCCCTGTCTATGGTGATGGTAGAGCCTCCTCTCCTCTAGGTGTAGAGGATGCCCCCCTGTCTATGGTGATGGTAGAACCTCCTCTCCTCTAGGTGTAGAGGATGCCCCCTGTCTATGGTGATGGTAGAGCCTCCTCTCCTCTAGGTGTAGAGGATGCCCCCTGTCTATGGTGATGGTAGAACCTCCTCTCCTCTAGGTGTAGAGGATGCCCCCTGTCTATGGTGATGGTAGAGCCTCCTCTCCTCTAGGTGTAGAGGATGCCCCCTGTCTATGGTGATGGTAAAACTGCCTCTCCTCTGGGTGTAGAGGATGCCCCCTCTCTGTGGTGATGGTAGAACCTCCTCTCCTCTAGGTGTAGAGGATGCCCCCTGTCTATGGTGATGGTAGAACCTCCTCTCCTCTAGGTGTAGAGGATGCCCCCTGTCTATGGTGATGGTAGAACCTCCTCTCCTCTAGGTGTAGAGGATGACCCTTGTCTATGGTGATGGTAGAACCTTCTCTCCTCTAGATGTAGAGGATGCCCCTGTCTATGGTGATGGTAGAACCTCCTCCCCTCTAGGTGTAGAGGATGCCCCCTGTCTATGGTGATGGTAGAACCTCCTCTCCTCTAGGTGTAGAGGATGCCTCCTGTCTATGGTGATGGTAGAACCTCCTCTCCTCTAGGTGTAGAGGATGTCCCCTGTCTATGGTGATGGTAGAACCTCCTCTCCTCTAGGTGTAGAGGATGCCCCCTGTCTATGGTGATGGTAGAACGTCCTCTCCTCTAGGTGTAGAGGATGCCCCCTGTCTATGGTGATGGTAGAACGTCCTCTCCTCTAGGTGTAGAGGATGCCCCCTGTCTATGGTGATGGTAGAACGTCCTCTCCTCTAGGTGTAGAGGATGCCCCCTGTCTATGGTGATGGTAGAACGTCCTCTCCTCTAGGTGTAGAGGATGCCCCCTGTCTATGGTGATGGTAGAACGTCCTCTCCTCTAGGTGTAGAGGATGCCCCCTGTCTATGGTGATGGTAGAACGTCCTCTCCTCTAGGTGTAGAGGATGCTCCCTGTCTATGGTGATGGTAGAGCCTCCTCTCCTCTAGGTGTAGAGGATGCCTCCTGTCTATGGTGATGGTAGCGCCTCCTCTCCTCTAGGTGTAGAGGATACCCCCTGTCTATGGTGATGGTAGAACCTCCTCTCCTCTAGGTGTAGAGGATGCCCCCTGTCTATGGTGATGGTAGAACCTCCTCTCCTCTAGGTGTAGAGGATGCCCCCTGTCTATGGTGATGGTAGATCCTCCTCTCCTCTAGGTGTAGAGGATGCCCCCTGTCTATGGTGATGGTAGAACCTCCTCTCCTCTAGGTGTAGAGGATGCCCCCTGTCTATGGTGATGGTAGAACCACCTCTCCTCTAGGTGTAGAGGATGCCTCCTGTCTATGGTGATGGTAGAACCGCCTCTCCTCTAGGTGTAGAGGATGCCCCCTGTCTATGGTGATGGTAGAACCTCCTCTCCTCTAGGTGTAGAGGATGCCCCCTGTCTATGGTAATGGTAGAACCTCCTCTCCTCTAGGTGTAGAGGATGTCCCCTGTCTATGATGATGGTAGAACCTCCACTCCTCTAGGTGTAGAGGATGCCCCCTGTCTATGATGATGGTGGAACCTCCACTCCTCTAGGAGTAGAGGATGCCCCCTGTCTATGGTGATGGTAGAACCTCCTCTCCTCTAGGTGTAGAGGATGTCCCCTGTCTATGGGGATGGTAGAACCTCCTCTCCTCTAGGTGTAGCGGATGCCCCCTGTCTATGGTGATGGTAGAACCTCCACTCCTCTAGGTGTAGAGGATGTCCCCTGTCTATGGTGATGGTAGAACCTCCTCTCCTCTAGGTGTAGAGGATGCCCCCTGTCTATGGTGATGGTAGAACCTCCTCTCCTCTAGGTGTAGAGGATGTCCCCTGTCTATGGTGATGGTAGAACCTCCTCTCCTCTAGGTGTAGAGGATGCCCCCTGTCTATGGTGATGGTAGAACCTCCTCTCCTCTAGGTGTAGAGGATGCCCCTGTCTATGGTGATGGTAGAACCTCCTCTCCTCTAGGTGTAGAGGATGCCCCCTGTCTATGGTGATGGTAGAACCGCCTCCCCTCTAGGTGTAGAGGATGCCCCCTGTCTATGGTGATGGTAGAACCTCCTCTCCTCTAGGTGTAGAGGATGCCCCCTGTCTATGGTGATGGTAGGACCTCGTCTCCTCTAGGTGTAGAGGATGTCCTCTGTCTATGGTGATGGTAGAACCTCCTCTCCTCTAGGTGTAGAGGATGCCCCCTGTCTATGGTGATGGTAGAACCTCCTCTCCTCTAGGTGTAGAGGATGCCCCCTGTCTATGGTGATGGTAGGACCTCGTCTCCTCTAGGTGTAGAGGATGTCCTCTGTCTATGGTGATGGTAGAACCTCCTCTCCTCTAGGTGTAGAGGATGCCCCCTGTCTATGGTGATGGTAGAACCGCCTCTCCTCTAGGTGTAGAGGATGCCCCCTGTCTATGGTGATGGTAGAACCTCCTCTCCTCTAGGTGTAGAGGATGTCTCCTGTCTATGGTGATGGTAGAACCTCCTCTCCTCTAGGTGTAGAGGATGCCTCCTGTCTATGGTGATGGTAGAACCTCCTCTCCTCTAGGTGTAGAGGATGCCCCCTGTCTATGGTGATGGTAGAACCTCCTCTCCTCTAGGTGTAGAGGATGTCCCCTGCCTATGGTGATGGTAGAACCTCCTCTCCTCTAGGTGTAGAGGATGCCTCCTGTCTATGGTGATGGTAGAACCTCCTCTCCTCTAGGTGTAGAGGATGCCCCTGTCTATGGTGATGGTAGAACCTCCTCTCCTCTAGGTGTAGAGGATGCCCCCTGTCTATGGTGATGGTAGAACCTCCTCTCCTCTAGGTGTAGAGGATGCCCCCTGTCTATGGTGATGGTAGAGCCTCCTCTCCTCTAGGTGTAGAGGATACCCCCTGTCTATGGTGGGTATGGAGTCGTATCTGGCAAACTATGTGTTGGTGTAAAGGACTGAGTGCCCACAGAAAGGGCTCCGAGTGCCACCTCTGCCATCCATGCCATAGGTTCGCCACCACTGCTCTAAGGAAAAAGCTTATTTATTGCACTTCATGCCTTCCCTTATAGGAAAGGGACATTTTGTGGTGCTTATCGATTGCCTTCTCTTTCAGGTTATAACAGAGCGGCAGGCCTTCCGTGCATTTTCTGTTACAGGAAATGGACATTTCTTTCTGCCATGCTGTTTACCGAAACGTTATGTCACGTTTCAAGCACTATACCCATTGGGCTATTTAAGCCAGTGTGAATCTTGTTTGCCTGGGGCCCCTTCTCTTCCTCACAGACTGCTCCCTGGGGCCCCTTCTCTTCCTCACAGACTGCTCCCTGGGGCCCCTTCTCTTCCTCACATACTGCTCCCCATGGCCCCTTCTCTTCCTCACAGACTGCTCCCCATGGCCCCTTCTCTTCCTCACAGACTGCTCCCCGTGTCCCCTTCTCTTCCTCACAGACTGCTCCCCGTGGTCCCTTCTCTTCCTCACAGACTGCTCCCTGGGGCCCCTCTCTCTTCCTCACAGACTGCTCCCTGGGGCCCCTCTCTCTTCCTCACAGACTGCTCCCTGGGGCCCCTCTCTCTTCCTCACAGGCTGCTCCCTGGGGCCCCTCTCTCTTCCTCACAGGCTGCTCCCTGGGGCCCCTCTCTCTTCCTCACAGGCTGCTCCCTGTGGCCCCTTCTCTTCCTCACAGGCTGCTCCCTGGGGCCCCTCTCTCTTCCTCACAGACTGCTCCCTGTGGCCCCTCTCTTCTCCTCACAGACTGCTCCCTGTGGCCCCTCTCTTCTCCTCACAGACTGCTCCCTGGGGCCCCTCTCTCCTCCTCACAGACTGCTCCCTGGGGCCCTTCTCCTCCTCACAGACTGCTCCCTGGGGCCCCTCTCTCTTCCTCACAGGCTGCTCCCTGGGGCCCCTTCTCTTCCTCACAGACTGCTCCCTGTGGCCCCTTCTCCTCCTCACAGACTGCTCCCCGGGGCCCCTCTCTCTTCCTCACAGACTGCTCCCCGGGGCCCCTTCTCCTCTTCACAGACTGCTCCCTGGGGCCCCTTCTCCTCCTCACAGACTGCTCCCTGGGGCCCCTCTCTCTTCCTCACAGACTGCTCCCTGGGGCCCCTCTCTCTTCCTCACAGACTGCTCCCTGGGGCCCCTTCTCTTCCTCACAGGCTGCTCCCTGGGGCCCCTCTCTCTTCCTCACAGACTGCTCCCTGTGGCCCCTTCTCCTCCTCACAGACTGCTCCCCGGGGCCCCTCTCTCTTCCTCACAGACTGCTCCCCGGGGCCCCTTCTCCTCTTCACAGACTGCTCCCTGGGCCCCTTCTCTTCCTCACAGACTGCTCCCTGGGGCCCCTTCTCTTCCTCACAGGCTGCTCCCTGGGGCCCCTCTCTCTTCCTCACAGACTGCTCCCTGGGGCCCCTTCTCCTCCTCACAGACTGCTCCCTGGGGCCCCTTCTCCTCCTCACAGACTGCTCCCTGGGGCCCCTCTCTCCTCCTCACAGACTGCTCCCTGGGGCCCCTCTCTCCTCCTCACAGACTGCTCCCTGGGGCCCCTCTCTCCTCCTCACAGACTGCTCCCTGGGGCCCTTTCTCCTCCTCACAGACTGCTCCCTGGGGCCCCTCTCTCTTCCTCACAGACTGCTCCCTGGGGCCCCTTCTCCTCCTCACAGACTGCTCCCTGGGGCCCCTTCTCCTCCTCACAGACTGCTCCCTGGGGCCCCTTCTCCTCCTCACAGACTGCTCCCTGGGGCCCCTCTCTCCTCCTCACAGACTGCTCCCTGGGGCCCCTTCTCCTCCTCACAGACTGCTCCCTGGGGCCCCTCTCTCCTCCTCACAGACTGCTCCCTGGGGCCCCTCTCTCCTCCTCACAGACTGCTCCCTGGGGCCCCTTCTCCTCCTCACAGACTGCTCCCTGGGGCCCCTTCTCCTCCTCACAGACTGCTCCCTGGGGCCCCCCTCTCCTCCTCACAGACTGCTCCCTGGGCCCCTCTCTCCTCCTCACAGACTGCTCCCTGGGGCCCCTCTCTCTTCCTCACAGACTGCTCCCTGTGGCCCCTTCTCCTCCTCACAGACTGCTCCCTGGGGCCCCTCTCTCTTCCTCACAGACTCCTCCCTGGGGCCCCTCTCTCTTCCACACAGACTGCTCCCTGGGGCCCCTTCTCTTCCTCACAGACTGCTCCCTGGGGCCCCTCTCTCTTCCTCACAGACTCCTCCCTGGGGCCCCTCTCTCTTCCTCACAGACTGCTCCCTGGGGCCCCTCTCTCTTCCTCACAGACTGCTCCCTGGGGCCCCTTCTCCTCCTCACAGACTGCTCCCTGGGGCCCCTTCTCCTCCTCACAGACTGCTCCCTGGGGCCCCTCTCTCCTCCTCACAGACTGCTCCCTGGGGCCCCTCTCTCCTCCTCACAGACTGCTCCCTGGGGCCCCTTCTCTTCCTCACAGACTGCTCCCTGGGGCCCCTCTCTCTTCCTCACAGACTGCTCCCTGGGGCCCCTCTCTCTTCCTCACAGACTGCTCCCTGGGGCCCCTCTCTCTTCCTCACAGACTGCTCCCTGGGGCCCCTCTCTCCTCCTCACAGACTGCTCCCTGGGGCCCCTTCTCTTCCTCACAGACTGCTCCCTGGGGCCCCTCTCTCTTCCTCACAGACTGCTCCCTGGGGCCCCTCTCTCTTCCTCACAGACTGCTCCCTGGGGCCCCTCTCTCTTCCTCACAGACTGCTCCCTGGGGCCCCTCTCTCTTCCTCACAGACTGCTCCCTGGGGCCCCTCTCTCTTCCTCACAGACTGCTCCCTGGGGCCCCTCTCTCTTCCTCACAGACTGCTCCCTGGGGCCCCTCTCTCTTCCTCACAGACTGCTCCCTGGGGCCCCTCTCTCGGTTATGGCATCTCCTCGTCTCATTCTCTTATCTACAACTGGCAGTCTCTGGGTTACGCCACTCCCCCTGCTCCTCCTCCCCCCTCCTCCTCTAATCCGATCACGTGAGCTTCAGACCATGTGACCGCCGAGCCGTCAGCCTCCGTGCTGGGGATTACCCACAATCCCGTGCAGCGCGATCCTCCTTCCCTAATCCCCGCTAATCCCCGTGCTTCCTGTGAGGCAGATGCGGCGGCTCTTTATTCCGGACCCGCGTCCAGTGAGAGGTAATGAGTGTCCTGTATGATAGTGATATGACCCGGGCTTGTCCTAGGTTATCAGACCTTGTATGTATCAGCGTCACTGCCGTCTCTGATGTTATTCTATGACGTGTTGGCTGACATCAGATGTGAGGAGTGTTATGCTGCGTCTTCTCTTGCGGTGTTGGTCGGTGTTCACATGGTGCGGCTCTGCGGTTATAGAGCACACAGATGTATTTGTGTCTGGGGGGGTAATACACCTACTGCTGTCACTCATCATTGCACACTTCGTTCTGTTTCAAAAAAGTTTTTCTATGTTTTATTTTTAGTGGTATTAAAACATGGACCTAAAGCTGAGTGGGCAGGGTGTAATGTGACTAGCAGTATAGCCCCTACTTACCTGTATGTAGAGCCCCGGGGGTCGCTATGTGTCACCCCCACTATAAATGTGATGTCAGGACTGGAAGCTGCGGTGATCGGTGATATTTTCATTGTGTCCAGGTCATGGAATACACATCTAGAGCCAAGACTGAAACTCACTACAACATACAATGGGATATTTACTACCTACAGACGGAGCCAAGCAGATAGGACACTATGTACAATCTGCTGGCAGCATGTTATAGAGCAGGAGGAGCTGAGCAGGTTGTACATAGTGTCCGAACTGCAGGCAGCATGTTATAGAGCAGGAGCAGCTGTACACATTGTACATAGTGTCCTATCTGCAGGCAGCAGGTTATAGAGCAGGAGCAGCTGTACACATTGTACATAGTGTCCTATCTGCAGGCAGCATGTTATAAAGCAGGAGCAGCTGTACACATTGTACATAGTGTCCTATCTCCAGGCAGCATGATATAGAGCAGGGGGAGCTGAGCAGATTGTACATAGTGTCCTATCTGCAGGCAGCATGGTATAGAGTAGGAGGAGCTAAGCACATTGTACATAGTGTCCTATCTGCAGGCAGCATGGTATAGAGTAGGAGGAGCTAAGCACATTGTACATAGTGTCCTATCTGCAGGCAGCATGTTATAGAGCAGGAGGAGCTGAGCAGATTGTACATAGTGTCCTATCTGCAGGTAGCATGTTATAGAGCAGGAGGAGCTGAGCACATTGTACATAGTGTGCTATCTGCAGGCAGCATATTATAGAGCAGGAGCAGCTGTACACATTGTACATAGTGTCCTATCTGCAGGCAGCATATTATAGAGCAGGAGCAGCTGTACACATTGTACATAGTGTCCTATCTGCAGGCAGCATATTATAGAGCAGGAGCAGCTGTACACATTGTACATAGTGTCCTATCTGCAGGCAGCATGTTATAGAGCAGGGGGAGCTGAGCACATTGTACATAGTGTTTTATCCTCAGGCAGCATGTTATAGAGCAGGAGCAGCTGTACACATTGTACATAGTGTCCTATCTGCAGGCAGCATATTATAGAGGAGGAGCAGCTGTACACATTGTACATAGTGTCCTATCTGCAGGCAGCATGTTATAGAGCAGGAGGAGCTGAGCACATTGTTATAGTGCTGAGAATATGGATAATTTTGCTGCTCAGCTATCGTTAGTCTTTTGTTCCGTTGCTGTTATCCATGGAGGAGGGATAGCGCTACCCTGTTAGTACACGGCTTCTGGGCCTAGAATATATACAAGACATGTTTTGTGTTGTTGGCAGTAACCACTTTGATAACTCCAGTATAATCCCCTCTCACATTATCACTCGGCACATGGGTCTGGATCCTGCGCCTGGTGCCCCATTCACACGGAGACAAAATGTGTGAAGAATAATGACTGCATCACGGGTTATAATCTGCAGCACAGCCATTATCCACGCTCTATAGAAACTCCCTGGAACTAATGTGCCACTAATCCCAGTGTACTGCTCCCTGGCTGCACCGCTTGTACTGGGAACACAGGAAGTCCTACTTAAGGACACCCAATTTACAGACGACCCCTAGTTACAGACAGACCCCTGTGACCTCTGGTGACCTCTCTGGATGTTACTATAGTCCCAGACTGCAATGATCAGCTGTAAGGTGTCTGTAATGAAGCTTTATTCATAATCCTTGGTCCCATTACAGCAAAAAAAATTTCAAACTCCAATTGTCACTGGAGCAAAAAAAATTTGGGGCTGGATCTACAATGATATAATATACAGTTTCGACTTACATACAAATTCGATTTAAGAGCAAACCTATGGAACCTATATCTTGTATGTAACTCAGGAACTGCCTGTTCACTGGAACTATGTGTCGGTAATCCCCGTATACTGCTCGCTGGCTGCACTGGTTGTGCTGGGAATACACTGGATATATGTGTCAGTAATCCCATTATTGGGATGTATCTGGGACTGATTTATTCATTCCTGTCACTATTATTCCCTCTGGAATATTCACATTAGTGTTTTGTGTAATCTCTTTGGATTTCTTGGTGACAATAAAATGTACATAATGTATGGAAGGCCCCTCTCTAGCCCCCGGCCCGGCCGCCATGTCTAGTGAGAGAATCACATTTGGGTAATGTAATGTTAGGCCCCTGGTAGGTAGATTCACAGTTGGTTGGTGGATGACTTGCAGTTCCCAGGCTTTACCACAGGGGGGCGGTCAAACTCGGTGTTTAAAAGGCAAGAAAAATGGGAACTACAGGGGCACAAACACCACAGTCACCGACTGATGTGACAAGTTCTGTGCAGCGCTGCGGAATCTGTGTGCGCTATATCAATAAAGAATTATTAGTATTATTATTCATAAATATAATTAAAGAAAACACAATCTGGATGAAACAGATTAAAACATTTCCATGTAACATGTTTCGTGTATACAGAACCTTCCTCAGCTATGGGACAAGATTATTACAGCTCACAGTGGACTGATCAGGGTGTATATACAGGGGGGGGGTGGGGGGGGGGGGTAAAAGTATTCGGTCAGCCCCCAATTGTACAAGTTCTCCCACTTATAAAGATGAGATTCTGGTAGATCTGTTATGAAAATACATCATATAAAACCTAACAATAACACAAAACATAAACCAAACATGATGTACAATATATACAAAATATTTACAACAACAGATTCCTGCAAGTGACAACTATGAGAGATACAATGTAACAACCAAGCCGGAATATCACATGGTCTATTGTTTCCTCTGTAGTGGGATCTCGTGCTCCGGTTTTCCTGTAGGGACCAGACGTCCGTCTTTACAGAGCACTTGATGGACCAGGACAAGAGCGTCATGGCCGAGAGTATATTAAACATCACCCTGGAGATCATCTACCTGCTGACAGGAGAGGTGAGTGACTTGGGGACTTTAGTTGCAGGACGTTTCTCTTATCTGTAGCGATAAAACGGGCTGGAGAGGTGGACTCTGGGAAATATGTTTATCTCTGAGCCGGCTTTACATATTAGATAGTAGCTGCCCTGAGCTCATCCAGCTGAATGTTATCCTCTCCCGGTGCGTTACCCTTCCCCCTCCGTACATTGCATGCGTCCTGAGTGATTGGAGGGGATTAAGCCGCAGCCAGACACCCCCTGCTGGTGGCTTATCTCTGCTCAGGATAAAAATATTCCCACCCTACTGCTCAGTCCTTCTCTCCCACTGAATTTGCCATCAAAGAATCAGAAAGTCCTCATGTAGATTAGATGGCCACCCGGTCTAATGAAACTGATGGCCTCTGCCTGCATTTTACAAAGTGTGTCAGCAATTTTCACCCTTCTAAACTAGAGCATATGTAAAGAACAGAGAGCTGTACACACACACACACACACACACACACACACATGCGTGTTGTATGACACACTTATTATTTCCCCTATGTAATGCCATGGGAAACCTAAGTCAGCATTAAAGGAAATTCACGGTGGCTCAGTGGTTAGAATTACAATCTTGCAGCGCTGGGGATCTGGGTCCAAGTCCCTGGGTCAACATCTGCAAAGAGTTTGTACGTTCTCTCTGTGTTTGCATGGGTTACCTCCGGGTCCTCCGGTTTCCTCCCTCACTCCAAAACATACTGGGAGGTTGATTAGATTGTGAGCCCCATTGGTACAGGGACTGATTTGGCAAATTCTGTGCAGCGCTGCGTAATCTGTGTGCGCTATATAAATAAAGAATTATTATATAATTATCCACCACCAGGATAAAGGGTTGTAAACCAAGCACACTTCCATGCAGATGTGTGCCGCCTCTGGCAGGGTGTTCTCTTCCTTTATACCGCTGTTTTTACAAAAAAAAAAAAGGCTTAAAAATTGTGCTAATTTGCATAATTATTAAATAATGGTTTGTAAAAACATGAGTATAAGAAGCTAAAAGAAAAGTGGATCCAGCCAGACTGGGCACCCACCAGCAGGTAAGTGTACTTGGTTTACAACTCTTCATCCTGGTGGTAGATTTCCTATAATGGAAGGATTCTTTCCTAACCTACAGGATTACACATTAGTAAAAAAGTCATCCAGTGGTCCTCGTCATGCATCCGGAAGGCGGAGCAGGCCCCAGGACTTCATTCAGATACCAGCAGCTCGATCACTGACCGTAGAGAAAGAAAGTGAGAAGATTTTGGAACTCGCTGAAAAGATCATTGAGCTGCTGACCGGAGAGGTGAGACCCCATTACACTACACATAACCACATGGTTAATGTGCCTGGATGATGACTTTATGACCCTGTGTGTCAGGCTCCTGGGGGACAGTATATAGAGCGGCACAAAGACCAGTACATGGAGGATGAAGAGGATAATGAGGTCCCCTCGTCTCCCGGTAAGTTGGGACTTCATTTTCTGGACTGATGAAAGTTGTTTTCGGGGTCGCTGGGAGACGCTCATCATGAGACTGTGTGTGTGTTCCCCACAGATGGTTCCCATAACAGGAATGATCAACGAAGATCTTCCAGTTCTGTTTATTCAGATTATGAAGAGCAAAGTGATCCACAAGATGTTGAGGTAGGTAGGACTAAAAAAAATGGATGATCCGGTCTGTAAGGGCTGATCTGTGGTAAAGAGCTTGTTATAATTGCTGTAGCTCCTCTGGTGCTGGTGTTATGTCCCGACTAAGGCCGTTTACACCATGGAACTTTGTGGTGATGTATATCGGCCGTCGTATATATACGTCTCCATAGACGGCTATGGCACCAGGCCGTGGCGCTCATCCCTCCACCTCTCCAGCACGCGGCTGTATACTCGGCCCGGCTAGAATACGTCCATGTGAAAGAGGCCTAATGCTGAGCTGGTGTCTCAGAGCACCTCAGAGGTTTTCCCATCGCGTCCATACATGGCGTTTACATTGCGTTTTGCCATACTACAGCCGAGGAGAGGGGATTTGCTCTATGACATTGCTGTTAACATTTGCCTTTACCAAACACAGGCAATGTATGTGTTAACATTGCGTTATCGTTTGTGTTATGTTTACACACTGTTAACCAATTGAATTCTGTAAATGTTAACAGCAATGTAATTGGGCAAATATTCTCTCCTCCACTTAGGCTATATTCACAGTAATGTGTGCCCGCCGTATCATAACACGGGG
This sequence comes from Engystomops pustulosus, assembly GCF_040894005.1. NCBI lineage: Eukaryota > Metazoa > Chordata > Amphibia > Anura > Leptodactylidae > Engystomops > Engystomops pustulosus. The sequence goes on along the minus strand of NC_092421.1, from coordinate 9,724,350 downwards.
GGGCACGCGTCCGCGCCGGGTAGAGCAGGGGGTAAGGGGGATATATGCAGCACGGCGCCGTATGCCAAGAAAAGATAGGACATGTCCTATCTTTTCATGGCTACGGTACGGTGCCGCATACGTACCGCTCCTGTATGGCGCCCGTGGCCGGTCTATGGAGAAACATGGCACATGGCTCCGTATTCTAGGGAAAGATAAGACATGTCCTATCTTTCTCCCGGGTAAGGAATGGTACAGTGCTGCTCCCATACGGCCATTGCCGGTCAATGGGGGCGTATACACTCACCGGCCACTTTATTAGGTGCACCATGCTAGTAACGGGTTGGACCCCCTTTTGCCTTCAGAACTGCCTCAATTCTTCGTGGCATAGATACAACAAGGTGCTGGAAGCTCCTCAGAGATTTTGCTCCATAGTGACATGATGGCATCACACAGTTGCCGCAGATTTGTCGGCTGCACATCCATGATGCGAATCTCCCGTTCCACCACATCCCAAAGATGCTCTATTGGATTGAGATCTGGTGACTGTGGAGGCCATTTGTGTCCAGTGACCTCATTGTCATGTTCAAGAAACCAGTCTGAGATGATTCCATCTTTATGACATGGCGCATTATCCTGCTGAAAGTAGCCATCAGATGTTACAGGGTACATTGTGGTCATAAAGGGATGGACATGGTCAGCAGCAATACTCAGGTAGGCTGTGGCGCTGTACCAAGGGGCCCAAAGAGTGCCAAGAAAATATTCCCCACACCATGACACCACCACCACCAGCCTGACCCGCTGATACAAGGCAGGATGGATCCATGCTTTCATGTTGTTGACGCCAAATTCTGACCCTACCATCCGAATGTCGCAGCAGAAATCGAGACTCATCAGACCAGGCAACGTTTTTCCAATCTTCTACTGTCCAATTTCGATGAGCTTGTGCAAATTGTAGCCTCAGTTTCCTGTTCTTAGCTGAAAGGAGTGGCACCCGGTGTGGTCTTCTGCTGCTGTAGCCCATCTGCCTCAAAGTTGGACGTACTGTGCGTTCAGAGATGCTCTTCTGCCTACCTTGGTGTAACGGGTGGCGATTTGAGTCACTGTTGCCTTTCTATCAGCTCGAACCAGTCTGCCCATTCTCCTCTGACCTCTGGCATCAACAAGGCATTTCCGCCCACAGAACTGCCGCTCACTGGATGTTTTTTCTTTTTCGGACCATTCTCTGTAAACCCTAGAGATGGTTGTGCGTGAAAATCCCAGTAGATCAGCAGTTTCTGAAATACTCAGACCAGCCCTTCTGGCACCAACAAACATGCCACGTTCAAAGGTACTCAAATCACCTTTCTTCCCCATACTGATACTCGGATTGAACTGCAGGAGATTGTCTTGACCATGTCTACATGCCTAAATGCACTGAGTTGCCGCCATGTGATTGGCCGATTAGAAATTAAGTGTTAACGAGCAGTTGGACAGGTGTACCTAATAAAGTGGCCGGTGAGTGTATATGACATATATACGGCGGCTGTAAATACGTCCCCCAATGGCCGTGTGAATGAGGCCTTAGGAGAAGAGATGTGACTGAGGCCTTCATGGGCCCTAGACCCCAGACTATAGTAACGCTGACATGCCTCTGCACTATACGGCCGCTATCTGATATCACACCTTTTTTTTGCTCATGGTTCACTAGGGTGAAGACTCCGTTCAGATCAAAGTTGAAGTTGTAGAGGAAGACGAGGACGAGCTGTACAGTAGCGGAGATGTGCTGTGTAAGGAGGAGCCAGTCCCTATAGATATTGCTGCAGGTGAGTAGTAAACCTAAGAGCATTGAATAGATGGGATTTTGTGGATTTTCTGTGCAATTAAAAAGGATCTGCCACCAGGTATTACCCCACTAAACTACTTACCCCCTCAGCTAGGGAATGAAATGTCCTTTTCTCTCTCTCATGTGAAATCTCAGCCAAAATCAAGTGATACAAATATCTAGAGGGAATTCTAGAAAGAACTTTTCATACCCTACCCGCCCACTCCCGGGGATTTTACACTGAGCACCATAGGGTGATAGGAGCTAAAACAGCAATAACACTGAGTAACATTGTAAAGTAAGGGGTTAAAATGAGCTTTATTGTATTAATATCACTAAGGGATTGAGATGTGAGAACTTTCTTTTGTGGAAAAACCCCATTTATGAAAGCAAAGCACTGGGTGCTGGTTATCAAAATGAATCCTGATAAACCAGGGACAATACTCATAGACCCAGGCACCGCGACTGTGGTAATCTTCTTATACTTGTCATCCATGGTGTTGGCGTTACTACAGACCCTCAGTAATTCAGCTTCACTGGCTGTTACAATGAGCAGAACATGTCTCCCCCTTCCCTTTGTTCTCCCACTTCTCCCTCTGCCTGTGTAATCTAACAGCAGCGGAAAATGCAGGGGGAGGGGGAGACCTGCTCTGCTCATTGTAACAGCCTGTGATGCTACAGCACTGAGGGGCTCTGGAAATGCCCTTGAGGCTCATTTGCATAACTATAAATGTTGACTGGGTTTTTCATATGAATGAATGGTTAGTAATGAGCCCAAGTGTCTAGAATTTTTTTATTTTTTAGCATAGATGTTACACTGGGCGTTATTATCCCCCCTTGTGCAGGTGACTGGCGATGCGCAGGGTCTCGGAGGAGTTGAGCGGTGCTTTACTTTCTTTGGCAGTGTCTGGTACAACAGGAGAACAATTTTACTTTTGCATCGATTTTTAACACTTTAGTGGCGAGCATCCTCATTTTTAAGAACTACTATGTTTTTGTTTTTTCTCCCCAGCCAATTCCCACAACATCAGGAATTCGTCTCCAGAATGGGACTTGGAAGATAACACTCTGGACAATTCCCCAGAAGAAAACCCCAGTCTCCAAAACAGTCAGTCAGAACTTCAGGACGACGATGTCCATAATGAGACGTCTAACGACGGGGACGTTGTTTCTGATAAATCCATGTTTCCGCTCTATGGCATCGGGCACAGTGATAACATTTACACGTGCCTGGACTGTGGTAAGTGCTTCACCCAGCAGGGGGCGCTATTGATGCACCAGCGGGATCACATGGAGGAGAAGTCCTTCCCGTGTGCTCATTGTGGCAAGGGCTTCAAGAAGAAGTCGAACCTAATACAGCACCTGAAAATCCACACGGGCGAAAAGCCGTTCCTCTGCTCCGACTGCGGGAAAAGTTTCACCCGGAAAGCGGATCTGATAAAACACCAGAGAATCCACACGGGGGAGAAGCCATTTCCATGCCCTGAGTGCGGCAAATGTTTCACACAGATCTCTGCTCTCATAAGACATCGGAGATTCCACTCAGGTGAGAAACCCTTTCCATGTCCTCATTGTGGGAAATGCTTTACAGATAGACAAGCGCTAACGAGACACCACAAAACCCATGAGCGGGAGAGCGGGGAGCGGCCGCCCCAACACTTGGATGTCTCTGATTGAAGGTTTTACACGGACTTGGATTTGTTTTGTCTTAAACCGGTAAGGTATTTATTATTACAAAACCCTAAATTTATGCGAGAGCCCCGATTACGACACTTTAAACCCCTTTACGGGCACAGCCCCGTTCTTCAAATCTGACATGTGTCGATTTAGATTGTAATTACTTTGAAACGCTTTTAATTTACCAAGCTGATTTTTGAGATCTGACGGATATATTTATGAATTATTTATGGAAAAAATAAATAGTTTTTTTTTTTTAAATTCTGCCTCAATAATTTTTGTGGCTTTTTTTAGTGACGCATAGGACTACAGGCAGTCCCCTATTTAAGGACACCCACGACTTACAGACGACCCCTAGTTACAGACATATCTCTCTGCCCCCTGTGACCTCTGGTGACCTCTCTGGATGTTACTATAGTCCCAGGCTGCAATGATCAGCTGTAAGGTGTCTGTAATGAAGCTTTATTGATAATCCTTGGTCCCATTACAGCGAAACATTTTGAAACTCCAATTGTCACTGGGGCCAAAAAAGATTTTTGGCTGGAACTACGATTATAGAATATACAGTTTTGACTTGCATACAAATTCAACTTGAGAACAAACCTCCGGAACCTATCTTGTATGTGACTCGGGGTCTAGATTTACTAATGGTAGACTGTCCTCCCCTAACTGCTCGTCACCTTGTCCAGGGGAAGACACTGTTTTTCATTTCCGTATTCCTGCAAAAACAACTTTATAAAAATCTGATAATGAGCCTCAGGGGCTCTGGCCGACGTCATTAGAGAGTCTCTTGTAATTTATTTATTGACTCATGCACAATCACTGTTCCCTGCTCGTCCATGCGTGAGAACTCTTTCCTTGCACAGCCGCACAGTGACGTCACTGGCATGTCTGCGTCTCAGGCAGGAGGGACGAGGGGGGGGGTATTAATGGGGAGGCATGAATACAGTGGGTGATGGGGATTCGGCCCTTTGTTTAGGGTTGAGTAGAAGCGGTTTTGGAGCTGGTGCAGCCAGGAGTCTCTACCTCTTCCTTGCAGATCCTCTCCAGTTCCCTCAGGTTGGATGGTGAACGTTGGTGGAGGCCATTTTCCAGTCTCTCCAGAGATGCTCCATTGGGTTTAGGTCCGGGCTCTGGCTGGGCCGGTCAGGAATGGTCACAGAGATGTTCTGAAGCCTCTGCTGTGTTATTTTAGCTCTGAGCTTAGGGTCATTGTTACACATTTATTATTAGTGAGGCAGTGTGCACTACGTGCAGTTTACATCACTAGTGTGCAGCGCGGTGACAGATTCATGCCCCAAAGTGCATGGACTGTGTGCCGGATTTTTTTCTGGTGCACTTAGTTCGAGGAGCGTGCACCACATTTTTTGTCGGACTTGCCAATGTAAATATAGCGCGCGGTATTGAGTCGTGCGTCGCTCAGTGCAGTCTCGACACATTACTGTTAGTAACTCATCATAAATACATGTGCAAGTCCAGGTATTTATGTGCAAAGACTCACAGAAAACTGGCGCAAGACCGTTAATTAATCTGGACCATTGTCTTGTTGGAAGGTTCGGCCCAGTCTGAGGTCCAGAGCCCTTTGGAAGAGGTTCTCATCCAGGATATCTCTGTACTTGGCCGCATTCATCTTTCCTTCCATTACACCCAGTGGTCCTGCCCCCCCCCCCCCCCCATAGCCTGATGCTGCCCCCACCATGTGTCACTGCTGGGATTGTATTTGGCAGGTGATGAGCGGCACCTGGTTTTCTCTACCGCTTAGAACACCAGAAAGTCCAATCTTCATTCATAGGACCAGAGAATCCTATCTCCTTCATGTGTTTTGCATACTGTATGCGGCTTTCATATGTCTTGCACTGAGGAGAAGCTTCCAGACTCTGCCATAAAGCCCCAAATGCTGAAGGCTGCGGTGATAGGTGACTCCCATCTCCCTACTGCAGCTCTGGAGCTCAGAAACAGGGAGCTTGGGGTTCTCCTTTACTTCTCCTAATAAGTCTCTTCTCCCACAATTGCTTCGTTTGGCTGGACAAACTGGCCAGGTCAAGGAAGAGTTGCAGTCATCCCAAACTTCTTCCATTATTATTAAGGCCACTGTGCTCTGCAGAAATTCTTTTGTAACCTTGGCCAGAGCTGTTCCTTGCCACAATTCTGTCTCTGAGCTCCTCGGGCAGTTCCTTAGACCTGATGATTCTCATGTGCTCTAATATGCACTGTGAGCTGTTAGGTCTTGTATAGACACTTGTTCCTTTCCTAATCAAATGCAATCAGTTTAATTAAACAGAACTGGACTCCAATGAAAGAGTAGAACCTTCTCAAGGAGGATCCGAAGGAAATGGACAGTATGCAAGTTAAATATGATTGTCACAGCAAAGGGGCTGAATACTTATGTCCATCTGATATTTTAGCTTGTCATGTTTAATAAATTAGCAAAAATATCCAGGTTTCTGTTTTGGGATGTAGAACTTTTTTTTCTCTTACTAATTGGTTGCAATGAAACCAAGAATGAAAAATTTTAAGGAGTCTGAATACTTTCTCTGTAAATTACAGTAGATGTCTTTTAACAAATGTTCAAGGACTTAATGTTACAAATAGTGGGGAAAAATACTTTTTTTATGTCGAGTATACTCGCAATACTGGCGCCCGGGCTTCCGGCGAGAGCGACTGGCGCCCGGGCTTCCGGCGAGAGCGACTGGCGCCCGGGCTTCCGGCGAGAGCGACTGGCGCCCGGGCTTCCGGCGAGAGCGACTGGCGCCCGGGCTTCCGGCGAGAGCGACTGGCGCCCGGGCTTCCGGCGAGAGCGACTGGCGCCCGGGCTTCCGGCGAGAGCGACTGGCGCCCGGGCTTCCGGCGAGAGCGACTGGCGCCCGGGCTTCCGGCGAGAGCGACTGGCGCCCGGGCTTCCGGCGAGAGCGACTGGCGCCCGGGCTTCCGGCGAGAGCGACTGGCGCCCGGGCTTCCGGCGAGAGCGACTGGCGCCCGGGCTTCCGGCGAGAGCGACTATAAATTGGATGTCAGGATAATAAAACTGGCAGAAGACTGATTATGACTCCTCCTGCTCCCTCCCCCTGCCCCATCACTGTGTCAGTGAGAAGGACTGTGAGAGAAAGGGGCACAGTGGGAGACGCCATTAGGACGGACTGAAGGAAGTGGAAACCGGAAGCTCTGGGTATACGAAGGGCAGCAAGGCTCGGGGGTAACATCAAAAGGGGTTGATCAGAGTTACTGGGTCGGATCAGACCCAGTCCAGGTCTGATCAGCATCCCCAATCACAGGTGGTGGTTTCCCCCTGTAACAGGGGCTCTTATAGATGCCCCATTTACAGGGGGAATACTGGTAAAAAAAACTAAATGAAAATTTCCCCTAGGGGTCTATTATGACCTCATGGGGAACATGTAAAGTAAAAACACACACAAAAAACAGCATAGTCGCCCCATTTGCCCAATACTATATATATTATAGATCAAAACGACCGAAACAAAAGAGAGAATTCACTAATAATGTTCATTTTGAGTCCATTTGAAAATTTATATTATATACACACACTCACCGGCCACTTTTATTAGGTACACCTGTACCTAAAGCTGGAATCATCTCAGACTGGTTTCTTGAACATGACAATGAGGTCACTGTACTTTAGTGGCCTCCACAGTCACCAGATCTCAATCCAATAGAGCATCTTTGGGATGTGGTGGAACGGGAGATTCGCATCATGGATGTGCAGCCGACAAATCTGCGGCAACTGTGTGATGACATCATGTCAATATGGAGCAAAATCTCTGAGGAGCTTCCAGCACCTTGTTGTATCTATGCCACGAAGAATTGAGGCACTGAGAGATACTGAGGCACATTAACTTACCCGGTCCCTGCGCAATCCCTGAAAGGGCACTGTCCGACCGGAATGCACATCTGCCACGATTCACTAAGATCCTGCTCCCGATATCCTGCATGTGTCGCTTCCCCGCTCAGGTCCTCGGAGTTCACCTTCTTCTTCCTGGTGCATGTAAGTGCATTGTCTGTGTATAATGCGCTGTGCGGGGAGTCACTAAGATCCTGCGCCCGATATCCTGCATGTGTCGCTTCCCCGCTCAGGTCCCCGGAGTTCACCTTCTTCTTCCTGGTGCATGTTAGTGCATTGTCCGTGTATAATGCGCTGTGCGGGGAGTCACTAAGATTGTGCGCCCGATATCCTGCATGTGTCGCTTCCCCGCTCAGGTCCCCGGAGTTCACCTTCTTCTTCCTGGTGCATGTAAGTGCATTGTCCGTGTATAATGCGCTGTGCGGGGGAGTCACTAAGATCGTGCGCCTGATATCCTGCATGTGTCGCTTCCCCGCTCAGGTCCATGGAGTTCACCTTCTTCTTCCTGGTGCATGTTAGTGCATTGTCCGTGTATAATGCGCTGTGCGGGGAGTCACTAAGATCCTGCGCCCGATATCCTGCATGTGTCGCTTCCCTGCTCAGGTCCCCGGAGTTCACCTTCTTCCTGGTGCATGTTAGTGCATTGTCCGTGTATAATGCGCTGTGCGGGGAGTCACTAAGATCCTGCGCCCGATATCCTGCATGTGTCACTTCCCCGCTCAGGTCCCCGGAGTTCACCTTCTTCCTGGTGCATGTAGGTGGATTGTCTTGCAACACAATTTGAATGTTAAATCCTGCGCTCATTCGGATCGTCCGACGGCACGCCCCTGGTCATAAGTTACTTTTAACACCCGTATAACCCATTTAAAATTCCTTAATCAAATTTTAAATAATCCTCTTTACACAATTTAAAAAAAAAAACATTTTATTGGCATTTTGAGTTCAATTGAAACCTGAAAAAAAATATACACTGCTCCAAAAAATAAAGGGAACCCTCAAATAACACCTCCTAGATCTGAATGACTGAAATATTCTCATTGAATATTTTGTTCTGTGCAAAGTTGAATTTGTCTCAAAAATATCATCAAAGGAAATAAAATTTATTAACAAATGGAGGCCTGGATTTGGAATCCCCCCACAAAATTAAAGTGGAAAAACGCATTACAGGCTGATCTAACTTTGATGTTATGTCTGTAAAACAAGACAAATTGAGGCTCAGTGTTGTGTGTGGCCTCCACATGCCTGTATGACCTCCCTACAACACCTCGGCATGCTCCTGATGAGGTCTCCACGTGCCTGTATGACCTCCTTACAACACCTCAGCATGCTCCTGATGAGGCTGAGTATTGTGTGATGAGGTCTCCACATGCCTGTATGACCTCCTTACAACACCTCAGCATGCTCCTGATGAGGCTGAGTATTGTGTGATGAGGTCTCCACATGCCTGTATGACCTCCTTACAACACCTCAGCATGCTCCTGATGAGGCTCAGTATTGTGTGTGGCCTCCACGTACCTGTATGACCTCCCTACAACACCTCAGCATGCTCCTGATGAGGTCTCCACGTGCCTGTATGACCTCCTTACAACACCTCAGCATACACCTGATGAGGCTGAGTATTGTGTGTGTGTGTGGTCTCCACGTGCCTGTATGACCTGCCTACAACACCTCAGCATGCTCCTGATGAGGTCTCCACGTGCCTGTATGACCTCCTTACAACACCTCAGCATACTCCTGATGAGGCTGTGTATTGTGTGTGTGGTCTCCACATGCCTGTATGACCTCCTTACAACACCTCGGCATGCTCCTGATGAGGCTGTGTATTGTGTGTGTGGTCTCCACATGCCTGTATGACCTCCTTACAACACCTCGGCATGCTCCTGATGAGGCTGTGTATTGTGTGTGTGGTCTCCACGTGCCCGTATGACCTCAACATCGAAGAGAGCAGTGTCCCGGCACCATCCGACCATCAACAATTCCTTCACCGGTGGCGTCCGGTACGGGTCTTGGCAGGAGTGGTTTTTCCTCGTTGCACGAGTAGAAGTGGTGGTGCTCAGCTCAAGCAGCACACATACATCGATCAATGAAACCAGAAAACAGCGGCACTCACCAGTAACGTGCAGATGAATCTTTATTGCGGTGTGTACATAGGCAGAGCGGGGCCTGGCGTCGGGCTGTTTCGCGCTAGTCTAGCGCATCATCAAGCCAAATGACGTCATCTCACCGCGCCGCGCACAATATCTCCTGAGGTGTCTCCTAAAGGATCTCCTCCTAGACCTGGACTAAATCTGCCAAGTCCTGGACAGTCTGTGGTGCAATGGGACGTTGGTGGATGGAGTGAGACCGGATGTCCGAAATGTATTTCATGGGAATCGCATATGTGTTTTGGCCAAACCCCCTCCCACTTGCATTTTGGATACGTTTAAAAATGTGGCAAAAATGCTGCAATACAGCTGAAAAATGCCCGATCTACCAAAATATAATAACGGTTTTTCCTGCTTCCCAGTACACGCCATGGAATAGTCAATGCCGTCACAGAGCTCTTTGCGTGTAAAAATAAAAAAAAAGTTATAGATTTTTGAAGGTGGGAAGTGAAAAATGAAAAAACAAAAAAAGGGGTTAAATGGTTATCCAGTTTTATTAATGTTTATACTACGGGCTCCAGGGAACTGAAAATAAAGTGATGCTCCCCCCTCCAGGGCTCCGGTCCAGCATGGTTGGTGTACAGAGCCTCGGCTGTCACCCTATGTAGACGTTGCGCTCAGCTATCGATGCTACATCACAGTTAAGCCTCCGCGTATCAGCAGCGATGGTGAGGAGCGGCGCCGTGCTGGTTGGAGCACTAGAGAGGTTATTTTAGAAAGCCCCTGGAGTCCACCGCATAGAATGTAGTGAAACCCGACAACCCCTTTAATAGCTCACAATATCACATCATTGTCGTGTGGCATACAGTGTTTATACCTATAATGCTGGGAACCATTACCCCTGAGGAAGTCGCCAAGCCGTGACGGTATGTGCAGGGTCCGCCCCCCTCCCCATTTTCGTGGTACTCCATGCTGGATTCACTTTTTCGAACTATCCATTGATTCCTATGGGGGCAGTATAGACTATATGCACATTTATGTACATTTTTGTGTATATGTCCTCTTTTTAGGCTTTATACTTCTACGTACAGTTTATCGTTCGCATCAGTTTGCACTTTATGGGAGGGGTTTGCCCTGAGAGTATTTGCACAACCATTACTGTGCGGTTTATGTTTTGGGTTTTTTTGTGTGCCCCTTTGTGTAGATATCATTGTTAATAAAGATTATTGTCTTTCATCATATTTTTTGGGTCTGCTTCTACGCATCCACCTCTTCTCTCTTTTTTTGGATGCGTTGACCAATTTACCTCCGGTAGCGGCCGCCTCTTCTCCTTACATTTCCATTGTTTTACTAGTAGATGACCACAGTTTTTACGGTTGTTAATTTGCATTTAGCAGGAAGCCGGAAGCTCCCTGAGCACAGTTTCCTTGCCCCTGGAAACAAACACGAGCCATTCAAACGCAGCAATAAGGTCCAACATAAAGCAGGACCGCTTATTAAAAGCAATTAGTGACTCCTCCATCTTCTCCTTATATTGTGGTTACTCCTCTCCCGTTTTATATTGGGCCCCCTAAAATTGTGGTGCCCTCATCTATTCTGCATATTGTGCCGTCCCATCTCCCCCTCATATTGTCGACCCCCATCGTTCTTCCTCAAATTCTGGACTCTCATCTCCCCCTGTTAATGTGGACCCCTCATTCCCCTCTTATTTTGTTGCCCCTCTCATCTCCCCCTCATATTGTGGCCCCTCTCATCTACCCTTTTTATTTTTGTTGCTCAGCTCATCTCTCCCTCTTATTGTAGGCCCCACTGATCTTCCCCCACTTATTGTGGGCCCACTGGTACCTACCCATCATACTGTAACCCCCATATGTTGTTATCCCCCCCCCCCTCATTTATAGCTACCTCATCTTCCCCCTCTTAGTGTGAGGCCCCCTGGTATGCCTCCTCATCTCCCCACCTCCGACACAGGCAGAGATAGTCTGGAACAGATTACGCAGGAGGCGGGGTCAGCGGCTGAAGGCGGAGTCATCAGGTTTGAGGGCCACTGGTGGTTTCACCAACACACCGGTGGCCCAGTCCAACCTTGGCCTTGGACAGCAAACTCTGCAACTCTGGCGACCACATACCTCCTTCCCACCATTCAGCACTGCATGTCATGTGACTGGGGTGAAGCCATTAACTTTTGGAAAATCTACCCCATGTATGTACATCAAATCAAATCACAGCATGACTAAATGTAGGATGGAGAGGAGTAGACGTCCGTGGAGGCTGCTGTGATTTCATGTGATCAGATACATACACGGGGTACATTTTCCATATGTTAGTAGGTAAAGGACCTTAGGTGACATCACCCTGGTCACTTGACATGCAGTGCTGAATGGAGAGAAGGAAAAATGGGAAGGAGCCACTGGTTATGACCTAGCAGTACACGCCCCCTAAGACTTCTGATAGATCTAGCTGGTTAGATAACAAAGTTGATTTTATGGGGATGTGAGGAAGACCAGTTTTAGTTAAAAGAAGGGAGGCATTTAGTTAGGGCTAATAGGGCTGGACATAGTGGGGCAGATTTACTTACCCGGTCCATTCGCGATCCAGCGGCGCATTCTCTGCGCTGGATTCGGGTCCGGCCGGGATTTATTAAGGTAGTTCCTCCGCCGTCCACCAGGTGTCGCTGCTGCGCTGAAGAGCAACGGAACACACTGGAATACACCGAGCCGGGCCGAGCGAAGGTAAGTGCGATTTTCGCAACACTTTTTTTTTTTTTTTAAATGCGGCGGTTTTTCCGAATCCGTCGGGTTTTCGTTTGGCCACGCCCCCCGATTTCCATCACGTGCATGCCGGCGCCGATGCGCCACAAGCCGATCGCGTGCGCCAAAATCCCGGGGCAATTCAGGGGAAATCGGCGCAAATCGGAAATATTCGGGTAACGTGTCGGGAAACCGCGAATCGGGCCCTTAGTAAATGACCCCCGGTATGTGATGCTGGGTGATAGCTCTGGCTTGGTTTTAGGCTGTCCAGTGCAGCTTCGCTCGTACAGAACTGTGTTGCCATGTTTGTTACTGTTATGTCACAAACGGACTGAGGACCCATTCTCACAGCTCTTTATATCCTTCCCAGCAGATGGACACAGCACCAGGAATGCCGCAGAAGACCAGGTTATGTCCTCTCTGATTCCTAACATAGAAGATAAACCCGCAAATATTCCCGAAGAAAATCCTATTCCTGCGGATATCCACCCAGTCCTCCAGGACGCAGATACAAACGGTGACCCGTCTTATTGTATGGACAGTCCGCCTAATCCATCCGATTTTGGGGACTGTAGCTCGGCCCCTAAAGGTGATCGAATATTTCCCTGTCTGGATTGTGACAAACTGTTCACTCAGTACACTAAACTTTTGATACATCAGAGAAGCCACACGGGGGAGAAGCCATTTTCATGTTCGTACTGTGGAAAAGGTTTTACCGAAAAGTCGAACCTTATTCAACACGAGAGAATCCACTCTGGGGACAAGCGCTTCATATGTTCGGAGTGCGGGAAAGGCTTCACCCGGAAAGCCGATCTCATTAAACACTTGCGAACTCACACGGGAGAGAAGCCGTTTCAATGTATCGAGTGCGGGAAGTGCTTTACCCAGAATTCTGCTCTCTTACGACATAAGAGATTTCACTCTGGGGAAAAACCTTTTGCATGTCCGGAATGTGGGAAATGCTTTACACACAGACCCGATCTGAATAAACATCTGAAAATCCACGACCGCAAGAGACTGGAACACGAGATACGGGCATCAAGCGTGCCAATTATGTGGCACCGGAACAAGTACTGTGTGTAAACTGGAGATCCTACCCCTGACAACCGCTCCGAAGCATCAGAACTGCCGGGGAAGGTTCTCATAAAAGAATCTACATCGAAATCTACGGTGGTAAATCTGCAGCACTGCGCCTTTACCAGCTGATCTTATATATTTTCTACTCCATTCCTGCTGCAGGATACTACATCACCACCAGAGGTTTGGGTGTACAGGGGTTGGCAGAGAAACATTGGCACGAGGCCCCTTACACACAAGTGAGTGTGATGCGTCCAACTGGCAGCATGCGCTGTCTGGAACATCCAGCACGAACATTCAGCAACCGGAACTTTACCCAGTGCGTTGCTTCAGTCCCATGAACACTCAGCAGCCAGGACTGTATCAAGCGCGTTGCTTCAGTCCCATGAACACTCAGCAGCCGGGACTGTACCTAGCACGTTGCTTCAGTCCCATGAACACTCAGCAACTGGAACTGTACCCAGCACATTGCTTCAGTCCCATGAACACTCAGCAACCGATACTGTACCCAGCACGTTGCTTCAATCCCAAGAACACTCAGCAACTGGAACTGTACACAGCATGTTGCTTCAGTCCCATGACCACTCAGCAACCTATACTGTACCCACACGTTGCTCCAGTCCCATGAACACTCAGCAACCGATACTGTACCCACACGTTGCTCCAGTCCCATGAACACTCAGCAACCGATACTGTACCCAGCACGTTGCTTCAGTCCCACTTGTCAGCGTTCGGCCTTACGCTCCAGCCAGCGCACGCTGCAAGTTGGACGCATCACACTCTCTATTGTGCAAGGGACCAAACAGAGGATGTAAAAATAATGTTTGTTCTTCTGAAATTTTTAGTGTTTTATATGTAGATGTTTTGGTTTAGTTGAATTTGCTGTGTTTTTGCAAGGATTCTGCCGCAAAATGCTACTTTTGCCCATCTGCTGCAGGTTTCCAGCTGATTTCTGTTAAATTTCGGAGGCTATGGGGATAGGGCTGTAAATGTGCAGTGTCCCAAGTGCAGCTATATTAACCCCTTAGTCTTCTCTCACACGTTGGCAAATGCAACGGGGGGAGGGCCTCTGCCAGAATACGTTTCCTTTCCTCTGAAACGCTTGTGTCCTGCAATATTTACATGCACATACTGGACAGTATGACAGGACACGCCCCCTCTTAGTCTCCTCTCACATCTGGCTGTATACCAGGTAAGACGACAAAGTTGATTTATGGGGGTGTGGAGGAAACTATTTCAGCTTAAATAGGGCTGTTATTTAGTTACTAGCGCTTTCTGGGAAGCCGTCGCTAGCCGTATAGGATGATCAAGACGACCTTTGAGTTGTTAATTCCCGATGGTAAACCATCAGATGCTCTTCCAGTGCCAAAGCAGGTTCACTGCATTTACTAATCATCAAAAAAGTTGAAAAAGTTTTTTTTTTTTTTTTTTTTGATAGAATGTGTTATAACTTCATGAACTCGAGTGGTTTTCTTTATGGTACACTAGGTACATCCAGGGTTTTATGCATTGCTCTGTATTTTACTAGAGTCTTTAGAATATTTTATGTGTATTTATATAGTCCACATTCTGTATTTATAGGCGGCTGTAATGAGGCATCCATCATGGCTGCCAGGCAGGTCACATGCAATGCAACCACAACACAACACAAAGTCATAGAAATGACGTGATACTATAGTGGATTTGGTGCATATTGTTCTGCTGTAATTGATTTTATGTATATTTATTAAATAAAATGTGTTTTTTTTTTAATCCTAAGAAAAAATGGACACAACCTATCTGTGAAAAAAAAAAAATCGTACTTACAGACAACAGCTGCCTTGTACTGTGCACAGGTCTGCCCCCTGCTGGTCATTCATCCTTATAATCAGGTGCGCCTTATATATGATCCGTACTTACAGACAACAGCTGCCTTGTACTGTGCACAGGTCTGCCCCCTGCTGGTCACTCATCCTTATAATCAGGTGCGCCTTATAATCCAGTGCGCCTTATATATGAACCGTACTTACAGACAACAGCTGCCTTGTACTGTGCACAGGTCTGCCACCTGCTGGTCATTCATCCTTATAATCAGGTGCGCCTTATAGTCCAGTGCGCCTTATATATGAACCGTACTTACAGACAACAGCTGCCTTGTACTGTGCACAGGTCTGCCACCTGCTGGTCATTCATCCTTATAATCAGGTGCGCCTTATATGTGAAACTAGATGTTTTAGCAAGCATGTATTAACCGGTTAAGGACTGGGCCCTTTCCTGTTTTTTCATGTCCATTTTTCACTCCCCACCTTCAAAAATCGAAACTTTTTTTATTTTTACACATAAAAAGCTGTGTGACGGCTTGTTTTCTGCGTAACAAATTGCACTTCATAGTGATGGTATTAAATATTCCGTGCCATGTACTGGGAAGCGAGAAAAAAATTCCAAATGCAGTGAAAATGGTGAAAAAACGCATTTGCGCCATTTTCTTGTGGGCTTGGATATTACGTCTTTCACTGAGCGCCCCAAATGACATGTCTACTTTATACTTTGGGTCGGTACAATTAAGGGGACACCAAATTTGTATAGGTTTTATAATGTTTTCATACATTTACAAAAATTAAAACCTCCTGTACAAAAATTATTTTTTTGATTTTGCCAACTTCTGGCGCTAATAACTTTTTTATACTTTGTTGTACGGAGCTGTAGGTGGTGTCATTTTTTATGACGTTTTTAATACTATCATTTTTAGGACTGTACAACCTTTTGATCACTTTTTATAGATTTTTTTTATATTTTTCAAAATGGCAAAAAAGTGGCATTTTCGACTTTGGATGCTATTTTCCGTTACAGGGTTAAACGCAGTGAAAAACCGTTATTATATTTTGATAGATCGGGCATTTTCGGACGCAGCGATACCTGATGTGTTTATGATTTTTACTGTTTATTTATATCAGTTCCAGGGAAAGGGGGGTGATTTGAAATTTTAGGTTTTTTTATTATAATTTTTTATTTTTAAAATTTTTTTATTTTTACTATTTTTTTAGACTCCCTGGGGTACTTTAACCCTAGGTTGTCTGATCGATCCTACCATATACTGCCATACTACAGTATGGCAGTATATGGGGATTTTCCTCCTCATTCATTACAATGTGCTATCAGCACATTGCAATGAAGGGGTTAAAACGAAATAGCCTCGGGTCTTCGGAAGACCCGAGGCTACCATGGAGACGGATCGACGCTCCCCGATGACGTCACGGGGAGCGGCGATCCCAGGAAAGATGGCGGCACCCATGCGAAAAATACTTTAAATTGGATAGTGTGGCCTTCTCTTTTTCTTATTTGGATTTTTTGGATCCTGCACTACTAAAGATAACAAAATAACACATTCTCTATATCACTGTTAACAAAATTCAAGCATTTCACAGACATATGTCCAACCTGTCTCTATCAGTCCTGGTGTTTACATTTTGGTTGTCCTTGGATATGACCATAAACTCCAGGCCATGGTCGGGCAGATTCCTCTCATATGAATACTGCAGGGGGAAGGAGCAAAATCTAGACAGCGGAACAGACACAGGCACTTCCTGTCCAGCAGCAGCTCTACAGATAAGATAAGCAGTGCTGACTGTGTGTTTTATAGGTGAGGCAGCTCAATAAAAGTGTAGATAAATCTGTACGCTGATTATCAAAGTACATTGTCAGCACACAGCATCTCACAGCACTAGAGGTTTCATGAAGTGTCTGGTTCGAGAGTCCCTGCTCACAATCTGGAATCTTAAGAGAAAGGAGCTAAAACAGCAATAAAACTGAGTAAAATTGCTCGGTAAAAATAAGGGGTTAAAAATTGTTTTTATTTGTGTAAACCTGTCACCTGGGACCTCATTTTAACTAAAGACATATTGCAGGAGCCCATTACACCTGCAGTGCACATCTGCCTTTCTGCCTTTTATAAGTATTTGCATTACAATATAATTGTGTGGTATAACTTACCTTGTACCCCGACAAAATCCTGGGGTAGTCCCAGGGGTTGGGCTTTGGTTTGGTTGCGTATAAAAAAAAAAAACAACACGTGACTTGTCTGTGTTAGGCTGCATTCACACGGACATGTATTTCTCCAGTCCTGTATCTACAGGCTGTATTTCTGTATAAATACGTGACGTTTTTCATCCGTATGCAGCATGTATTTAACCCGTATTTTATACATGCCCATAGACTTTTAGGGCATACAGAACTGAAATACGGGAGAAAATAGGACATGCTCTATATTTTTATACGGCCAGTATACGGTCCGTACACTCCAGTGTCAAAAACGGCAATATAAATGGTTGGACGTATTGTCCATTGAAATGAATGTGGCCGTATGTAACCCGTAAAAAAACGGTACGTATACGGCCGTTTTTATACGTCCGTGTGAATGTAGCCTTACTCCTCAGATCTTAGCCCCCACCATCGTGCTCCTGTACAGCTCTTCCCTTTCCCAAGGATGTCACCTCACCAGACTTTGCCCTCTGTGAAGGAGCAGGAGGGAGGAGCTGTACAGCAGCACAAAGTTTGGGGCTGAAAGCCCAGACAAGTCACATGTTGGTTTTTTTTTAAATGAATCCAAACCAAAGCCCAACCCTTGGGACTCCACAGAGAATTCTGTCAGGGTGCAAGATAACTTATAACATACAATTATGTATACAAATATAATGCAAATGCTTAAAGAAGGCAGAGCGGTAGATTTGCACTGCAGGTATGATGGACTTCTGCAACCAGTCTTTAGTGAAAATGACGTCCCTGGTGACAGGTTCCCTTTAAGAGTAAAGGAAATGTGAGAGGCATTCCCACTGTCCTGGCTTTGCAGGAACTCAGCATCTGGGCTTTCCCTGTCTTTATAAAATCCCATATTTTTTATGGTTCGATCCTGGGGTAAAAATAAAGGTATGGGCACAGGTACAGTTACCGTCCCCACATGGATTACGGCCTCCTGTCTTTTACCTCATCAGCCGGATATTCCTGAACATAAAATGGCCGCAGATGGAGGGTCATGTGATCACCAGATGGAGGGTCATGTGATCACCAGATGGAGGGTCATGTGATCACCAGATGGAGGGTCATGTGATCACCAGATGGAGGGTCATGTGATCTCCATCTGTCAATGAACAATAGGGGAAAAACCCCAGATGTTTCTCGCAGTGGCTTAATTTTCTTTCCATATTCAGGAGACATGGATTAACAGGCACTGAAAAATAATTTTTTTAAAAAGAACCCAGAAAATACTTTCCTTTACATAGGGTCTCCTTAATTCCTGCTACAAGAAAGGATGAGGCCAAGCCCCTCCCCATTATGGTTGATTTCAAAGGGAATGTGTGAACACGGCCCAAGTGACATCACATTACTATTTACTGTGTCAACAAAGCAAGACAGGTGGCGCTCGTTACCGATTGCTTTCATTTTAGTTGAAACACATGTGCGATTGGGCCAAACCCCTCCCCATGTTGGATGACTTGCGTTTCTAAGCGTAAGTCACCCGGAATGTTTGATCGCTATAAATGTGCAACACCCCTGCCAATACATAGGCAGGCTGGTAGTTGCGAATAGCACCCTCTCCAGGTCAGGAGCTGTTAGGGGGATTGGGAACCCTCTATGAAGGTTCTAGAACCTGGTCATTATGTAATAGCAGCTGTAGTCTCTGCCTGGACAGGCAATTGTTAAGTTGGGTGTAAGATGTAAAACTGGAGTGTGATTGGAGAGGTGCTACCACCTGACCAGGGGGAGTATAAAACCCCTGTGCAGGGGGAGCACATGGTCCAGACCTCATGGTCTTAGTCCAGTCTCAGCTGGTCTCTTAAGCACATGCTCGTCACCACAAGGTCCAGTCTGCAGAGACAGAGTGAACAGAGAGTCAGTGTACAGTACACCTTCAGTACTGATACAGAACCCAATCCCAGGAACTGAGTCAGGAGACTCTAATCCAGAGCTGCAGCTTCCACAGTTTGGACACAGCTATGTCTCAATTATCCCAGCCGGCAGCTACTACCAGGCTGGTGCCTTATCCCGCGGACCACTCTCCATGACCACTCCAATACCAGAATCTGCTGTTGACCGTTTAGGCCGCTGCCTGCTACCTGTTGTTCAAGATACAACACCAAAAAATACCCCTATATTCAGCCTCTCCAACAGTATACTCAAAATACCAAAAAAGAACGAGAGCGGCAGGAAACTTCAATATATACAAGTATGTAATATTCTTTATTGAAAGTACATAAATATAACATATATAACCCTCAAATGAGAAGAAAAGAAATTTATAGATACAGTATGTAGGGGACACAAGTAGCCCCAGATGGAAAAAGGGCAACACAGGAGACCAGTGGCTACCCCTGTCAGTCCAGAGTCCAAATCATATAGTAAAAAATAGACATAATATGGTCAAAGTGTTAGACTCAAATGCATTGGGCACAAAGTGGCAGTAGTGCAGTGAAGAATATATGTAAGCCATACACAACACTGGAGGTACCGTCCAGCGTTAGTAATAGATATATCAAAAAACTATTGTACACTCACCCGACATCATAATGGACAGACACTGGGCAGTTCAGGGGAAAGCCAAAAGATACACCCCAACGCGCGTTTCGCACGAATGCTTCGTCAGGAGGTGATAATATACTGCTGCATCTAACTTTTTATAGTTTCCCACGGCATCCCTGCATGTAGACGCGCCCACCACGTGATGCGCGCGTAGCCCTGGGGTCGCGCACCGGAAATACGTCAACCGGAAACGCCAACCCGCATCACGTGATCGGGGAGACGTTGCCACGGAGACGCATCCCGTAACTGCGACCCCAGGGCTACGCGCGCGTCACGTGGTGGGCGCGTCTACATGCAGGGATGCCGTGGTAAACTATACAAAGTTAGATGCAGCAGTATATTATCACCTCCTGACGAAGCATTCGTGCGAAACGCGCGTTGGGGTGTATCTTTTGGCTTTCCCCTGAACTGCCCAGTGTCTGTCCATTATGATGTCGGGTGAGTGTGCAATAGTTTTTTGATATATCTATTACTAACGCTGGACGGTACCTCCAGTGTTGTGTATGGCTTACATATATTCTTCACTGCACTACTGCCACTTTGTGCCCAATGCATTTGAGTCTAACACTTTGACCATATTATGTCTATTTTTTACTATATGATTTGGACTCTGGACTGACAGGGGTAGCCACTGGTCTCCTGTGTTGCCCTTTTTCCATCTGGGGCTACTTGTGTCCCCTACATACTGTATCTATAAATTTCTTTTCTTCTCATTTGAGGGTTATATATGTTATATTTATGTACTTTCAATAAAGAATATTACATACTTGTATATATTGAAGTTTCCTGCCGCTCTCGTTCTTTTTTGGTACCTGTTGTTCAATAATGAACCGTGAGTTGATTTGCGGAATCGTGTGGTAGCAGGTGGAACGCACGAGGATTACTGTCCTCGGTACCCTGAATCTGCATTTTTATCATTACTTGGTAAACTATGGCTAACCTTATAAAAATGTATTGATTGCACTTATGCCACAAACTTCTATATTATATATGTGACTGATATTGTTCTTTGAATTTGCAATATAGCCTGTTTACAACTATGCCTTGGAGTACTGGGGATATTAGTTTAGTTTAAGCACCGATCAAATAATTATACATAAAGGCGGTCCCTTACTAAAGAACACCCGACTTACAGACGACCCCTAGTTACAAACGGACCTCTGGATGTTGGTAATTTATTGTACTTTAGCTCTAGGCTACAATAAACAGCTTATAACAGTTATCACAGGCGTCTGTAATGAAGATTTAGTGTTAATCCTGATTCTTATGACAACCCAACATTTTTAAAATACAATTGTGACAGAGACCCAAAAAATTTTGACTGGGTTTACAATTATAAAGTATACAGTTCGGACTTACATACAAATTCAACGTAAGAACAAACCTACAGACCCTATCTTGTATGTAACTCGGGTACTGCCTGTAGTTTAAACTATAAATATCACAAAATTATGTTTTTTTCCTCAAGGTGACACACCACCCGAGTTATGCTCGGTTTTTTGGCGAATTTAGACACACCAAGCTCAAAAGGTTGCCCATCACTGCTCTACACCTAGAGGAGAGGAGTTTCTACCATCACCATAGACAGAGGGTATCCTCTACACCTAGAGGAGAGGAGTTTCTACCATCACCATAGACAGGGGGCATCCTCTACACCTAGAGGAGAGGAGGTTCTACCATCACCATAGACAGAGGGTATCCTCTACACCTAGAAGAGAGGAGGTTCTACCATCACCATAGACAGGGGGCATCCTCTACACCTAGAGGAGAGGAGGCTCTACCATCACCATAGACAGGGGGCATCCTCTACAACTAGAGGAGAGGAGGTTCTACCATCACCATAGACAGGGGGCATCCTCTACACCTAGAGGAGAGGAGGTCCTACCATCACCATAGACAGGGGACATCCTCTACACCTAGAGGAGAGGAGGTTCTACCATCACCATAGACAGGGGGCATCCTCTACACCTAGAGGAGAGGAGGTTCTACCATCACCATAGACATGGGACATCCTCTACACCTAGAGGAGAGGAGGTTCTACCATCACCATAGACAGGAGGCATCCTCTACACCTAGAGGAGAGGAGGTTCTACCATCACCATAGACTGGGGGCATCCTCTACACCTAGAGGAGAGGAGTTTCTACCATCACCATAGACAGGGGGCATCCTCTACACCTAGAGGAGAGTAGGTTCTACCATCACCATAGACAGGGGGCATCCTCTACACCTAGAGGAGAGGAGATTCTACCATCACCATAGACAGGGGGCATCCTCTTCACCTAGAGGAGAGGAGTTTCTACCATCACCATAGACAGGGGGCATCCTCTACACCTAGAGGAGAGGAGATTCTACCATCACCATAGACAGGGGGCATCCTCTACACCTAGAGGAGAGGCGGCTCTACCATCACCATAGACAGGGGGCATCCTCTACACCTAGAGGAGAGGAGGTTCTACCATCACTATAGACAGGGGGCATCCTCTACACCTAGAGGAGAGGCGGCTCTACCATCACCATAGACAGGGGGCATCCTCTACACCTAGAGGAGAGGAGGTTCTACCATCACCATAGACAGGGGGCATCCTCTACACCTAGAGGAGAGGAGGTTCTACCATCACCATAGACAGGGGACATCCTCTACACCTAGAGGAGAGGAGGTTCTACCATCACCATAGACAGGGGGCATCCTCTACACCTAGAGGAGAGGAGGTTCTACCATCACCATAGACAGGGGGCATCCTCTACACCTAGAGGAGAGGAGGTTCTACCATCACCATAGACAGGGGGCATCCTCTACACCTAGAGGAGAGGAGATTCTACCATCACCATAGACAGGGGACATCCTCTACACCTAGAGGAGAGGAGGATCTACCATCACCATAGACAGAGACATCCTCTACACCTAGAGGAGAGGAGATTCTACCATCACCATAGACAGGAGACATCCTCTACACCTAGAGGAGATGAGGCTCTACCATCACCATAGACAGGGGTCATCCTCTACACCTAGAGGAGAGGAGGTTCTACCACGACCACAGACAGGGGGCATCCTCTACACCTAGAGGAGAGGAGATATTACCATCACCATAGACAGGGGGCATCCTCTACACCTAGAGGAGAGGAGATTCTACCATCACCATAGACAGGGGGCATCCTCTTCACCTAGAGGAGAGGAGTTTCTACCATCACCATAGACAGGGGGTATCTTCTACACCTAGAGGAGAGGAGGTTCTACCATCACCATAGACAGGGGGCATCCTCTACACCTAGAGGAGAGGCGGCTCTACCATCACCATAGACAGGGGGCATCCTCTACACCTAGAGGAGAGGAGGTTCTACCATCACTATAGACAGGGGGCATCCTCTACACCTAGAGGAGAGGCGGCTCTACCATCACCATAGACAGGGGGCATCCTCTACACCTAGAGGAGAGGAGGTTCTACCATCACC
The DNA here is from genome assembly GCF_040894005.1 of Engystomops pustulosus. Lineage (NCBI taxonomy): Eukaryota > Metazoa > Chordata > Amphibia > Anura > Leptodactylidae > Engystomops > Engystomops pustulosus. The sequence goes on along the minus strand of NC_092421.1, from coordinate 9,701,120 downwards.
ATAGACAGGGGGCATCCTCTACACCTAGAGGAGAGGAGGTTCTACCATCACCATAGACAGGGGACATCCTCTACACCTAGAGGAGAGGAGGTTCTACCATCACCATAGACAGGGGGCATCCTCTACACCTAGAGGAGAGGAGGTTCTACCATCACCATAGACAGGGGGCATCCTCTACACCTAGAGGAGAGGAGGTTCTACCATCACCATAGACAGGGGGCATCCTCTACACCTAGAGGAGAGGAGATTCTACCATCACCATAGACAGGGGACATCCTCTACACCTAGAGGAGAGGAGGATCTACCATCACCATAGACAGCGACATCCTCTACACCTAGAGGAGAGGAGATTCTACCATCACCATAGACAGGAGACATCCTCTACACCTAGAGGAGATGAGGCTCTACCATCACCATAGACAGGGGTCATCCTCTACACCTAGAGGAGAGGAGGTTCTACCACGACCACAGACAGGGGGCATCCTCTACACCTAGAGGAGAGGAGATATTACCATCACCATAGACAGGGGGCATCCTCTACACCTATAGGAGAGGAGGTTCCACCATCAACATAGACAGGGGGCATCCTCTACACCTAGAGGAGAGTAGGTTCTACCATCACCATAGACAGGGGACATCCACTACACCTAGAGGAGAGGAGGTTCTACCATCACCATAGACAGGGGGCATCCTCTACACCTAGAGGAGAGGAGGTTCTACCATCACCATAGACAGGGGGCATCCTCTACACCTAGAGGAGAGGAGGCTCCACCATCGCCATAGACAGCGACATCCTCTACACCTAGAGGAGAGGAGGTTCTACCATCACCATAGACGGGGGCATCCTCTACTCCTAGAGGAGAGGAGAGGAGGTTCTACCATCAACATAAACAGGGGGCATCCTCTACACCTAGAGGAGAGGAGTTTCTACCATCACCATACACAGGGGACATCCTCTACACCTAGAGGAGAGGAGGTTCTACCATCACCATAGACAGCGGTATCCTCTACACCTAGAGGAGAGGAGGTTCTACCATCACCATAGACCGGGGGCATCCTCTACACCTAGAGGAGAGGAGGTTCTACCATCACCATAGACAGGGGGCATCCTCTACACCTAGAGGAGAGGAGGTTCTACCATCACCATAGACAGGGGCCATCCTCTACACCTAGAGGAGAGGAGGTTCTACCATCACCATAGACGGGGGACATCCTCTACACCTAGAGGAGAGGAGGCTCCACCATCACCATAGACAGGGGGCATCCTCTACACCTAGAGGAGAGGAGGTTCTACCATCACCATAGACAGGGGCCATCCTCTACACCTAGAGGAGAGGAGGTTCTACCATCACCATAGACGGGGGACATCCTCTACACCTAGAGGAGAGGAGGCTCCACCATCACCATAGACAGGGGGCATCCTCTACACCTAGAGGAGAGGAGGCTCTACCATCACCATAGACAGGGGGTATCCTCTACACCTAGAGGAGAGGAGTTTCTACCATCACCATACACAGGGGACATCCTCTACACCTAGAGGAGAGGAGGCTCCACCATCACCATAGACAGGGGACATCCACTACACCTAGAGGAGAGGAGGTTCTACCATCACCATAGACAGGGGGTATCCTCTACACCTAGAGTAGAGGAGGTTCTACCATCACCATAGACAGGGGCCATCCTCTACACCTAGAGGAGAGGAGGTTCTACCATCACCATAGACAGGGGCATCCTCTACACCTAGAGGAGAGGAGGTTCTACCATCACCATAGACAGGGGCCATCCTCTACACCTAGAGAAGAGGAGGTTCTACCATCACCATAGACGGGGGACATCCTCTACACCTAGAGGAGAGGAGGCTCCACCATCACCATAGACAGGGGGACATCCTCTACACCTAGAGGAGAGGAGGCTCCACCATCACCATAGACAGGGGGCATCCTCTACACCTAGAGGAGAGGAGGTTCTTCCATCACCATAGACAGGGGCCATCCTCTACACCTAGAGGAGAGGAGGTTCTACCATCACCATAGACGGGGGACATCCTCTACACCTAGAGGAGAGGAGGCTCCACCATCACCATAGACAGGGGGCATCCTCTACACCTAGAGGAGAGGAGGCTCCACCATCACCATAGACAGGGGGCATCCTCTTCACCTAGAGGAGAGGAGGCTCTACCATCACCATAGACAGGGGGTATCCTCTACACCTAGAGGAGAGGAGATTCTACCATCACCATACACAGGGGACATCCTCTACACCTAGAGGAGAGGAGGCTCCACCATCACCATAGACAGGGGTATCCTCTACACCTAGAGGAGAGGAGGTTCTACCATCACCATAGACAGGGGCCATCCTCTACACCTAGAGGAGAGGAGGTTCTACCATCACCATAGACGGGGGACATCCTCTACACCTAGAGGACAGGAGGCTCCACCATCACCATAGACAGGGGGCATCCTCTACACCTAGAGGAGAGGAGGCTCCACCATCACCATAGACAGGGGGCATCCTCTACACCTAGAGGAGAGGAGGTTCTACCATCACCATAGACAGGGGGCATCCTCTACACCTAGAGGAGAGGAGGTTCTACCATCACCATAGACAGGGGCCATCCTCTACACCTAGAGGAGAGGAGGTTCTACCATCACCATAGACGGGGGACATCCTCTACACCTAGAGGAGAGGAGGCTCCACCATCACCATAGACAGGGGGCATCCTCTACACCTAGAGGAGAGGAGGCTCTACCATCACCATAGACAGGGGGTATCCTCTACACCTAGAGGAGAGGAGGCTCTACCATCACCATAGACGGGGGACATCCTCTACACCTAGAGGAGAGGAGGCTCTACCATCACCATAGACAGGGGACATCCTCTACACCTAGAGGAGAGGAGGCTCCACCATCACCATAGACAGGGGGCATCCTCTACACCTAGAGAAGAGGAGGTTCTACCATCACCATAGACAGGGGGCATCCTCTACACCTAGAGGAGAGGAGGTTCTACCATCAACATAAACAGAGGGCATCCTCTACACCTAGAGGAGAGGAGGTTCTACCATCACCATAGACAGGGGGCATCTTCTACACTTAGAGGAGAGGAGGTTCTACCATCACCATAGACAGGGGACATCCTCTACACCTAGAGGAGAGGAGGTTCTACCATCACCATAGACAGGGGGCATCCTCTACACCTAGAGGAGAGGAGGTTCCACCATCGCCATAGACAGAGACATCCTCTACACCTAGAGGAGAGGAGGTTCTACCATCACCATAGACAGGGGGCATCCTCTACACCTAGAGGAGAGGAGGTTCTACCATCAACATAAACAGAGGGCATCCTCTACACCTAGAGGAGAGGAGGTTCTACCATCACCATAGACAGGGGGCATCTTCTACACTTAGAGGAGAGGAGGTTCTACCATCACCATAGACAGGGGACATCCTCTACACCTAGAGGAGAGGAGGTTCTACCATCACCATAGACAGGGGGCATCCTCTACACCTAGAGGAGAGGAGGTTCCACCATCGCCATAGACAGAGACATCCTCTACACCTAGAGGAGAGGAGGTTCTACCACGACCACAGACAGGGGGCATCCTCTACACCTAGAGGAGAGGAGGTTCTACCATGACCACAGACAGGGGGCATCCTCTACACCTAGAGGAGAGGAGGTTCTACCATCACCATAGACAGGGGGCATCCTCTACAGCTAGAGGAGAGGAGGCTCCACCATCACCATAGACAGGGGGCATCCTCTACACCGAGAGGAGAGGAGGTTCTACCATCACCATAGACAGGGGGCATCCTCTACACCTAGAGGAGAGGAGGTTCTACCATCACCATAGACAGGGGGCATCCTCTACACCTAGAGGAGAGGAGGTTCTACCATCACCATAGACGGAGGACATCCTCTACACCTAGAGGAGAGGAGGCTCCACCATCACCATAGACAGGGGGCATCCTCTACACCTAGAGGAGAGGAGGTTCTACCATCACCATAGACAGGGGGCATCCTCTACACCTAGAGGAGAGACGGTTCTACCATCACCATAGACAGGGAGCATCCTCTACACCTAGAGGAGATGAGGTTCTACCATCACCATAGACAGGGGACATCCTCTACACCTAGAGGAGAGGGGGTTCTACCATCACCATAGACAGGGGGCATCCTCTACACCTAGAGGAGATGAGGTTCTACCATCACCATAGACAGGGGACATCCTCTACACCTAGAGGAGAGGAGGTTCTACCATCACCATAGACAGGGGACATCCTCTACATCTAGAGGAGAGGAGGTTCTATCATCACCATAGACAGGGGGCATCCTTTACACCTAGAGGAGAGGTGGTTCTACCATCACCATAGACAGGGGGCTTCCTCTACACCTAGAGGAGAGGAGGTTCTACCATCACCATAGACAGGGGACATCCTCTACACCTAGAGGAGAGGAGGTTCTACCATCACCATAGACAGGGGACATCCTCTACACCTAGAGGAGAGGCGATTCTACCATCACCATAGGCAGGGGACATCCTCTTCACCTAGAGGAGAGGAGGTTCTACCATCACCATAGACAGGGGGCATCCTCTACACCTAGAGGAGAGGGGGTTCTACCATCACCATAGACAGGGGGCATCCTCTACACCTAGAGGAGAGGAGGTTCTACCACGACCACAGACAGGGGGCATCCTCTACACCTAGAGGAGAGGAGGTTCTACCATGACCACAGACAGGGGGCATCCTCTACACCTAGAGGAGAGGAGGTTCTACCATCACCATAGACAGGGGGCATCCTCTACAGCTAGAGGAGAGGAGGCTCCACCATCACCATAGACAGGGGGCATCCTCTACACCTAGAGGAGAGGAGGTTCTACCATCACCATAGACAGGGGGCATCCTCTACACCTAGAGGAGAGGAGGTTCTACCATCACCATAGACAGGGGGCATCCTCTACACCTAGAGGAGAGGAGGTTCTACCATCACCATAGACGGAGGACATCCTCTACACCTAGAGGAGAGGAGGCTCCACCATCACCATAGACAGGGGGCATCCTCTACACCTAGAGGAGAGGAGGTTCTACCATCACCATAGACAGGGGGCATCCTCTACACCTAGAGGAGAGACGGTTCTACCATCACCATAGACAGGGAGCATCCTCTACACCTAGAGGAGATGAGGTTCTACCATCACCATAGACAGGGGACATCCTCTACACCTAGAGGAGAGGGGGTTCTACCATCACCATAGACAGGGGGCATCCTCTACACCTAGAGGAGAGGAGGTTCTACCATCACCATAGACAGGGGACATCCTCTACATCTAGAGGAGAGGAGGTTCTATCATCACCATAGACAGGGGGCATCCTTTACACCTAGAGGAGAGGTGGTTCTACCATCACCATAGACAGGGGGCTTCCTCTACACCTAGAAGAGAGGAGGTTCTACCATCACCATAGACAGGGGACATCCTCTACACCTAGAGGAGAGGAGGTTCTACCATCACCATAGACAGGGGACATCCTCTACACCTAGAGGAGAGGCGATTCTACCATCACCATAGGCAGGGGACATCCTCTACACCTAGAGGAGAGGAGGTTCTACCATCACCATAGACAGGGGGCATCCTCTACACCTAGAGGAGAGGGGGTTCTACCATCACCATAGACAGGGGGCATCCTCTACACCTAGAGGAGAGGAGGTTCTCCCATCACCATAGACAGGGGACATCCTCTACATCTAGAGGAGAGGAGGTTCTACCATCACCATAGACAGGGGGCATCCTCTACACCTAGAGGAGAGGTAGTTCTACCATCACCATAGACAGGGGGCATCCTCTACACCTAGAGGAGAGGAGGTTCTACCATCACCATAGACAGGGGGCATCCTCTACACCTAGAGGAGAGGAGGTTCTACCATCACCATAGACAGGGGGCATCCTCTACACCTAGAGGAGAGGAGGTTCTACCATCACCATAGACAGGGGGCATCCTCTACACCTAGAGGAGAGGAGGTTCTACCATCACCATAGACAGGGGGCATCCTCTACACCTATAGGAGAGGAGGTTCTACCATCACCATAGACAGGGGGCATCCTCTACACCTAGAGGAGAGGAGGTTCTACCATCACCATAGACAGGGGGCATCCTCTACACCTAGAGGAGAGGAGGTTCTACCATCACCATAGACAGGGGACATCCTCTACACCTAGAGGAGAGGGGGTTCTACCATCACCATAGACAGGGGGCATCCTCTACACCTAGAGGAGAGGAGGTTCTCCCATCACCATAGACAGGGGACATCCTCTACATCTAGAGGAGAGGAGGTTCTACCATCACCATAGACAGGGGGCATCTTCTACACCTAGAGGAGAGGTAGTTCTACCATCACCATAGACAGGGGGCATCCTCTACACCTAGAGGAGAGGAGGTTCTACCATCACCATAGACAGGGGGCATCCTCTACACCTAGAGGAGGTTCTACCATCACCATAGACAGGGGGCATCCTCTACACCTAGAGGAGGTTCTACCATCACCATAGACAGGGGGCATCCTCTACACCTAGAAGAGAGGAGGTTCTACCATCACCATAGACAGGGGGCATCCTCTACACCTAGAGGAGGTTCTACCATCACCATAGACAGGGGGCATCCTCTACACCTAGAGGAGAGGAGGTTCTACCATCACCATAGATAGGGGGCATCCTCTACACCTAGAGGAGAGGAGGTTCTACAATCACCATAGACAGGGGGTATCCTCTACACCTAGAGGAGAGGAGGTTCTACCATCACCATAGACAGGGGGCATCCTCTACACCTAGAGGAGAGGCAGCTCTACCATCACCATAGACAGGGGGCAACCTCTACACCTAGAGGAGAGGAGGTTCTACCATCACCATAGACAGGGGGTATCCTCTACACCTAGAGGAGAGGAGGTTCTACCATCACCATAGACAGGGGGCATCCTCTACACCTAGAGGAGAGGAGGTTCTACCATCACCATAGACAGGGGCATCCTCTACACCTAGAGGAGAGGAGGTTCTACCATCCCAGCTGCTGGGAGACCACCACATCCGAGGGGCCAGAATATGAGGGACCACAATGAGAGTGAGAGATATGCAGCACTAATGTTACTATGTAATGTTACTATGTAATGATAGAATTAGAGGAGAAGCAAAAGGTGTGGCTTTGAAAAAAAATATTAAGACTTTATAAATGCATCTATGCACTCAGAGAACGAAATACAATAATTACTTATACATTTTGACCTCTAAGTCTTGAAATGGGCCACAGGAGAACCATACAATCCTCTGATGGGCCCAGGCTCTAACTCAGCACTGGTCCCCAGAGGTCCATTAGAAGACGAGCAGAATAAGCATCTACTCTGGTGTATTTTCAGGTTAATGGAGGGTGGACCTTCCATAAATTATAATAATGTTATCTGGTGGGTCCAGGTCCACCCCAGCCCAACACTGACTGAACCATTTGCACTGATATCCAATCCTGCTATAACCGAATCAAAAAGTTGCAAAGTTTGTGATTTGGACCTGGATTTTCAGCCTTTTCATGCCTGCAAAGTGGAGTAAAGGACATGATAAATCTCCCCATCTGATTCCAGGACCTCACTACTCCTAATTCTAATTCTTTATTAATATCATTATATAACTACTTAAAAATCCATTTATTTCATTAGGTGCATCAAAAAGAAATGATAATTCTATCCTAGGCTCATCCACAGTGACCCGACTGCAATATGACATCAGGGGGAGGAGCTACATCTTACACGCCCAGTCTGGTCTCAGCCCAATACTATTAGGCAGCAGCTTCTACACACACAACGCTCCTCCCACACCGAGTCCTGGTCACATGATCCTGACGTCAATGGCAGGAAGTCGCCTTTATTCCGATGGAACGCACAAGCAGAATAAGCTTAACTAGTAACTTCCGGTGTGGGCAGAGAACAGAGGAGGCAGAGGATTAGCCGGTGCGGGTACGTGTACGGCTCCCCCGGGCTGATGCATGCCGGGAAAGGGGAATCTACACTGAGGGAGGAAATAGCAGCAATGTTACACGGGATTATATGGGATGTATGAGAACTGCATTTTATACTCAGCAACTGACACAGAAAATTCGACAGGATGGGAGGTGTGATGTCTCCATATGTGCTGTATATGTGTCATACATAATCCGTGTACCATATAGAATATGTATACATCTCCATATAACTAGTCTACACTTATAACCTGCATCACTCAACTGCACCCAAGGCTGTGCGACCTGCACCCATCACCTGCATCCATCACTCCATCCCTGTGCAACCTGCATCCATAACTGCATCCATCCCCGTGCAACCTGCATCCATAACCGCATCCATCCCCGTGCAACCTGCATCCATAACCGCATCCATCCCCCTGCAACCTGCATCCATAACCGCATCCATCCCCCTGCAACCTGCATCCATAACCGCATCCATCCCTGTGCAACCTGATCCATAACCGCATCCTTCCCCCTGCAACCTGCATCCATAACCGTATCCATCCCCGTGCAACCTGCATCCATAACCGCATCCATCCCCGTGCAACCTGCATCCATAACCGTATCCATCCCCGTGCAACCTGCATCCATAACCGCATCCATCCCTGTGCAACCTGCATCCATCACTCTATCCATCCCTTTGCAACCTGCATCCATAACCGCATCCATCCCCCTGCAACCTGCATCCATCACTCCATCCCCGTGCAACCTGCATCCATAACCGCATCCATCCCCGTGCAACCTGCATCCATAACCGCATCCATCCCCGTGCAACCTGCATCCATAACCGCATCTATCCCCCTGCAACCTGCATCCATAACCGCATCCATCCCCGTGCAACCTGCATCCATAACCGCATCTATCCCCGTGCAACCTGCATCCATAACCGCATCCATCCCCGTGCAACCTGCATCCATAACCGCATCTATCCCCGTGCAACCTGCATCCATAACCGCATCCATCCCCGTGCAACCTGCATCCATAACCGCATCCATCCCCCTGCAACCTGCATCCATAACCGCATCTATCCCCGTGCAACCTGCATCCATAACCGCATCCATCCCCATGCAACCTGCATCCATCAATCCATCCATAACTGCATCCATCCCTGTGCAACCTGCATCCATAACTGCATCCATCCCTGTGCAACCTGCATCCATAACCGCATCCATCCCCGTGCAACCTGCATCCATAACCGCATCCATCCCCGTGCAACCTGCATACATAACCGCATCCATCCCCGTGCAACCTGCATCCATCCCCGTGCCACCTGCATCCATAACCGCATCCATCCCCGTGCAACCTGCATCCATAACCGCATCCATCCCCGTGCAACCTGCACCCATAACCGCATCCATCCCCGTGCAACCTGCACCCATAACCGCATCCATCCCCGTGCAAACCTGCATCCATCATTACATTTCCTTACAACCTGCATCCATCACTCTATCCATCCCTGTGCAACCTGCATCCATAACCACATCCATCCCAGTGCAACCTGCATCCATAACCGCATCCATCCCCCTGCAACCTGCATCCATAACCGCATCCATCCCCGTGCAACCTGCATCCATAACCGCATCCATTCCCGTGCAACCTGCATCCATAACCGCATCCATCCCCGTGCAACCTGCATCCATAACCGCATCCATCCCCCTGCAACCTGCATCCATAACAGCATCCATCCCCCTGCAACCTGCATCCATAACTGCATCCATCCCCCTGCAACCTGCATCCATAACAGCATCCATCCCTGTGCAACCTGCATCCATAACCGCATCCATTCCTGTGCAACCTGCATCCATAACCGCATCCCTGTGCAACCTGCATCCATAACCGCATCCATCCCCGTGCAACCTGCATCCATAACCGCATCCATCCCCGTGCAACCTCCATCCATCCCGTGCAACCTGCATCCATAACCGCATCCATCCCGTGCAACCTGCACCCATAACCGCATCCATCCCCGTGCAACCTGCACCCATAACCGCATCCATCCCCGTGCAAACCTGCATCCATCATTCCATCCCCTTACAACCTGCATCCATCACTCTATCCATCCCTGTGCAACCTGCATCCATAACCGCATCCATCCCCGTGCATCCTGCATCCATCACTCCACCCATGCCCATGCAACCTGCATCCATCACTCCATCCATCCTGGTGCAACCTGCATCCATAACCGCATCCATCCCCGTGCAAACCTGCATCCATCATTACATCCCCTTACAACCTGCATCCATCACTCTATCCATCCCTGTGCAACCTGCATCCATAACCGCATCCATCCCCGTGCATCCTGCATCCATAACCGCATCCATCCCCGTGCATCCTGCATCCATAACCGCATCCATCCCCATGCAACCTGCATCCATCAATCCATCTATAACTGCATCCATCCCTGTGCAACCTGCATCCATAACTGCATCCATCCCTGTGCAACCTGCATCCATCACTCTATCCATCCCTGTGCAACCTGCATCCATCACTCCATCCATCCCTGTGCAACCTGCATCCATCACTCCATCCATCCCCATGCAACTTGCATCCATTACTCCAACCATCCCAGTGCAACCTGCATCCATCACTCCATCCATCCCAGTGCAACCTGCATCCATCACTCCATCCATCCCAGTGCAACCTGCATCCATCACTCCATCCATCCCCGTGCAACCTGCATCCATCACTCCATCCATCCCCGTGCAACCTGCATCCATAACCGCATCCATCCCCGTGCATCCTGCATCCATCACTCCATCCATGCCCATGCAACCTGCATCCATCACTCCATCCATCCTGGTGCAACCTGCATCCATAACCGCATCCATCCCCGTGCAAACCTGCATCCATCATTACATCCCCGTGCAAACCTGCATCCATCACTCTATCCATCCCTGTGCAACCTGCATCCATAACCGCATCCATCCCCGTGCATCCTGCATCCATAACCGCATCCATCCCAGTGCATCCTGCATCCATAACCGCATCCATCCCCATGCAACCTGCATCCATCAATCCATCCATAACTGCATCCATCCCTGTGCAACCTGCATCCATAACTGCATCCATCCCTGTGCAACCTGCATCCATAACTGCATCCATCCCTGTGCAACCTGCATCCATCACTCTATCCATCCCTGTGCAACCTGCATCCATCACTCTATCCATCCCCGTGCAACCTGCATCCATCCCTCCATCCATCCCTCTGCAACCTGCATCCATCACTCCATCCATCCCTGTGCAACCTGCATCCATCACTCCATCCATCCCCATGCAACTTGCATCCATCACTCCATCCATCCCAGTGCAACCTGCATCCATCACTCCATCTATCCCCGTGCAACCTGCATCCATCACTCCATCCATCCCCGTGCAACCTGCATCCATCACTCCATCCATCCCCGTGCAACCTGCATCCATCACTCTATCCATCCCCGTGCAACCTGCATCCATCACTCCATCCATCCCTCTGCAACCTGCATCCATCCCTCTGCAACCTGCATCCATCACTCCATCCATCCCTCTGCAACCTGCATCCATCACTCCATCCATCCCTCTGCAACCTGCATCCATCACTCCCTCCATCCCCGTGCAACCTGCATCCATCACTCCATCCATCCCCGTGCAACCTGCATCCATCACTCCATCCATCCCCGTGCAACCTGCATCCATCACTCTATCCATCCCCGTGCAACCTGCATCCATCACTCCATCCATCCCTCTGCAACCTGCATCCATCCCTCTGCAACCTGCATCCATCACTCCATCCATCCCTCTGCAACCTGCATCCATCACTCCATCCATCCCTCTGCAACCTGCATCCATCACTCCATCCATCCCCGTGCAACCTGCATCCATCACTCCATCCATCCCCATGCAACCTGTATCCATCACTCAATCCATCCCCGTGCAACTTGCATCCATCACTCCATCCATCCCCGTGCAACCTGCATCCATCACTCAATCCATCCCCGTGCAACCTGCATCCATCACTCAATCCATCCCCGTGCAACTTGCATCCATCACTCCATCCATCCCCGTGCAACCTGCATCCATCACTCCATCCATCCCCGTGCAACCTGCATCCATCACTCCATCCATTCTTCTGCGACCAGCGTCCATCTCTGTGCAAACTGCATCCATCGCCTGCATCTATCACTGCATCCATTCCTCTGAGACCTACATCATGTATCCATACGTATACATATCATTTTTCATATACACTATATAACCAGTTATATTCATCTCCGTATTATCAATATACACCGTATAACCTGTATACATTGCTATATAATCTATATACATCACCATATAACCAGTATTCAACTTATAAACATAACCAAGTAACCAGTATACCACATATAACTTATATACATCTCTATATATCCCATGTCACTTGTATATATCACCATACAGCTACCTGCATCCATCCCTCCATCCATCCCTCTGCAACCTGCATCCATCACTCCATCCATCCCTGTGCAACCTGCATCCATCACTCCATCCATCCCCATGCAACTTGCATCCATCACTCCATCCATCCCAGTGCAACCTGCATCCATCACTCCATCTATCCCCGTGCAACCTGCATCCATCACTCCATCCATCCCCGTGCAACCTGCATCCATCACTCCATCCATCCCCGTGCAACCTGCATCCATCACTCTATCCATCCCCGTGCAACCTGCATCCATCACTCCATCCATCCCTCTGCAACCTGCATCCATCCCTCTGCAACCTGCATCCATCACTCCATCCATCCCTCTGCAACCTGCATCCATCACTCCATCCATCCCTCTGCAACCTGCATCCATCACTCCCTCCATCCCCGTGCAACCTGCATCCATCACTCCATCCATCCCCGTGCAACCTGCATCCATCACTCCATCCATCCCCGTGCAACCTGCATCCATCACTCTATCCATCCCCGTGCAACCTGCATCCATCACTCCATCCATCCCTCTGCAACCTGCATCCATCCCTCTGCAACCTGCATCCATCACTCCATCCATCCCTCTGCAACCTGCATCCATCACTCCATCCATCCCTCTGCAACCTGCATCCATCACTCCATCCATCCCCGTGCAACCTGCATCCATCACTCCATCCATCCCCATGCAACCTGTATCCATCACTCAATCCATCCCCGTGCAACTTGCATCCATCACTCCATCCATCCCCGTGCAACCTGCATCCATCACTCAATCCATCCCCGTGCAACCTGCATCCATCACTCAATCCATCCCCGTGCAACTTGCATCCATCACTCCATCCATCCCCGTGCAACCTGCATCCATCACTCCATCCATCCCCGTGCAACCTGCATCCATCACTCCATCCATTCTTCTGCGACCAGCGTCCATCTCTGTGCAAACTGCATCCATCGCCTGCATCTATCACTGCATCCATTCCTCTGAGACCTACATCATGTATCCATACGTATACATATCATTTTTCATATACACTATATAACCAGTTATATTCATCTCCGTATTATCAATATACACCGTATAACCTGTATACATTGCTATATAATCTATATACATCACCATATAACCAGTATTCAACTTATAAACATAACCAAGTAACCAGTATACCACATATAACTTATATACATCTCTATATATCCCATGTCACTTGTATATATCACCATACAGCTAATATATATATAATGTGTAGAGTGTACATGTACAGGATAGGACTAGGATCTCTCTGCATTGCTCATATATGCAGGATAAGAGCAGTAGTACTGTGCAGGGTTTACATGCACATGATAGGACTAGAGGCTTTTATTTTTACTGCCAAAATGAGAATACCCCTTTAGTGGGGTTGCAAGAAACGGACCGGGCCTATTCCTTCCGATATTACTGCTAGCTAATAGTTGCTGTGCACTACTGCTCTCCAGCTCTGCTGCTCCCACACTTATTCGAAAACCCATTTCAGACGTTGTCACACAATTTTTGTAAAGTTTTTAAACTCATTGGATCACGCTGTTTGTTTTTGTTTTTTTTTTCCGCTACTATAGATTTCAGTGGAAATATAGAAATAACTGAAGGATCCTACGTCGCTATTATTAACTAGACAATGTAAATCACAAGTATTTAAAAAAAAAATTCATACTGCAATTTTCATACTGCATACTACAAAGTTAACCAAGTATGATCAACTGTATGGAGAACGTCTCTAAGATATCTGGCGATACGGAGCAACTCCCTGGCACCAATATGAGCACAACTGTAGATGATATAGTGTATGCTCCTACTAAGGAGGATACATCTGATGAAGGGCATCTTGTAGACACTGATCTTTTTACACACCAGCGCCCACCACTGATAATGGCCGAACTGTGCTCGTATGTAGGAAAGAAGGACACATCCATGCAGAATATACAAGCAAACCATCCTCCTCGGGTTAAGCAGGAACCTGTCTCCTGTGACTTCAGTTCTCTGAATGCTCCATCTCCCCAGTGTCCGTCGCCCGATATAAAAGAGCAACCATTATCACCAAACGATTATTCGCAGCATCTATATCGTATTAAGAAGGAAACCTTCGCGCACAACGGAGCAAATCTTTCTGACCAAACACAATATATATCTATACATATCAAAGAAGAGTTTGTCTCCGCCGAGGCAGAGGATTTCCTCTATAAAGGGATCCATATGGATACAAATCATATACCCCAAGATCCTCATATACATCTTAAGGAAGAATCCAACTCGTGTGTTGGAGGAAATCTCATAGACAATGACATTTATATCTCGGCAGATCATACGCAACAGTATCTGCCATATCTAAAGGAGGATTTGGTGGTCTCTGACGAAGACACAAAACTGACTGAGCTTTATACGTCCACAGACCACCTTCAGTACATGTCTTTTCGGAATGAGGAGGAACCCATCTCGTATCAAGATGGAGATATTGCAGACACCAACCTTTACATACCCACAGGTCATCCACAATACACATTTTCTCATATCACCGATGAATCTACCTCTTATGAAGAAGTGAACCTCTCAAACGTTGACATCTACACGCCCACAGACGATACACAATATACCACGCTATCTACCTTTACTGATGAGTATGGAAGTGATGATGGAATCCAGCCACCGGCTGAGCATGATCTCCTATGTTCTACTTGCGGAGAGTCCTTCACGACTATGTCGCTTTTTAAGACCCATCAGCAAATTCACGCAAGTGAATCGCCACACGGTTGTTCGGAATGTGGTAAATATTTTAGCAATAGCTCAAACCTTCTGGCGCACAAGCGGACGCACACGGGAGAAAAACCATACGCTTGCCCGAAATGTGGTAAACGTTTTAGCACCAATTCCAACTTGATTGCGCATCAGAAGATCCACACTGGGGGGAAGCAGTTCTCCTGTACTCAGTGCGGTAAATGCTTCAGCAGTAATTCATACCTTGTAGTACACCACCGAATACACACCGGCGAGAAACCATACTCCTGCTCAGAGTGTGGGAAGCGTTTCACAAGCTACTCAGAACGTAACAGGCATCAGAGAATCCACACGGGAGAGAAGCCATATTCCTGCCCGGTGTGCGGAAAAGGCTTCCTAAGTAGCTCCGAACGAAACAGTCACCAGAGGATCCATACCAAAGAGAAACCATATTCGTGCGTGGTGTGTGCCAAACGTTTCATCAGGAATTCCGACTTCATCAAACATCAGAGGATTCACACGGGTGAGAGGCCCTACCCATGTTCCGAATGTGGAAAATGTTTCCGAAGCTCCTCGGAACTTAATAGACATCAACGGTTCCACACTGGAGAAAAACCATATTCTTGTCCGAGCTGTGATAAATGTTTTCTTAATAACTCCAAACTTGTACGTCACCAAAAAAGTCATACGGGAGAGAAACCGTTTTCATGTTCTGAGTGTGGGAAAGGTTTTACTAGTAATTCACATCTTGTCAGACACCAGAGGATCCACACAAGGCCCACAGAATAATATACAATTTTGGGGGAAAAAACCAAGATCCCACCATTTTATATATGTTGTCCAAGACTGTTGTTGCTTCAAGTAAAAAGCAATGTTTTCCAGCCATTATATTGTAGAACTGCACATATAGTGGGTACGGAAAGTATTGAGACCCCTTTTATTTCATTGCAGCCAGTTGGTAAGATCGAAAACCGTTATTTTGTTTTGCTCATTTGCCCAGAAATGTAGATATTTTTGTAAATTTATTAAACAAGAAAAACTGAAATATCACATGGCCGTAATTATTCAGTCCCTTTGCTCACTATTGAGTAGAAGAACCTTTTGAGCTAGTAAAGGCAACCAGTGGTCCCGTCCCTACCCCCATAGCCAGATGCTGCCACCACCATGTGTCACGGCTGGGATTGTATTTGGCAGGTGATGAGCAGCGCCTGGTTTTCTCCACCTCTTAGAAGTAGCACCAAAAAGTTCACTCTTTGTCCCATCAGACCAGAGAACCTTGTTTCTCAGAGTCTAGGATCCTTCATGCGTTTTTCACACTGTATGCGGCTTTCATATGTCTTGCACTGAGGAGAAGCTTCCATCGGGAGACTCTACCATAAAGCCCCAACTGGTGGAGGCTGCAGTGATAGGTGAAAGTTCCACAAAGTCACTTATCTCGTTACTGAATCTCTGGAGTTAAGCCACAGTGATCTTGGGGTTCCTCTTTATCTCTCTCACCAAGGCTCTTTTCCCACGATTGCTTAGTTTGGCAGGACGGCCAGGTCAAGGAAAAGTTGCGGTCAACCCATTTAAGGATTATGGAGGCCACTGTGCTCTTAGCAACCTTGAGTGTTGCAGAAATTCTTTTTTAACCTTGCCAAGATCTGTGCCTTGCCGCAATTTTGTCTCTGAGCTCCTTGGGCAGTTCCTCAGACCTCATGAATCTCAAGTACTCTGACATGCACTGTGAGCTGTGAGGTTCAGACGGGTGTGCGCCTTTCCTAATCAAGTCCAATAAGTTTAATTGAACACAGCTGGATTCCAATAAAGGAGTAGAACCATCTCAAGGAGGATCAGATGGAAATGGACAGCTTTTGAGTTAAATATGAGTGTCACAGAAAAGGGGCTGTACAAGAGTATAATTTTTTGGGTCTTACTAAATGGCTGCAATAAAAAAAAAGAGTGAAAAATGTAAAGGGGTCTGAATACGTTCCGTACCCACTGTATAGAATAAGGCAATAAAGTGTGATACATGCTAACGTCTGGTCACCAACAGTGAGACATGTTTTCCTTAAATTAGGAGGAACAGTCTAAGGCAAAAGGATACTGATTTAGTCCAGAGTACATAGGGACATGCCAAGTGATAACTTTTGGGATGCCACATATAAAGCGTTGTGCTCTTCACCCATGTTTGAGAGTTTGGTTTTTATTCAGATTGGGTAAATGTCAAAGTGATCAATGGTGCTCAACTATGCATGTTTTTTTTTCCTTGTCCCATGGATGTGATCATTGGCTTGAGTTAATAAATAGTCTAAATGGTTGACTACAAATCCTTATACTTCCTCAAAGTAGATAAATAAGGAGTTTGAGAATGTTTGTCTGAACTGGATTGGTAAGTAGAAGCAAAGTTACTGCAAAGAAGCTTTAAAGACCTGTGTTGGGGTTCTGTGCAGTTCCACTTCCATATGCTGCCTATACCAGGCCGAACCTACATGTGCTGAACTCAACAGGTCAGAAGATCTGTTAAATTCAGTAGTTCTGGTTCGGTGTGGTAAATCTGGGGTTTGTCATAGCAATCTTGCTCATGCATGACGCTTATATATTTAGGAGTCAAAATTTCACAGATATAATTCCAACCTGTCTCTATCAGTCCTGCTGTACACAATTTCAGCTGCCCCTGGACACAACCAACTTCTGGGGCCGCAATCTTGGATTTCTGTGTGAGATTGCGCAACTGAGATTTCTGTCTGTCTCTGCTGTGTGTCTGTAGCCCCGCCCCCTGCACGGAGCTCAGAGACACTCACTGATTCACAGCCTGTCAGCACATCATGAGCAGAGAGAAAGGCTGCATACTACAAGCTACAAGAAGATAAGTGACACAGGGAAAGGGGGAGGCAGGCACAGCTATGTGAGATATAGTAGAGCTCACAGTGTAACAGTGAAATGGTCTGTCAGCCTCTGTGTAATCTCATGCATCTGTGATCTGTCTCATCTCTTTTTCTATGTGTTAGTGTGTTAGTTCAGAAGCCAGATGAAAGTGCATATACACTGTACCCTTATAATCTAACCACATTGTCACCCTACAGAACTAGAGGAATAATACAGTAATGTGTCTGCTTAGAAAGTCCCTGCCCACACCCTGGAATTTTACACTGAGCAGCCTAGGGAGTGATATGAGCTAAAACAGCAATAACACTGAGTAACATTGTAAAGTAAGGGGTTAAAATGATCTTTATTGTGTTAACATCACTGGAGGATTGAGATGTGAGAATCTTCTTTTGTGGGAATCCCCCTTTAACCACTTCCTGCTCTGCGTCCGACATATCGGCCACTGAGCGCAGTGACTTAACGCTCAGCATCTGATATATCGGACGCAGAGCTGATGCCGCTTCAGCTCAAGATCTGAGCCAAAACAGCATCAGGACATGCGGGGTGCCGGCTGTAACTAACGGCCGACACCCCAGTGTAACACCCCCCGGTCGAAGTGGGCTCCTGTTCCCTGCAGGCCAATGATCGTTCCCCTGGCAGCCCCGAGGTCAGAACCCCAGGCTGCCTGCCGGCAGTGCCTATAAGATGGTATCTGTGACGTCATCTTAAAGGCATAGGGGCACATTTACTTACCCGGTCCTGTCGCGATCTGCGAGGTGCGTTTTCTGACGAGGATGAAGTCCGGCGCGAAGGGAAGGGGTTAACAGTAATTAATCTTATCCCACGATACCTATATTATTCTTGCTCCTTCTGTACTTATAAAATCATCTTCAGCTAGCGCAGGCACTTCCTAGTTGTGACATCAGCAAAGGGCACAGAGTCCAGAGCAGCTTCCCTCACTTCCCATAATGCTGAGCTCTCCTCTCTAACACTAATACACAGATTATTACTCACAAATATACACCTACGCACTGTTACCACAGACGATCTAATACAGCCTTATGACTACTATATACTATAAACACTATCTGCTATGAATGGTGTGTCAGCCAGGTTGTTCAGCAGATGCTATCAAACTCAGGACAGTGAGGGATGGGAAGTACAGAGAATGCAGGAGACCTAGCACACAACTGCTTTGCTGATCCAACCCCCTTCTCTTTACTGTCTTAATATGAGAGCAGAGTCTAAATAGTGCAGACATGATGGAGCTGCTTCCTGTAATTACTGAACTAAGACCAGAACTAGCTTATCGCATAGCCCCACTCCCTCACCCTTCTGTGACTCCTCAGTCTGTAGTCTCCATGTCCTGTTCCCTCATTTTTAACTTTTGTTCCTTTCTGGCAACCAGAATGCCAGGCTGATGGGAAAGGACTGAGTCAGAATGAAAGCAGAGGATTAGTAAAGAAATAGCTGCCATCTGGTAATGAATGTATATTGGAAAAATGTTAGCTTTCAGCTATTGCAGCTATAGGTTGTCTGACTATTTCCAAAACTTTGCTGTTGGCCTTAGCCTGATTAAACACAATATTATATTCTCACAATACATTTGATCTCCTGTCCATCTGATAAATCTATACCAAGACCCACTGTGATCTGCAGAACAGGAGGCCACAAATCAGCCATGATCTGCTTTATAGTAGCAGGACTTCTGGGTTGCTATTCTCAATGCCAATCTGTCCTCTGATTTCTGTGGGACCTTAGAAACCCTAGAAACTCACCTGTAAAGGAAAACCTATCAACAGATCAAATCCTACTTGTCTTATTTTCCTAAAAATCACTGTAAGGCCCGTTCCACACTTGCGAGTGTGATGCGATGAACTCGCATCACACTCGCAACTCATGCTGCCGGGAATGCACGGCCCGAACGCTGCACCGCGGGAGTGAACTCAGCATGTCAGTTCACTCCCTCTGTGCAGCGTTCGGGCCGTGCGTACCCGGCAGCATGCGTTGCGAGTGTGATGCGAGTTCATCGCATCACACTCGCAAGTGTGGAACGGGCCTAACAGAGAATACATTTGAAGATAGCGCCCGCATCGCGTGCCGCGCCTAAAACTTTGGGGCTGTGGAATTTCAGGAATTCCCTACGGTAACGTGAGCGTGAGACCGCAGGGAAACTCTCCAATCAAGAAGATGCATGATATGTTAATGCTTTGTACACTCCTCCTCTTCTACCTTTTTCCTTTCTATATAGACTGGTAAAACAAATAAACTTTCACAGTTCTGATTTGCCCAGGGCATTAGCATGAAGGAGACTTGAATCAGCAGTTGTCTGAGCCATTCCTTGTGACGTGCACACATGCATAACTAATTTGGAACCGACATGCACAGAAGAGGAGATTATAATCTCTCCCTTATCACACCCCTCAAGGGAGACTTGCAGTCCTCTGTTCTGCTGCTGGACAACCCCTGTGGAAAGGATGCAAGATTTTAATAAAAACTTTTAACGCGCTAGCTTAACTGCTTGACGACCTCGCCCCTTTTTTTGTTTGTTCATTTCCATTTTTCACTCCCCACTTTATTTTTACACGTAAAGATGTGTGTGACGGCTTGTTTTCTGCATAACAAATTACACTTCATAGTGATGGTATTTAATACTCCAGGCCGTGTTCCGGGAATTGGGAAAAAAATTCCAAATGTTGGGAAAATCGTGACAAAACGCATTTGCGCAGTCATAGCGCGATGGTCAGACGTCTTTTTTATTGGATTTTGCTCTGGGAAAACTCCTGAAAATCCTTGAAAACATGAAGAAGTCTTCCGTGTCAATTCTATTTGTATTTGCTCCTCTCGTAATCCACAACATAAGTGTTTGGAAATGACACCCTGTGCCCATGATCATGATTAGGCTGGTGCCACACACACTGCTTTGTGTTTGAAAATGCAGACAAAAATAGGACGTATCGTAATTTACCCGGACAACGGATCAGGGAAAATATAAGTCAATGTGAAAACACCCATAGAAATCAATGGCTTTGTGAGGCATCCGTGGAAATCAGCGAGGCACAGCGCCAACGTGAAAGAGTCGCAGCACTAACGTGAAAGAGTCGCATCGCCAATGTAAAATAGGCGCAGCGGCAACGTGAAAGATGCCGTAGACTATGCACAAGTTGCGTATTTCCATGTGAAATCCATATTAACCCTTTAAGGACCTGGCTCTTTTTTTATTTTTTTCATTTTTATTTTACACTCCCCACAATCAAAAATCTAGAACTTTTTGTTTTTCCATGTACAGAGCTGTGTAACGGCTTGTTTTCTGTGTAACACATTGCACTTCATAGTGACGGTATTTAATATTCCATGCCATGTACTGGGAAGCGCGAAAAAATTCCAAATGCAGTGAAATTGGTGAAAAAACGCATTTGCAGCATTTTCTTTTGGGCTTGGATTTTACGGCTTTCATTGTGCGCCACAAATGACATGTCTACTTTATTCTTTGGGTCGATGCGATCACGTAGATACCACATTTGTATAGGATTTATAATGTTTTCATACATTTCCAAAAATTAAAAACTCGTGTAGAATTTTTATTTTTTTATTTTGCCGTCTTCTGGCGCTAATAACTTTTTCATACTTCGGTGCACGGAGCTGTGGGTGGTGTCATTTTGTGCGGCTTTTGATGACGTTTTCAATGCTACTATTTTTAGGACTGTGCGACCTTCTAATCACTTTATGGAATTATTTCATATTTTTCAAAGTGCCATCTTCGACTTTGGGTGCTATTTTCCGTTACGGGGTTAAACGCAGTGAAAAAACTTTATTAGATTTTGATCGGGCACGGCGATACCTAATGTGTTTATGAATTTTACTGTTTATTTATATCAGTTCTAGGGTGATTAGAATTTTTAGGTTTTTTTAATTCAAAATTTTTTTTTTTACTTCTTTTTAGTTTTTACTTTCACTGTTTTTCAGACTCCAAGGGGTACTTTAACCCCAGGTTGTCCGATTGATCCTACCACATTACTGTATGGCAGTATATTTTCCGATTGCGGGTGTTACCAGTAAAGCCCCTTCTACACTGGCGTTTTTCACGCGCGAGTTCTGCGCGTGCATTTGACGCGCAGAACTCGCATTGCACTCTGTCCCATTGTATTCAATGGGTCTTTCTCCATTAGCGTTGTTTTTAACGCGCGTGCTTGCGTTCGTTTACACGCGCGTCAAAATCGCAGCATGCTCTATTTTTGTGGGTCACGTGCGTTTTTCACGCCCCATTCAAGTCTATGGAGATGCATCAAGAACGCATTGCACTCGCAATCATTGCAAGTGCAATGCGAGTGCAATGCGTTTTAAACGTAAGGGTTGCTAGGTGACCAGAATAACATTATTTCCCCTGCTCGCGATCGATCATTTAATTAAAAAAACACAATGAAGAACAGTGAAGAATAGAATAAAAACATTGTACACAGTGAACACAGTGACCACAGGATCATTTAAGAGAAAAACACAGTGCAGAACACAGTGCAGAATAGATTACAGATGTTCGGCACATCTGCTTACTTGTCGGGAGATACGCGCGGAACGGCGCGAACAAAATAGCATGTGAAGAACAATATATATGTGTGTGAAGAACACATTGCAGATGTTTCCATACATCTGCAATGTCTTCTTCACACATATATATTGTTCTTCACATGCTATTTTGTTCGCGCCGTTCCGCGCGTATCTCCCGACAAGTAAGCAGATGTGCCGAACATCTGTAATCTATTCTGCACTGTGTTCTGCACTGTGTTTTTATCTTAAATGATCCTGTGGTCACTGTGTACAATGATTTTATTCTATTCTTCACTGTTCTTCACATCTGCTAAATTGTCGGGAGATAATATACGCGCGGAACAGTGAAGAATAGATCGCAGATGTTTGCAATTTATCAGAAGACATTATTTTTCAATTAAATAACACATTTTAATCCCAAACCATGGTCCCTTTGAAAAATGCTCGAGTCTCCCATTGAATCGCGCGTGAAAAATGCGCCGAAAACGCCAAAAAACGCTAACAACACGCGCGTGAAAAACGCAAAAACGTTAATTACTCCAAGTAAAAATGGAACAAAAATGCAGCCAAAAACGTCAGTTTTTCACGCATTGCACCCTGACGTGAAACGCAACGCTAGTGTGGAAGAGGCCTAAGTGTTTGCTGCGATATGCAGCAAAGACTTACCGGCTATGGAGAGGGCTCGGCCCGTGAGCCCTCTCCATGCACCCACAGCTGGCCCATGACTTGCCATTATGTCACGGGTCGTGAAAGGGTTAAAATCTGCATATGATACGCAGGATTTCTGAGCGTTTTTGATGCTGATTTATCTATTTAGTGTTGCGTTTTCTTCCCTTCTTTTTCTCATCCCTTCAGGAGGAGGGAATTCTACAAGGAAACTGCGGGTCGATAAAGATTTGATGCAGATTTTTACTTTCTTTTTTCAATGTAAAAAAAAAAACGCGCAAAAATCCACGAGGACGCACAAGGGAAGCAACGTGATGATTGTTCCATTCTCTGCATTGAGCAACAATTTCCGCGTGGAAACAAACCGTCGTCTCCATATTTTTTTCCAAATCGCATTCACTCTCGGGGCGCGTTCACACGTTGCGTTTGAGACACATTACCACAGCTGAGAGGTGACTCACCTAATTACGTTACTGTAAACATTAGCGTTTACCAAACGCATCATAAACGCATGCGTCAACGTTGCCTTAACAAACGTAGAGTAATGTATTAAGGCAAATCACCGCTCCTCGGGGCGCGTTCACACGTTGCGTTTTGGTTGCATTTTCATTGCGTTTGAAACGCATATACAACAGCTGAGGAGAGGTGATTTGCCTAATTACATTGCCGTTTACGTTTGTAAACGCAATGTTAACGCATGTGTTGACAAAACGCATGCGTTAACGCATTGTTAACGCATGCGTTAACATCGCGTTTACGATGCGTTTTGTAAACGGAAATCTTTACAGTGATGTAATTAGGCAAATCACCTCTCCTCAGCTGTTGTATATGCGTTTCAGACGCAATGAAAACGCAGGTCAAAACGCAACGTGTGAACGCGCCCTCAGCTGTTGTAATGTGTTTCCAATGCAATGAAATACGCAACCAAAACGCAGTGTGTGAACGCGCCCTCAGGCTTCTGTACTACACTGCGGATTTTCGGCACCAGAGGAAAAATGTTCTCGGGCTGTGTACAGACAGCATTTACTGGCCAGTCTGGGTTTCCGGTGCGGATTTTGCCTTTCCCACAAAACCGCATCGTGTGAACTAGGCAATATTCTGACGTCAAAATCAAGTCAACGGCCTCGTCAGCCCGGTCATTATTATGAAGAGACGGCGCTTCTATGACGTTGATTCCCTGAGAGGAACGTGACGTAGAATACTCCGCACACGTCCCCATGGATCACACTGCACAGCCCCGCGTCTCATCAACCGCAGCCAACCAGCCGCTGCACTCAGGGTCATGTGACGCGGGGGGAGGGTCACGTGATTGTGTGACGTCAGGCGGCTCTTCAGTAAGCGGAGAGGATTCAGTCGCGTTCACGGTGAGCGGGTGAGTGACACGTGCCGGTGTTTACATCCCGGGGCATGCTGGGAGTTGTAGTTTTTATATATCTTCCTGTCCCGTCTCCAGCCGCTAGAAGTGAGAGGACCCGGAGCCCGCGCGATCCAGAAATTACCCGGCTGCGGGGGCAACATGTCTGGGGCGCATGGCTCAACACAAACCCGGAAAGCGGAAGTCCGGCCCAGTCCTCTCTAGTGACCCCTTATCTTATTGATAGATTTTTTTTTTTTAAACTGTGGCTGAACTCAGTAGGAAGTGTGTGTGTGTATATATATATGTGTGTGTGTGTGTGACCTCCCATAGTATGACTGTAATCAGTGATCTGTGTATACACATATAGAGCGCATAGGATGGGACTGATAATATCTGCCCCATCACTGTGCAGGATCGGGTCATCACAGTGCAGGATCAGGCCGTCTCATTGACATTGTCTGCAGCCGTGCATGCTGGGCCATGGGGGACGAGCACAGCTCCCTCCCCGACTCTGCCAAAAAATTCATTTGCCCATTGATCTGCCCTCCGGTCATGTGATCTTCTATTGGGCCGCAGAGCCAGTCAAATGGAGAATAGTGTGATGGAGATTTAACCACATTGGACTAGTTGTGAAGAGTAAATCTGCTTGTACAAGTGTAATGAGCGCTTATACAGGTGTTATTGTGATCTCTGCCTCCATCCTTCACATATTGTGCCCCCCTGTCTTCTCTCATATTGTGGCCCCCGTCCTCCCCTCATATTGTACCCCCCCCCCTCATATTGTGGCCCTCCCCTCATATTGGACCCCCCATCCTCCCCTCATATTGTTGCCCCCCCCCCCCCCGTCCTCCCATCATATTGTGGTCCCCCCTTTCTCCTGGTTACATTCCTGTGTATGATCCCTTACAATGTGTGAACTCTAAATGCTCCCCTCTCATCTCTTGTCCTTTTCCAGTAAGGCACGATGTCTTCAGATGACCCGCTTACTGGAAATACAGAAGCCGGAGGATCCTGGCCGTCTTCCAGTGGTCCCTCCACTAAGTTTGAGCTGGAGAAGGAGACGGAGCTGCGGCTGGAGGTTGAAGGCTCGGCCCCGGTGCAGGTGGAGCTGATCTCTGGACTTGCTGAGGTTTTTGGCACGGAGCTAACAAAGAACAAGAAATACACCTTCCCACCAGGGAGCAGGGCGGCCGTCTTCACGTGGCACGGGTGCACCGTCCAGCTGTGGGGAAGCCCTGACGTGGCCTACGTGTCTAAAGATACCCCCATGTTGCTTTATCTCAACACTCACGTTGGACTAGAGCAGATGCGAGCCCAGGCTGAGCGTGAAGGTGAGCGAGGTCCCCGGGTTTTAGTGGCGGGACCTTCTGATGTGGGCAAATCAACGCTTTGTCGCATATTATTGAACTACGCAGTACGGCGAGGTCGGAGGCCGACCCTAGTGGAGCTGGATGTGGGGCAGGGGTCGGTGTCTGTACCTGGAACGGTTGGGGCCCTGTGTGTGGAAAGACCAGCGGATGTAGAGGAAGGGTTCTCCGCTCAGGCCCCACTTGTCTATCACTTTGGATCTACTACTCCAGGGACCAACATCAAGCTGTACAACAAGGTGAGGGGGTCAAGTCCTGACATTTCTGCTTCCACATATAATTGTATCGGATTTGTATTTCCTAGTTTTTTGGGTTTCTGTGGTCCATTATTTTGTTGCAGCCTGGGTCTACACCTTAGGATTCCCAGGGGGGACAGTACAACCCTGGTTTTCCATACATGCATATTTTGGAGCATCAGAGTTTGCATTTAGCAGTATTTTAATAAATTGACAACTGGGCGTTACCAGTTTTTGCTGTAAGTAAAGGTTTATAGCATCGTTCTGCTGAGTTGCTCTTTTCAACAGAGGAAAAGTATCACCAGAGTTCTAGGAAAAGCTTCTCCGGTAATGTTGTTTTATGGCGGTCAGCGGCTAATTATTTGGGATCGGACTGCTGTGACCCCTGCTGATCACAAGTGGGGGGCACCTGAGTTACCTATCAGCATCTTCTCAGCGTTCCCGTTGCGATCTTCATAAAACTTGTCATGGCGAGTACCTGTAAAAAAAAAAAAAAAATTTTTTTTTTTAAATGATGCTAAACTCTGTGTACGTCACCCAGGTGCTCTGTAATCATGCACGCCTCCTGCGTGACGTCACCAAGACCCAGCAGGGGAGAGGAAGTGCATAAATATTAGCCTGGAGGGCCTGTGTGACGTGAACCGAGCACCCCAGGCTAATAGGCATATTTGAAGTCCTTTTTGCAGGTACCCAGCATGTCGAATACGCACCGGGATCGCAGAGAAGACGCTTACGCATGTTTAGTGTCAATTAGTGAATGTAAAATGCTTGATTTCCATTAAGTTCCATGGAAAGGAAACAGCGCTGTATAGCTCTCCGTTAGACCATCAGAGCCTGATTGCATTGCTGTCAACATTGCGTTTACAAAGCGCATACGTTAATGCAATGTTAACAATGTGTTAACAAGGCATCTTGTAAACGCAATGTTGACAGCAATGTAATCGGGCAAATCTCCTCCTCTTCTTAGCTGTTGTGATGCTGCCACGTGTGACCGCACCCTGACATAATTTGGGGTGAAAAGGATTGGGTGTACTTAATTTAGCCACCCCTTTCACAGGAGAGGTTACTTGCAGTGTTTTTGTTCTCCTTTCTATCCTTGACAATGAATGTATAATCCGCCGAATCGAGCAGCATCAGGGACACGGGAGCATTTACCACTTGCTGTATATAGTCTTGGGGTTCTCGGCAGTGTGGGTGCTCTGCCTGCGCACAACTATGATGCAGCAGTGTCGCCGCCAGCTGATGTCATAGTTCTAAAGCCCTGTTCTAAATCGTAGTGGACATATGGATCAGTAATAACGATCTTTTATGGGACAACCCCTAGAGGACTTAAAGGAAATCTACCATCAAAATCCATGCTGATAAACCAGGGACATTACTCATAGATCCAGGGACCGGGACTGTGGTCATCTGCTTATATTTCTTGTCCATGGCCTCCTTTTTAATAAAAATCAACTTTTCTAATTATTGAATTGAGCCTGAAGGGTGATGAGTACTCGGTCTGCCCGTGATGAGTACTCGCCCCAACAACCCCCCCCCCCCCCATGATGAGTACTTGGCCCCTTTGCTCAGTGATGAGTAGAAGCAGCTTTGGAGCTGGTGCAGCCAGGAGTCTTCTTGGGAAGATGCTACCACTTTCTCACCCCTGGATTTGGGGATCCTCTGCCTCTTCCATGCAGATCCTCTCCGGTTCCCTCTGGTTGGATGGTGAACATTTGGTTGACGCCATTTTCCAGTCTCTCCCAAGATGCTTAATTGGATTTGGGTCCGGGTTCTGGACGCACCAATCAGGAATGGTCACAGAGATGTTCTGAAGCCTCTGCTGTGTTATTAGCTGTGTTCTCAGGGTCATTGTCTTGTTGGAAGGTTCGGCCCAGTCTGAGGTCCAGAGCATCTGTAAGAGGTTCTCATCCAGGATATCTTTGTACTTGGCCACATTCATCTTTCCTTCCATTACACCCAGTGGTCCTGCCCCCCCCCCCCCCCCATAGCCTGATGCTGCCCCCTATGTGTCACTGCTGGGATTGTATTTGGCAGGTGTTGAGCGGCGCCTGGTTTTCTCCACCACTTAAACTTAATAGCAAAAAGTTCTATCTTCATCCCATCAGAGCAGAGAATCGTATTCCTCATGTCTGGGATCCCTAAAGTGTTTTGTCTTAGGTACCTTGAGTTCTGCAAAAATTCTTTTGTAATCTTGTCCAGATCTGTGCCTTGCAACACTTCCGTCTCGTAGCTCCTTGGGCATTTCCTTAGACCTCATGATTCTAATGTGCTCTAACATGCAGTATGAGCTGTGAGGTCTTCTATAGACAGGTGTGCGCCTTTCCTAATCAAGTCCCAATCAGTTTAAATAAGCACAGCTGTACTCCAATGAAGGAGTAGAACCATCACAAGGAGGATCAGAAGGAAATTCCCAGCACAAATATAAGTGTCACAAGCAAAGGGTCTGAATACTTATGACTGATACTCATGAATAAATTGTGAAGGGGTCTGAATACTTTCTGTACCCATTGTAGGTTGATTTTAGAAGGAAGGAGGCCATGGATAACAAATATAAAAAGATGACCACAGTCCCGGTGCCTGGATTTATGAGGAAGTGTCCCTGGTTTATCAGGATGCATTTTAATGTTAGATTTTCCGAGTTGAGGAATTACTGTATGTAAATTCTGACCTTTGTGATTTTCCCCTTCAGCTGACTTCCCGACTGGCTAATGTCTTCAACCTCCGATGTGAAGCCAATCGGCGGGCATCGATCAGCGGGAGTCTTATAAACACCTGCGGCTGGGTGAAAGGATCTGGTTATCAGGCGTTGATACATGCGGCCTCCGCCTTTGAAGTGGATGTGGTCATAGTCTTGGACCAGGAACGTCTGTACAATGACTTGCGAAGAGACCTGCCCCATTTTGTTCATACGCTGCTCCTCCCAAAGTCTGGCGGAGCATCGGAGCGTTCTAAAGAATGTCGAAGGGAATCCCGGGATCAGCGGGTACGGGAGTATTTCTATGGCCCACGCGGATCGCTTTATCCTCACGCCTTCGAGGTCAAATTCTCAGAGGTCAAAGTCTATAAAGTTGGGGCTCCATCTATCCCTGACTCTTGTCTCCCGCTAGGAATGTCCCAAGAAGACAACCAGCTAAAATTGGTGCCAGTCACACCAGGCCGGGACATGGCACACCACCTCTTAAGTGTCGTGCCCATTGATGGTGGTCCAGCTGACGAGGGTCTGGAGGAGAAAAATGTCGCTGGCTTCATTGTCATCACCGGAGTGGACACCGAAAGGCAGACATTGACTGTGCTGTCCCCAGCGCCTCGGCCATTGCCGAAGTGTGTCCTTCTCATCATGGACATAAGATTTATGGATCTGAAATGATCGACGTGAAGCCATTTGTAATATGCAGAGTCTTCTGCATCAGGGGAGAGGAGATGTGCATGACATTTTAATAAAGAAGTTTTATTTTGACTTAATATGAAGACATCTGTGTCTAGATTCTTAATTCTTCAGTGTATGTAGCTGTGTAAGGTGTCACTTTTTGTGGGATGTGATGACATTTTCATTGCTATAATTTCTGACAGCGTCTGGAATAATTGTTTAAATATTTTGATAGATTCCCTTTAAGTCCCATTCTGTCACCAGGGACCTCATTTTCACTAAAGACCGGTTACAGGAGCCCCTCACACCTGCAGTGCACATCTGCCTTTCTGCTCTCTCTAAGCATTTGCATTACAATATAATTGTGTGTTATAACTTACTCTTGCACCCTGACAAAATCCTGGGGTAGTCACAGGGGTTGGGCTTTGGTTTGATGCATTTCAAAAAACAACGTGACTGTCTGAGCTTCAGGCAGCCTCCATCTTTGTGCTCCTGTACAGCTTCTCCCCCCCCCCCCCCCCACTGATATCAGCTCACCAGGCTGTGACCTCTGAGAAGGAGCAGGAGGTGGAGCTGTACAGGAGCACAAAGGTGGGGGCCAAGCTCTGAGGAGGGAGTAACACTGACAAGGCACATGTTGTTTTTTTAAATGCATCCAAGCCAAAGCCCAACCCCTGTGACTACCCCAGGATTTTGCCAGGGAGCAAGGTGAGTTATAACACACAATTATACTGCAATGCAAATGCTTATAAGAAGCAGAAAGGCTTATTTTCTTTGCAGGTGTTCCTTTTAAGCGATACTTAACATGTTTACGATTTTTATGTTTGTTTTTATCAGTTATTTTTTCATTTTTTATTTACTATATTTGCAGACTCCTTTAACCCAAGGGGATGTGATCATTCCTAGCATAGACTGCTTTACAGCTGTGTTGCAGTATATGGGGGATTTGCTGCAGATCTGTGAATCTTCAGAAATCACTCCCGTGCAGACTCTAAGCTGTAATGACAACTGACTGTCGCTCCTTGATGACATCAGGGGGAGCAACAATCCCACCATGATGGTGGCACCTACACGCAGCCCCAGATTTGTGCCGCCAGTGGTTTTGCCAGCAGCGTTTAAAGGGAACCTGTCAGCAGGGACCTAATTTTCACTAAAAACTGGCTGTAAAAACCCATCACACCTGCAGTGCACATATGTCTTTCTGCCTTCTGTTAACATTTTCATTACAATATTATTGTGTGTTTTAACTTACCTGGCTCCCTGCCAGAATCCTGTGCTGAGTCCCGGAGTACAAAGACCTATTTGCACTGCAGGTGTAGTGGGCTTATGTAACCTGTCTTTAGTGAAAATGGGGTCCCTGGTGACAGGTTTAGACCAGTGGGACCGGCCTGTGACTCCTTTTCATACATCCATCACCGCCCCGTCATCTACTAGTACGTAAGCTTTACATATCATAACAATTTTTACTTTGTTTTTTCATGACATGAGACACTTTAACTTATAGTTTTATTGATTACATATTTTTTTTCTTTATAAAATTTCCCAATAATTGACCACAAATGTGAAAAAGGTGTTTTTTTTTTTTTTGTTTTTTTTATAAATAAGTAGTAACTTTTATCAAAATATGTTATAAATATGTCCAGCGTTATTCCATCAGCCTTTCCCAGGTTCAGCTACAGATGCAGAGGGTGCATGTACTTCTGCAAAGTGAAAGTCTCCTGCAGCTTCTTCTAAATTCTGCTGATAGGCTGGAGGGGGGCAAATTACAAACGCCAATATCTTCTGCATGTAGAAACACAATTTTAGGCTGCATTCACACAAATGTATGGAGGACGTATATATGGCAGATATACGTCCCCCATACACTTTCCATAGCCACTCAGTCTTTGCTGCATATTGCAGCAAACACTGATCGGTAACACTCGGGATCGGTGCTACCACCGATCATAGGTGTTAACTTGTCCATCGCTGCCTACGGCTTAAAAAAAAATGGCACCATCTTGGCAAGGACCGTCGCTCCCCGTGACATTATCGGGGGGGCGAGTTTGGTCTTCCGAAGACCCGAGACTTTGTCTTGTTTTTTACCCATCGCACAGCTCTGTACATGGAAAAGTAAAAAAATTATAGATTTTTGATGAAAAAAATGAAAAGGCAAAAAAAAAAACGAAAAAGCTGCGGCAGGAAGGGGTTAAACTTAACATCGGGAATACAAATCTGTACATTTTTTTTAGTACAACTTTTAAGGGTGACTATCTCTGGTTCATCCATTCACAATCCATCATATTAAAAGGGGAGAGAAAATAATAATACTTAAAGAAAACTAAACTTCCCTTAGTCTTGCCTCTTATGAAGCATTGCTCCTCGTGTCGCCACTGGTCTCATAGTTTACATGGTCCTATAGTTTAATTAAAATCCAAAACCCTATATTCAGATTCTCCCACATGTTTAACTATATAGAGACCCCTATATACAGATTGAGGCTACATTCACATCGGTGCGGGGGAGAGGAGGAGGGGGTGAGCGGTTGCCCTCTCCATAGCAATGTATGGCGCACGGAGCCCATTGCCGTCTATGTGGGACGTATATATACGGTGTATATACGCCGGCCATATATATGTCCCCCAAACAGCCGTAAGAATGTAGCCTTAAATTGTGCCCCTATATACAGCCCCCACTCACCAGTGTGTGGGCTCAGTACCAGTGTATGGGGCATGTGTCGTCATCACCGACTAGTCCGGGGGTTTAACCCTTACACTGCTTGTCTGAGTAGCCATTAGCTGCAAGAAAGCAGGGGAGGAGTTAAATCTCTGGACTCCTTGCATCATTTTACTAAAGTCACTAAGAAGCAGGAACAGGAGCAGCAGAACCTCCCAATACACAAGCCATCCGCTGCTGCAGACCCTCCCGATACACAAGCAATCCGCTGCCGAACCTTCCAATACATGAGCCATCTGCTGCAGAACCTCCCTACTTACACTTAAGTTTTTGCAGAACATTTTAATAAACAACTTAGAGACCACGTTTATAAAGTGTCTGCGCCAGTTTTGTGCTTTGGCTGCTCTGTGTCCGACAAGACAGAAAAAATGTCACCTAAAGGGACTGTTACTGCGTAGTCTGAACGTGCACCACATTTATCACTGACTGCGTCACATTTATTACTGACTGCTCCACATTTATTACTGACTGCATCACATTTATTACTGACTGCACCACATTTATTACTGACTGCTCCACATTTATTACTGACTGCTCCACATTTATCACTGACTGCATCACATTTATTACTGACTGCTCCACATTTATTACTGACTGCTCCACATTTATACTGACTGCACCACATTTATTACTGACTGCTCCACATTTATTACTGACTGCTCCACATTTATCACTGACTGCATCACATTTATTACTGACTGCTCCACATTTATCACTGACTGCATCACATTTATTACTGACTGCTCCACATTTATTACTGACTGCTCCACATTTATTACCGATTGCATCACATTTATCACTGACTGCTCCACATTCATACTGACTGCACCACATTTATTACTGACTGCATCACATTTATCACTGACTGCTCCACATTCATACTGACTGCACCACATTTGTTACTGACTGCACCACATTTATTACTGACTGCACCACATTTATTACTGACTGCTCCACATTTATCACTGACTGCGTCACATTTATTACTGACTGCACCACATTTATTACTGACTGCTCCACATTTATTACTGACTGCGTCACATTTATCACTGACTGCTCCACATTCATACTGACTGCTCCACATTTGTTACTGACTGCACCACATTTATTACTGACTGCACCACATTTATCACTGACTGCGTCACATTTATTACTGACTGCTCCACATTTATTACTGACTGCACCACATTTATTACTGACTGCTCCACATTTATTACTGACTGCACCACATTTATTACTGACTGCGTCACATTTATTACTGACTGCGTCACATTTATTACTGACTGCTCCACATTTATTACTGACTGCGTCACATTTATTATTGACTGCTCCACATTTATTACTAACTGCTCCACATTTATTACCGACTGCTCCTCATTTATTACCGACTGCTCCACATTTATTACTGACTGCATCACATTTATTACTGACTGCTCCACATTTATTACCGACTGCTCCACATTTATTACCGACTGCTCCACATTTATCACTGACTGCTCCACATTTATTACTGACTGCTCCACATTTATCACTGACTGCTCCACATTTATTACTGACTACATCACATTTATTACTGACTGGGTCACATTTATCACTGACTGCTCCATATTTATTACTTACTGCTCCACATTTATTACTGACTGCTCCACATTCATTACTGACTGCACCATATTTATTACTAACTGCTCCACATTTATCACTGACTGCACCACATTTATTACTGACCGCTCCCTGTGCCGGACTCTAAATTCAGCCCTGCAGGCAGGGGGCTGGCTGACTACTGGGGTAAGGGACTTGCTGATACTGGGGCAGGGGGCTGGCTGACTTCTGGGGCAGGGGGCTGGCTGACTACTGGGGCAGGGGGCTGGCTGACTACTGGGGCAGGGGGCTGGCTGACTACTGGGGCAGGGGGCTGGCTGACTACTGATGCAGGGGGCTGGCTGACTACTGGGGCAGGGGGCTGGCTGACTACTGATGCAGGGGGCTGGCTGACTACTGGGGCAGGCTGACTACTGATGCAGGGGGCTGGCTAACTACTGGGGCAAGTGGTTGGCTGACTACTGGGGCAAGGGGCTGGCTGACTACTGGGGCAAGGGGCTGGCTGACTACTGGGGCAAGTGGTTGGCTGACTACTGGGGCAAGGGGCTGGCTGACTACTGGGGCAAGGGGCTGGCTGACTACTGGGGCAAGGGGCTGGCTGACTACTAGGGCAGGGGGCTGGCTAACTACTGGGGCAGGGGGGCTGGCTAACTACTGGTTCAAGGGGCTGGCTGACTACTGGGGCAGGGGGCTGGCTAACTACTGGGGCAGGGGGGCTGGCTGACTACTGGTGCAAGGGGCTGGCTGACTACTGGGACAGGGGGATGGCTAACTACTGGTGTAAGGGGCTGGCTGACTACTGGGGCAGGGGGCTGGATAAATACTGGGGCAGGGGGCTGGCTGACTACTGGGGCAGGGGGCTGGCTAAATACTGGTGCAGGGGGCTAGCTGACTACTGGAGCAGGGGGCTGGCTAATTACTGGGGCAGGGGGGCTGGCTAATACTGGTGCAGGGGGCTGTCTGACTACTGGGGCAGGGGGCTGGCTGACTACTGGGGAAGGGGGCTGGATAAAAACTTGGGCAGGGGGCTGGCTAACTACTGGGGCAGGGGGCTGGCTGACTACTGGTGCAAGGGGCTGGCTGACTACTGGGGCAGGGGGCTGGCTGACTACTGGGGCAGGGGGCTGGCTGACTATTGGGACAGGGGCTGGCTGACTACTGGGACAGGGGCTGGCTGACTACTGGGGCAGGGGGCTGGCTAACTACTGGGGCAGGGGGACTGGCTAACTACTGGTTCAAGGGGCTGGCTGAATACTTGGGCAGTGGGCTGGCTGACTACTGGGGCAGGGGGCTGGCTGACTACTGGGACAGGGGGCTGGCTAACTACTGCTGCAAGGGGCTGGCTAACTACTGGTGCAAGGGGCTGGCTGACTACTGGTGCAAGGGGCTGGCTAACTACTGGTGAAAGCGGCTGGCTGACTACTGGTGCAAGGGGCTGGCTGACTACTGGGGCAGGGGGCTGGCTGACTACTGGGGCAAGGGGCTGGCTGACTACTGGGGCAAGGGGCTGGCTGACTACTGGTGCAGGGGACTGGCTGACTACTGGTGCAGGGGGCTGGCTGACTACTGGGGCAGGGGGCTAGCTGACTACTGGGGCAGGGGGCTAGCTGACTACTGGAGCAGGGGGCTGGCTAATTACTGGAGCAGGGGGGCTGGCTGACTATTGGGGAAGGGGGCTGGATAAAAACTTGGGCAGTGGGCTGGCTAACTACTGGGGTAGGGGGCTGGCTGACTACTGGGACAGGGGGCTGGCTAACTCCCGTGGCAGGGGGCCAGCTGACTACTGGGGCCGGGGGCTGGCTGACTACTGGGGCCGGGGGCTGGCTGACTACTGGGGAAAGGGGCTGGCTGACTACTGGGGCAGGGGGCTGGCTAACTACTGGGGCAGGGGGGCTGGCTAACTACTAGTTCAAGGGGCTGGCTGACTACTGGGGCAGGGGGCTGGCTAATTACTGGGGCAGGGGGGCTGGCTAATACTGGGGCAGGGGGCTGTCTGACTACTGGGGCAGGGGGCTGTCTGACTACTGGGGAAGGGGGCTGGATAAAAACTTGGGCAGTGGGCTGGCTAACTACTGGGGCAGGGGGCTGGCTAACTACTGGGGCAGGGGGGCTGGCTAACTATTGGTTCAAGGGGCTGGCTGACTACTGGGGCAGGGGGCTGGCTAACTACTGGGGCAGGGGGGCTGGCTAACTACTGGGGCAGGGGGGCTGGCTAACTACTGGGGCAGGGGGCTGGATAAATACTGGGGCAGGGGGCTGGCTGACTACTGGGGCAGGGGGCTGGCTAACTACTGGTGCAGGGGGGTAGCTGACTACTGGAGCAGGGGGCTGGCTAATTACTGGGGCAGGGGGGCTGGCTAATACTGGGGCAGGGGGCTGTCTGACTACTGGGGCAGGGGGCTGGCTGACTACTGGGAAAGGGGGCTGGATAAAAACTTGGGCAGTGGGCTGGCAAACTACTGGGGCAGGGGGCTGGCTGACTACTGGTGCAAGGGGCTGGCTGACTACTGGGGCAGGGGGCTGGCTGACAACTGGGGCAGGGGGACTGGCTAACTACTGGTTCAAGGGGCTGGCTGAATACTTGGGCAGTGGGCTGGCTGACTACTGGGGCAGGGGAGCTGGCTAATACTGGGGCAGGGGGCTGTCTGACTACTGGGGCAGGGGGCTGGCTGACTACTGGGGAAGAGGGCTGGATTAAAACTTGGGCAGTGGGCTGGCTAACTACTGGGGCAGGGGGCTGGCTGACTACTGGTGCAAGTGGCTGGCTGACTACTGGGGCAGGGGGCTGGCTAACTACTGGGGCAGGGGGACTGGCTAACTACTGGTTCAAGGGGCTGGCTGAATACTTGGGCAGTGGGCTGGCTGACTACTGGGGCAGGGGGCTGGCTGACTACTGGGACAGGGGGCTGGCTGACTACTGGGACAGGGGGCTGGCTAACTACTGGGACAGGGGGCTGGCTAACTACTGGTGCAAGGGGCTGGCTGACTACTGGTGAAAGGGGCTGGCTAACTACTGGTGCAAGGGGCTGGCTGACTACTGGGGCAGGGGGCTGGCTGACTACTGGGGCAGGGGGCTGGCTGACTACTGGGGCAGGGGGCTGGCTGACTACTGGGGCAGGGGGCTGGCTGACTACTGGGGCAAGGGGCTGGCTGACTACTGGGGCAAGGGGCTGGCTGACTACTGGGGCAAGGGGCTGGCTGACAACTGGGGCAGGGGGCTGGCTAACTACTGGTGCAAGGGGCTGGCTGACTACTTGGGCAGGGAGCTGGCTAACTACTGTGACAGGGGGCTTGCTGACTACTGGTGCAGGGGGCTGGCTGACTACTGGTGCAGGGGGCTGGCTGACTACTGGTGCAGGGGGCTGGCTGACTACTGGTGCAGGGGGCTGGCTGACTACTGGTGCAGGGGGCTGGCAGACTACTGGGGCAGGGGGCTAGCTGACTACTGGAGCAGGGGGCTGGCTAATTACTGGAGCAGGGGGGCTGGCTAATACTGGGGCAGGGGGCTGGCTGACTATTGGGGAAGGGGGCTGGATAAAAACTTGGGCAGTGGGCTGGCTAACTACTGGGGTAGGGGGCTGGCTGACTACTGGGACAGGGGGCTGGCTAACTCCCGTGGCAGGGGGCCGGCTGACTACTGGGGCAGGGGGCCGGCTGACTACTGGGGCATGGGGTTGGCTGACTACTGGGGCATGGGGATGGCTGACTACTGGGGCAGGGGGCTGGCTGACTACTGGGGCAGGGGGCTGGCTGACTACTGGGGCAGGGGGCTGGCTGACTACTGGGGCAGGGGTCTGGCTGACTACTGGGGCAGGGGGCTGGCTGACTAGTGGGGCCGGGGGCTGGCTGACTACTGGGGCAGGGGTCTGGCTAACTACTGGGGCAGGGGGCTGGTTGACTACTGGGGCAAGGGTCTGGCTAACTACTGGGGCAGGGGTCTGGCTAACTACTGGGGCAGGGGGCTGGCTGACTACTGTGGCAGGGGGCTGGCTGACTACTGGGGCCGGGGGCTGGCTAACTACTGGTGCAGGGGGCTAGCTGACTACTGGGGCATGGGGCTGGCTGAATACTGGGGCAGGGGGCAGGCAGACTAACGGGGCAGGGGGCTGGCTGACTACTGGGGCAGGGGGCTGGCTGACTACTGGGGCATGGGGCTGGCTGACTACTGGGATAGGGGGCTGGCTGACTACTGGGGAAGGTCGTTGGCTGACTACTGGGGCATGGGGCTGGCTGACTACTGGGATAGGGGGGCTGGCTGACTACTGGGCCAGGGGGCTGACTACTGGGACAGGGGCTGGCTGACTACTGGGTCAGGGGGCTGGCTGACTACGGTGGCCGGGGGCTGGCTGACTCCTGGGGCAGGGGTCTGGCTAACTACTGGGGCAGGGGGCTTGCTGACTACTGGGGCAGGGAGCTGGCTAACTACTGGGACAGGGCGCTTGCTGACTACTGGTGCAGGGGACTGGCTGACTACTGGTGCAGGGGGCTGGCTGACTACTGGGGCATGGGGCTGGCTGACTACTGGGGCAAGGGGCTGGATAAATACTGGGGCAAGGGGCTGACTACAGGTGCAGGGGGCTGGCTGACTAAAGGTGCAGGGGGCTGGCTAACTACTGGTGCAGGGTGCTGGCTGACTACTGGGGCAGCAGGCTGGCTGACTACTGGTGCAGGGGCCTGGCTGACTACTGGTGCAGGGGGCTGGCTGACTACTGTGGCAGGGGCTGGCTGACTCCTGGGGCAGGGGTCTGGCCGACTACTGGGGTAGGGGGCTGGCTGACTACTGGGGCAGGGGGCTGGCTGACTACTGGGGCAGGGGGCTGGCTGACTACTCGGGCAGGGTTCTGGCCAACTACTGGGGCTGGGGGCTGGCTAACTACTGGTGCAGGGGGCTGGCTGACTACTGGTGCAGGAGGTTGGCTGACTACTGGTGCAGGAGGTTGGCTGACTACTGGAGCAGGGGGCTGGCAAATACTGGAGCAGGGGGGCTGGCTAATACTGGGGCAGGGGGCTGGCTGACTATTGAGGAAGGGGACTGGATAAAAACTTGGGCATTGGGCTGGCTAACTACTGGGGTAGGGGGCTGGCTGACTACTGGGACAGGGGGCTGGCTAACTCCCGTGGCAGGGGGCCGGCTGACTACTGGGGCCGGGGGCTGGCTGACTACTGGGGCCGGGGGCTGGCTGACTACTGGTGCAAGGGGCTGGCTGACTACTGGGTCATGGGGCTGGCTGACTACTGGGGCAGGGGGCTGGCTGACTACAGGTGCAAGGGGCTGGCTGACTACAGGTGCAGGGGGCTGGCTAACTACTGATGCAGGGTGCTGGCTGACTACTGGGGCAGGGGTCTGTCCGACTACTGGGGCTGGGGGCTGGCTGACTACTGGGACAGGGGACTGGCTGACTACTCGGGCAGGGTTCTGGCCGACTACTGGGGCAAGGGGCTGGCTGACTACTGGGGCAAGGGGCTGGCTGACTACTGGGGCAGGGGGCTGGCTAACTACTGGTGCAAGGGGCTGGCTGACTACTTGGGCAGGGAGCTGGCTAACTACTGGGACAGGGGGCTTGCTGACTGCTGGAAGAGGGGGCTTGCTGACTACTGGTGCAGGGGGCTGGCTGACTACTGGTGCAGGGGGCTGGCTGACTACTGGTGCAGGGGGCTGGCTGACTACTGGTGCAGGTGGCTGGCTGACTACTGGGGCAGGGGGCTGGCTAACTACTGGTGCAGGGGGCTAGCTGACTACTGGAGCAGGGGGCTGGCTAATTACTGGAGCAGGGGGGCTGGCTAATACTGGGGCAGGGGGCTGGCTGACTATTGGGGAAGGGGGCTGGATAAAAACTTGGGCAGTGGGCTGGCTAACTACTGGGGTAGGGGGCTTGCTGACTACTGGGACAGGGGGCTGTCTGACTACTGGGGCAGGGGTCTGGCCGACTATTGGGGAAGGGGGCTGGATAAAAACTTGGGCAGTGGGCTGGCTAACTACTGGGGTAGGGGGCTGGCTGACTACTGGGACGGGGCTGGCCGACTACTGGGGCAGGAGTCTTGCCGACTACTGGGGCAGGGAGCTGGCTGACTACTGGGGCAGGGGGCTGGCTGACTACTCGGGCAGGGTTCTGGCCGACTACTGGGGCAAGGGGCTGGCCGACTACTGGGGCAAGGGGCTGGCTGACTACTGGGGCAAGGGGCTGGCTGACTACTGGGGCAAGGGGCTGGCTGACTACTGGGGCAAGGGGCTGGCTGACTACTGGGGCAGGGGGCTGGCTAACTACTGGTGCAAGGGGCTGGCTGACTACTTGGGCAGGGAGCTGGCTAACTACTGGGACAGGGGGCTGGCTGACTGCTGGAAGAGGGGGCTTGCTGACTACTGTTGCAGGGGGCTGGCTGACTACTGGTGCAGGGGGCTGGCTGACTACTGGTGCAGGGGGCTGGCTAACTACTGGTGCAGGGGGCTAGCTGACTACTGGAGCAGGGGGCTGGCTAATTACTGGAGCAGGGGGGCTGGCTAATACTGGGGCAGGGGGCTGGCTGACTATTGGGGAAGGGGGTTGGATAAAAATTTGGGCAGTGGGCTGGCTAACTACTGGGGTAGGGGGCTGGCTGACTACTGGGACAGGGGGCTGGCTAACTCCCGTGGCAGGGGGCCGGCTGACTACTGGGGCAGGGGGCTGGCTGACTACTGGTGCAGGGGGCCGGCTGACTACTGGGGCATGGGGTTGGCTGACTACTGGGGCAGGGGGCTGGCTGACTACTGGGGCAGGGGGCTGGCTGACTACTGGGGCAGGGGTCTGGCTGACTACTGGGGCAGTGGGCTGGATAAATACTGGGGCAGGGGGCTGGCTGACTACAGGTGCAGGGGGCTGGCTGACTACAGGTGCAGGGGGCTGGCTAACTACTGATGCAGGGTGCTGGCTGACTACTGGGGCAGGGGTCTGTCCGACTACTGGGGCTGGGGGCTGGCTGACTACTGGGGCAGGGGACTGGCTGACTACTCGGGCAGGGTTCTGGCCGACTACTGGGGCAAGGGGCTGGCTGACTAGGTAAGTTCAAGACTGGATCTGGGGGACGCTGTGGATGTTGTATATCTGGACTTTTCAAAGGCATTTGACACCGTGCCACATAAAAGGTTGGTATATAAAATGAGACTGCTGGGAGTAGGAGAAAATCTGTGTATCTGGGTAAGTAATTGGCTTAGTGATAGAAAACAGAGGGTGGTCATTAATGGCACATTCTCAGATTGGGTTGATGTTACCAGTGGAGTGCCACAGGGGTCAGTATTGGGGCCACTTCTTTTTAATATTTTTATTAATGACCTTGTAGTGGGTTTACACAGTCAAGTTTCAATATTTGCAGATGATACTAAGCTGTGTAAAGTAATAAATACTGAGGTCGATAGTTTAGCATTACAGAGGGATTTGTGGAAGCTTGAGGGATGGGCAGAGAAATGGTTGATGAGGTTTAATGTAGATAGATGTAAAGTTATGCACTTGGGCCATGGAAACAAAAAGTATAATTATGTTCTAAACGGTCAATTACTTAGTAAAACTGAAGCTGAAAAGGACTTGGGCGTATTGGTGGATGGTAAACTTAATTTTAGTGACCAGAGCCAGGCGGCTGCTGCTAAAGCAAATAAAATAATGGGATGTATCAAGAGAGGAATAGATTCTCATGATAAAGACATAGTTCTGCCCTTATACAAATCCCTGGTCAGACCACACATGGAATATTGTGTACAGTTTTGGGCACCAGTATATAAAAAGGATATAGTAGAGCTGGAACGGGTGCAGAGGAGAGCAACCAGGATTATTAGGGGAATGGGGGAACTAGAATACAATGACAGATTACAAAATTTGGGATTATTCAGTTTAGAAAAAAGACGACTGAGGGGAGACCTCATTACAATGTACAAATACCTGAACGGACAGTACAAGGATCTCTCCAAAGATCTTTTTATACCTAGGCCTGTGACCAGAACAAGGGGGCATCCTCTACGCCTAGAGGAGAGGCGATTCTACCATCACCATAGACAAAGGTTCTTTACTGTAAGAGCAGTGAGACTATGGAACTCTCTGCCGCAGGAGGTTGTTATGGCGGACTCTATGTACATGTTCAAGAGAGGCCTGGATGACTTTCTGGAGAGCAAAAATATCACGGGTTATGTGGATAAAACATTTATTTAATTCTTGAAGGTTGGACTTGATGGACTTGCGTCTCCTTCCAGCCTTATATACTATGATACTATGATACTACTGGGGCAAGGGGCTGGCTGACTACTGGGGCAAGGGGCTGGCTGACTACTGGGGCAAGGGGCTGGCTGACTACTGGGGCTGGGGGCTGGCTAACTACTGGTGCAAGGGGCTGGCTGACTACTTGGGCAGGGAGCTGGCTAACTACTGGGACAGGGGGCTTGCTGACTGCTGGAAGAGGGGGCTTGCTGACTACTGGTGCAGGGGGCTGGCTGACTACTGGTGCAGGGGGCTGGCTGACTACTGGTGCAGGGGGCTGGCTGACTACTGGTGCAGGGGGCTGGCTGACCACTGGTGCAGGGGACTGGCTGACTACTGGGGCAGGGGGCTGGCTAACTACTGGTGCAGGGGGCTGGCTGACTACTGGAGCAGGGGGCTGGCTAATTACTGGAGCAGGGGGGCTGGCTAATACTGGGGCAGGGGGCTGGCTGACTATTGGGGAAGGGGGCTGGATAAAAACTTGGGCAGTGGGCTGGCTAACTACTGGGGTAGGGGGCTTGCTGACTACTGGGACAGAGGGCTGTCTGACTACTGGGGCAGGGGTCTGGCCGACTATTGGGGAAGGGGGCTGGATAAAAACTTGGGCAGTGGGCTGGCTAACTACTGGGGTAGGGGGCTGGCTGACTACTGGGACGGGGCTGGCTGACTACTGGGGCAGGGGTCTGGCCGACTACTGGGGCAGGGGGCTGGCTGACTACTGGGGCAGGGGGCTGGCTGACTACTCGGGCAGGGTTCTGGCCGACTACTGGGGCAAGGGGCTGGCTGACTACTGGGGCAAGGGGCTGTCTGACTACTGGGGCAAGGGGCTGGCTGACTACTGGGGCAAGGGGCTGGCTGACTACTGGGGCAGGGGGCTGGCTGACTACTGGGGCAGGGGGCTGGCTAACTACTGGTGCAAGGGGCTGGCTGACTACTTGGGCAGGGAGCTGGCTAACTACTGGGACAGGGGGCTGGCTGACTGCTGGAAGAGGGGGCTTGCTGACTACTGGTGCAGGGGGCTGGCTGACTACTGGTGCAGGGGGCTGGCTGACTACTGGTGCAGGGGGCTGGCTGACTACTGGTGCAGGGGGCTGGCTAACTACTGGTGCAGAGGGCTAGCTGACTACTGGAGCAGGGGGCTGGCTAATTACTGGAGCAGGGGGGCTGGCTAATACTGGGGCAGGGGGCTGGCTGACTATTGGGGAAGGGGGCTGGATAAAAATTTGGGCAGTGGGCTGGCTAACTACTGGGGTAGGGGGCTGGCTGACTACTGGGACAGGGGGCTGGCTAACTCCCGTGGCAGGGGGCCGGCTGACTACTGGGGCAAAGGGCTGGCTGACTACTGGTGCAGGGGGCCGGATGACCACTGGGGCATGGGGTTGGCTGACTACTGGGGCAGGAGGCTGGCTGACTACTGGGGCAGGGGTCTGGCTGACTACTGGGGCAGGGGTCTGGCTGACTACTGGGGCAGGGGGCTGGCTGACTAGTGGGGCCGGGGGCTGGCTAACTACTGGGGCAGGGGTCTGGCTAACTGCTGGGGCAGGGGGCTGGCTGACTACTGTGGCAGGGGGCTGGCTGACTACTGGGGCCGGGGGCTGGCTAAATACTGGTGCAGGGTGCTAGCTGACTACTGGGGCATGGGGCTGGCTGAATACTGGGGCAAGGGGCTGGCAGACTAATGGGGCAGGGGGCTGGCTGACTACTGGGGCAGGGGGCTGGCTGACTACTGGGGCATGGGGCTGGCTGACTACTGGGATAGGGGGGCTGGCTGACTACTGGGGAAGGTCGCTGGCTGACTACTGGGGCATGGGGCTGGCTGACTACTGGGATAGGGGGCTGGCTGACTACTGGGCCAGGGGGCTCACTACTGGGACAGGGGCTGGCTGACTACTCGGGCAGGGTTCTGGCCGACTACTGGGGCAAGGGGCTGGCTGACTACTGGGGCAAGGGGCTGGCTGACTACTGGGGCAAGGGGCTGGCTGACAACTGGGGCAGGGGGCTGGCTAACTACTGGTGCAAGGGGCTGGCTGACTACTTGGG
The DNA here is from genome assembly GCF_040894005.1 of Engystomops pustulosus. NCBI lineage: Eukaryota > Metazoa > Chordata > Amphibia > Anura > Leptodactylidae > Engystomops > Engystomops pustulosus. The sequence continues at coordinate 9,656,945 of NC_092421.1, read as the reverse complement.
CAGGGAGCTGGCTAACTACTGGGACAGGGGGCTTGCTGACTGCTGGAAGACGGGGCTTGCTGACTACTGGTGCAGGGGGCTGGCTGACTACTGGTGCAGGGGGCTGGCTGACTACTGGTGCAGGGGGCTGGCTGACTACTGTGGCAGGGGGCTGGCTGACTACTGGGGCCGGGGGCTGGCTAACTACTGGTGCAGGGTGCTAGCTGACTACTGGGGCATGGGGCTGGCTGAATACTGGGGCAGGGGGCTGGCAGACTAATGGGGCAGGGGGCTGGCTGACTACTGGGGCAGGGGGCTGGCTGACTACTGGGGCATGGGGCTGGCTGACTACTGGGATAGGGGGGCTGGCTGACTACTGGGGAAGGTCGCTGGCTGACTACTGGGGCATGGGGCTGGCTGACTACTGGGATAGGGGGGCTGGCTGACTACTGGGCCAGGGGGCTGACTACTGGGACAGGGGCTGGCTGACTACTCGGGCAGGGTTCTGGCCGACTACTGGGGCCGGGGGCTGGCTGACTACTGGGGCAAGGGGCTGGCTGACTACTGGGGCAAGGGGCTGGCTGACAACTGGGGCAGGGGGCTGGCTAACTACTGGTGCAAGGGGCTGGCTGACTACTTGGGCAGGGAGCTGGCTAACTACTGGGACAGGGGGCTTGCTGACTGCTGGAAGACGGGGCTTGCTGACTACTGGTGCAGGGGGCTGGCTGACTACTGGTGCAGGGGGCTGGCTGACTACTGGTGCAGGGGGCTGGCTGACTACTGTGGCAGGGGGCTGGCTGACTACTGGGGCCGGGGGCTGGCTAACTACTGGTGCAGGGTGCTAGCTGACTACTGGGGCATGGGGCTGGCTGAATACTGGGGCAGGGGGCTGGCAGACTAATGGGGCAGGGGGCTGGCTGACTACTGGGGCAGGGGGCTGGCTGACTACTGGGGCATGGGGCTGGCTGACTACTGGGATAGGGGGGCTGGCTGACTACTGGGGAAGGTCGCTGGCTGACTACTGGGGCATGGGGCTGGCTGACTACTGGGATAGGGGGGCTGGCTGACTACTGGGCCAGGGGGCTGACTACTGGGACAGGGGCTGGCTGACTACTCGGGCAGGGTTCTGGCCGACTACTGGGGCCGGGGGCTGGCTGACTACTGGGGCAAGGGGCTGGCTGACTACTGGGGCAAGGGGCTGGCTGACAACTGGGGCAGGGGGCTGGCTAACTACTGGTGCAAGGGGCTGGCTGACTACTTGGGCAGGGAGCTGGCTAACTACTGGGACAGGGGGCTTGCTGACTGCTGGAAGACGGGGCTTGCTGACTACTGGTGCAGGGGGCTGGCTGACTACTGGTGCAGGGGGCTGGCTGACTACTGGTGCAGGGGGCTGGCTGACTACTGGTGCAGGGGGCTGGCTGACTACTGGGGCAGGGGGCTGGCTGACTACTGGGGCAGGGGGCTGGCTAACTACTGGTGCAGGGGGCTAGCTGACTACTGGAGCAGGGGGCTGGCTAATTACTGGAGCAGGGGGGCTGGCTAATACTGGGGCAGGGGGCTGGCTGACTATTGGGGAAGGGGGCTGGATAAAAACTTGGGCAGTGGGCTGGCTAACTACTGGGGTAGGGGGCTGGCTGACTACTGGGACAGGGGGCTGGCTAACTCCCGTGGCAGGGGGCCGGCTGACTTCTGGGGCAGGGGGCTGGCTGACTACTGGTGCAGGGGGCCGGCTGACTACTGGGGCATGGGGTTGGCTGACTACTGGGGCAGGGGGCTGGCTGACTACTGGGGCAGGGGGCTGGCTGACTACTGGGGCAGGGGGTTGGCTGACTACTGGGGCAGGGGTCTGGCTGACTACTGGGGCAGGGGGCTGGCTGACTAGTGGGGCCGGGGGCTGGCTAACTACTGGGGCAGGGGTCTGGCTAACTACTGGGGCAGGGGGCTGGCTGACTACTGTGGCAGGGGGCTGGCTGACTAGTGGGGCCGTGGGCTGGCTAACTACTGGGGCAGGGGTCTGGCTAACTACTGGGGCAGGGGGCTGGCTGTCTACTGTGGCAGGGGGCTGGCTGACTACTGGGGCCGGGGGCTGGCTAACTACTGGTGCAGGGTGCTAGCTGACTACTGGGGCATGGGGCTGGCTGAATACTGGGGCAGGGGGCTGGCAGACTAATGGGGCAGGGGGCTGGCTGACTACTGGGGCAGGGGGCTGGCTGACTACTGGGGCATGGGGCTGGCTGACTACTGGGATAGGGGGGCTGGCTGACTACTGGGGAAGGTCGCTGGCTGACTACTGGGGCATGGGGCTGGCTGACTACTGGGATAGGGGGGCTGGCTGACTATTGGGCCAGGGGGCTGACTACTGGGACAGGGGCTGGCTGACTACTCGGGCAGGGTTCTGGCCGACTACTGGGGCAAGGGGCTGGCTGACTACTGGGGCAAGGGGCTGGCTGACTACTGGGGCAAGGGGCTGGCTGACAACTGGGGCAGGGGGCTGGCTAACTACTGGTGCAAGGGGCTGGCTGACTACTTGGGCAGGGAGCTGGCTAACTACTGGGACAGGGGGCTTGCTGACTGCTGGAAGACGGGGCTTGCTGACTACTGGTGCAGGGGGCTGGCTGACTACTGGTGCAGGGGGCTGGCTGACTACTGGTGCAGGGGGCTGGCTGACTACTGGTGCAGGGGGCTGGCTGACTACTGGGGCAGGGGGCTGGCTGACTACTGGGGCAGGGGGCTGGCTAACTACTGGTGCAGGGGGCTAGCTGACTACTGGAGCAGGGGGCTGGCTAATTACTGGAGCAGGGGGGCTGGCTAATACTGGGGCAGGGGGCTGGCTGACTATTGGGGAAGGGGGCTGGATAAAAACTTGGGCAGTGGGCTGGATAAATACTGGGGCAGGGGGCTGGCTGACTACTGGGACAGGGGGCTGGCTAACTCCCGTGGCAGGGGGCCGGCTGACTTCTGGGGCAGGGGGCTGGCTGACTACTGGTGCAGGGGGCCGGCTGACTACTGGGGCATGGGGTTGGCTGACTACTGGGGCAGGGGGCTGGCTGACTACTGGGGCAGGGGGCTGGCTGACTACTGGGGCAGGGGGCTGGCTGACTACTGGGGCAGGGGTCTGGCTGACTACTGGGGCAGGGGGCTGGCTGACTAGTGGGGCCGGGGGCTGGCTAACTACTGGGGAAGGGGTCTGGCTAACTACTGGGGCAGGGGGCTGGCTGACTACTGTGGCAGGGGGCTGGCTGACTACTGGGGCCGGGGGCTGGCTAATTACTGGTGCAGGGTGCTAGCTGACTACTGGGGAATGGGGCTGGCTGAATACTGGGGCAGGGGGCTGGCAGACTAATGGGGCAGGGGGCTGGCTGACTACTGGGGCAGCGGGATGGCTGACTACTGGGGCATGGGGCTGGCTGAATACTGGGATAGGGGGGCTGGCTGACTACTGGGGAAGGTCGCTGGCTGACTACTGGGGCATGGGGCTGGCTGACTACTGGGATAGGGGGGCTGGCTGACTACTGGGCCAGGGGGCTGACTACTGGGACAGGGGCTGGCTGACTACTGGGTCAGGGGGCTGGCTGACTACTGTGGCCGGGGGCTGGCTGACTCCTGGGGCAGGGGTCTGGCTGACTCCTGGGGCAGGGGTCTGGCTAACTACTGGGGCAGGGGGCTGGCTGACGACTGGGGCAGGGAGCTGGCTAACTACTGGGACAGGGGGCTTGCTGACTACTGGTGCAGGGGACTGGCTGACTACTGGTGCAGGGGGCTGGCTGACTACTGGGGCATGGGGCTGGCTGACTACTGGGGCAAGGGGCTGGATAAATACTGGGGCAAGGGGCTGACTACAGGTGCAGGGGGCTGGCTGACTAAAGGTGCAGGGGGCTGGCTGACTACTGGTGCAGGGTGCTGGCTGACTACTGGGGCAGCAGGCTGGCTATCTACTGGTTCAGGGGGCTGGCTGACTACTGGTGCAGGGGCCTGGCTGACTACTGGTGCAAGGGGCTGGCTAACTCCCGTGGCAGGGGGCCGGCTGACTACTGGGGCCGGGGGCTGGCTGACTACTGGTGCAAGGGGCTGGCTGACTACTGGGTCATGGGGCTGGCTGACTACTGGGGCAGTGGGCTGGATAAATACTGGGGCAGGGGGCTGACTACAGGTGCAGGGGGCTGGCTAACTACTGATGCAGGGTGCTGGCTGACTACTGGGGCAGGGGTCTGGCTGACTACTGGGGCAGGGGGCTGGCTGACTACTCGGGCAGGGTTCTGGCCGACTACTGGGATAGGGGGGCTGGCTGACTACTGGGGCAGGGGGCTGGCTGACTACTGGTGCAGGGGGCTGGCTGACTACTGGTGCAGGGGGCTGGCTGACTACTGGTGCAGGAGGTTGGCTGACTACTGGTGCAGGAGGTTGGCTGACTACTGGTGCAGGAGGTTGGCTGACTACTGGGGCCGGGGGCTGGCTAACTACTGGGGCAGGGGTCTGCCTGACTACGGGGGCAGACTGACTATTGGGGCAGGGGGCTGGATAAATACTGGGGCAGGTGGCTGGCTGACTACTGGGGCAGGGTTCTGGTCACAGGGGGCTGGCTGACTACTGGGGCAGGGTTCTGGCTGACTACTGGGGTAGGGGGGCTGGCTGACTACTAGGGCAGGGGGCTGGCTGACTACTGGGGCAGGGGGCTGGCTAACTACTGGTGCAGGGGCTGGCTGACTTCTGGTGCAGGGGGCTGGCTGACTACTGGGGCAGGGGGCTGGCTGACTACTGGGGCAGGGGGCTGGCTAACTACTGGGGCAGGGGGACTGGCTGACTACTGGGGCAGGGAGCTGGCTGACTACTGGGGCAGGGGGCCGGCTGACTACTGGTGCAAGGGGCTGGCTGACTACTGGGGCAGGGGGCTGGCTGACTACTGGTGCAAGGGGCTGGCTGACTACTGGGGCAGGGGGCTGACTACTGGGGCAGGGAGCTGGCTAATTACTGGGACAGGGGGCTGGCTGACTACTCGGGGAGGGGGCTGGCTGACTACTGGGGGAGGGGGCTGGCTGACTACTGCTGCAGGGGACTGGCTGACTACTGGTGCAGGGGGCTGGCTGACTACCGGTGCAGGGGGATGGCTGACTACTGGTGCAGGGGGCTGGCTGACTACTGGTGCAGGGGACTGGCTGACTACTGGGGCATGGGGCTGGCTGACTACTGGGGCAAGGGGCTGGATAAATACTGGGGCAGGGGGCTTGCTGACTATAGGTGCAGGGGGCTGGCTGACTACTGGTGCAGGGTGCTGGCTGACTACTGGGGCAGCAGGCTGGCTGACTACTGGTTCAGGGGGCTGGCTGACTACTGGTGCAGGGGGCTGGCTGACTACTGGTGCAGGGGGCTGGCTCACTACTGTGGCCGGGGCTGGCTGACTACTGTGGCCGGGGGCTGGCTGACTACTGTGGCCGGGGGCTGGCTGACTACTGTGGCCGGGGGCTGGCTGACTACTTTGGCCGGGGTCTGGCTGACTACTGTGGCGGGGGCTGGCTGACTCCTGGGGCAGGGGTCCGGCTAACTACTGGGGCAGGGGGCTGGCTGACTACTCGGGCAGGATTCTGGCTGACTACTGGTGCAGGGGGCTGGCTGACTACTGGTGCAGGGGGCTGGCTGACTACTGGTGCAGGGGGCTGGCTGACTACTGGTGCAGGGGGCTGGCTGACTACTGTGGCCGGGGGCTGGCTGACTACTGTGGCCGGGGGCTGGCTGACTACTGTGGCCGGGGGCTGGCTGACTCCTGGGGCAGGGGTCTGGCTAACTACTGGGGCAGGGGGCTGGCTGACTACTCGGGCAGGGTTCTGGCAGACTACTGGGATAGGGGGGCTGGCTGACTACTGGGGCAGGGGGCTGGCTGGCTACTGGTGCAGGAGGTTGGCTGACTACTGGTGCAGGGAGCTGGCTGACTACTGGGGCCGGGGGCTGGCTAACTACTGGGGCAGGGGTCTGCCTGACTACGGGGGCAGACTGACTATTGGGGCAGGGGGCTGGATAAATACTGGGGCAGGTGGCTGGATGACTACTGGGGCAGGGTTCTGGTCACAGGGGGCTGGCTGACTACTGGGGTAGGGGGGCTGGCTGACTACTGGGGTAGGGGGGCTGGCTGACTACTGGGGCAGGGGGCTGGCTAACTACTGGTGCAGGGGGCTGGCTGACTACTGGGGCATGGGCCTGGCTGACTACTGGTGCAGGGAGCTGGCTGACTACTGTGGCAGGGGGCTGGCTGACTACTGGAGCCGGGGGGTGGCTGACTACTGGTGCAGGGGCTGGCTGACTACTAGGGCAGGGGACTGGCTTACTACGGGGGCAGGAGGCTGGCTGACTACTGGGGTAGGGGGACTGGCTGACTACTGGTGCAGGGGGCTGGCTGACTACTGGGGCATGGGCCTGGCTGACTACTGGGGCAGGCTGACTACTGGTGCAGGGAGCTGGCTGACTACTGTGGCAGGGGGCTGGCTGACTACTGGGGCCGGGGGGGGTGGCTGACTACTGGTGCAGGGGCTGGCTGACTACTAGGGCAGGGGACTGGCTTACTACGGGGCCAGGAGGCTGGCTGACTACTGGGGTAGGGGGGCTGGCTGACTACTGGGGCAGGGGGCTGGCTAACTACTGGGGCAGGGGGCTGGCTGACTACTCGGGCAGGGTTCTGGCTGACTACTGGGATAGGGGGGCTGGCTGACTACTGGGGCAGGGGGCTGGCTGACTACTGGTGCAGGAGGTTGGCTGACTACTGGTGCAGGGAGCTGGCTGACTACTGGGGCCGGGGGCTGGCTAACTATTGGGGCAGGGGTCTGCCTGACTACGGGGGCAGACTGACTATTGGGGCAGGGGGCTGGATAAATACTGGGGCAGGGGACTGGCTTACTACGGGGGCAGGAGGCTGGCTGACTACTGGGGTAGGGGGGCTGGCTGGCTGACTACTGGGGCAGGGGGCTGGCTAACTACTGGTGCAGGGGGCTGGCTGACTACTGGGGCATGGGCCTGGCTGACTACTGGGGTAGGGGGGCTGGCTGGCTGACTACTGGGGCAGGGGGCTGGCTAACTACTGGTGCAGGGGGCTGGCTGACTACTGGGGCATGGGCCTGGCTGACTACTGGGGCAGGGGGCTGGCTGACTACTGGTGCAGGGGGTTGGCTGACTACTGGTGCAGGGAGCTGGCTGAATACTGCGGCAGAGGGCTGGCTGACTACTGGGGCAGGGGGTTGGATGACTACTGGTGCAGGGGCTGGCTGACTACTAGGACAGGGGACTGGCTTACTACGGGGGCAGGAGGCTGGCTGACAACTGGGGCAGGGGCTGGCTGACTACTGGGGCAGTGGACTGGCTGACTACTGGGGCAGGGGGCTGGCTGACTACTCAGTGTTATATACTGCCCCTGCCCCCCAGTATATAGCCTGCAGCCCTTGTCCCACAGTATATAGCCTGAAGCCCCTGCCTCCAGTGTATAGCCTCACAGCCAACTTACCCCCAGTATTTAGCCTGCCCACCCAGTATACAGCTAGCCCTTGCCCCTCAGAATATAACCTGCCAGCCCCTGCCCCCCCCCCCAGTATATAGTCTGCCAGTCTTTGCTCTTAGTATATAGTCAGCAGTCACTGCGCCCCCAGTATATAGCCTGGTGTGTGTCCCCCCCTCCAGTATATAGTCTGCCAGCCTTTGCTCTTAGTATATAGTCAGCAGTCACTGCGCCCCCAGTATATAGCTTGCCCCCCTAGTACATAGCCAGCCCCTTAGCATGCCAAGCCTATCTTCCAGCTTCGGGTGCTCCGGCTCCTCTTTGGGTTATGGCTGACACACGTTGTGTGCACCGCTGACATCGCTGACCCAAAGTAAGAATGGACGGCGATCAGTCAGGATTTGGTGCAGGAGGTGAGTGAGAGCTGCCAGGGAGAATTGCAGAGGTCCTGAAGAAGAAGGAGAGGTCCTGCAGATACTGACTCGCTGCAGTAACTCCTCCTACCTGACAATAAAAGCTTCTGCTCCCATAATATGATTGCACTTGTATCTCTGTATGTGATAAACATCTGACAAACCAGAGGGACACATCGGGGGTCATTTACTAAAGGCCAGATTCGCGTTTTCTCGACGTGTTACCCGAATATTTCTGATTTGCGCCGATTGTACCTGAATTGCCCCGGGTTGCGCCGGCATGCGCGCGACAGAAATCGGGGGGCGTGGCCGAACGAAAACCCGACGTATTCGGAAAAACCGCCGCATTTAAAAAAAAAATTGTGTCGCGAAAATTTCACTCACCTTCATCCTGGATAGGCCGGTGTATTTCGAGGCATTCCAGCGGACTTCAGCGCAGCAGCGCCACCTGGTGGACGGCGGAGGAACTGCTTTGATGAATCTCGGCCGGCCCCGAATCCAGTGCAGAGAACGCGCCGCTGGATCGCGAACGGACCGGGTAAGTAAATCTGCCCCATCATGTGACAATAGAAGCTGACTACTGGTGCAGGGGGCTGGCTGAATACTGGTGCAGGGAGCTGGCTGACTACTGGTGCAGGGGGCTGGCTGACTACTGGTGCAGGGGGCTGGCTGACTACTGGTGCAGGGGGCTGGCTCACTACTGTGGCAGGGGCTGGCTGACTACTGTGGCCGGGGGCTGGCTGACTACTATGGCCGGGGGCTGGCTGACTACTGTGGCCGGGGGCTGGCTGACTACTCGGGCAGGGTTCTGGTTGACTACTGGGATAGGGGGCTGGCTGACTACTGGGGCAGGGGGCTGGCTGACTACTGGTGCAGGAGGTTGGCCGACTACTGGTGCAGGGAGCTGGCTGACTACTGGGGCCGGGGGCTGGCTAACTACTGGGGCAGGGGGCTGCCTGACTACGGGGGCAGACTGACTATTGGGGCAGGGGGCTGGATAAACACTGGGGCAGGTGGCTGGACGACTACTGGGGCAGGGTTCTGGTCACAGGGGGCTGGCTGACTACTGGGGCAGGGTTCTGGCTGACTACTGGGGCAGGGGGCTGGCTAACTACTGGTGCAGGGGGCTGGCTGACTACTGGGGCATGGGCCTGGCTGACTACTGGTGCAGGGGGGTGGCTGACTACTAGGGCAGGGGACTGGCTTACTACGGGGGCAGGAGGCTGGCTGACTACTGGGGTAGGGGGGCTGGCTGACTACTGGGGCAGGGGGCTGGCTGACTACTGGGGCAGGGGGCTGGCTAACTACTGGTGCAGGGGGCTGGCTGACTACTGGGGCATGGGCCTGGCTGACTACTGGGGCAGGGGGCTGGCTGACTACTGAGGCAGGCTGACTACTGGTGCAGGGGGTTGGCTGACTACTGGTGCGGGGAGCTGGCTGACTACTGCGGCAGGGGGCTGGCTGACAACTGGGGCAGGGGGTTGGATGACTACTGGTGCAGGGGCTGGCTGACTACTGGGGCAGGGGCTGGCTGACTACTGGGGCAGGGACTGGCTGACTACTGGGGCAGGGGGCTGGCTGACTACTCAGTGTTATATACTGCCCCTGCCCCCCAGTATACAGCCGGAACCCCTGTCCCACAGTATATAGCCTGAAGCCCCTGCCTCCAGTGTATAGCCTCACAGCCAACTTACCCCCAGTATTTAGCCTGCCCACCCAGTATACAGCTAGCCCTTGCCCCTCAGAATATAACCTGCCAGCCCCTGCCCCCCCCCAGTATATAGTCTGCCAGTCTTTGCTCTTAGTATATAGTCAGCAGTCACTGCGCCCCCAGTATATAGCCTGGTGTGCCCCCCCCCTCCAGTATATAGTCTGCCAGCCTTTGCTCTTAGTATATAGTCAGCAGTCACTGCGCCCCCAGTATATAGCTTGCCCCCCTAGTACATAGCCAGCCCCTTAGCATGCCAAGCCTATCTTCCAGCTTCGGGTGCTCCGGCTCCTCTTTGGGTTATGGCTGACACACGTTGTGTGCACCGCTGACATCGTGTGGGGACCCGAAGAGGAGCCGGAGGCATTCAAGGAGAAGCAGGAGGACCCGAAGATGAACTCGGACGGCGATCAGTCAGGATTTGGTGCAGAAGGTGAGTGAGAGCTGCCAGGGAGAATTGCAGAGGTCCTGAAGAAGAAGGAGAGGTCCTGCAGATACTGACTCGCTGCAGTAACTCCTCCTACCTGACAATAAAAGCTTCTGCTCCCATAATATGATTGCACTTGTATCTCTGTATGTGATAAACATCTGACAAACCAGAGGGACACATCATGTGACAATAGAAGCTGACTACTGGTGCAGGGGGCTGGCTGACTACTGGTGCAGGGGGCTGGCTGACTACTGGTGCAGGGGGCTGGCTGACTACTGGTGCAGGGGGCTGGCTGACTACTGTGGCCGGGGGCTGGCTGACTACTATGGCCGGGGGCTGGCTGACTACTGTGGCCGGGGGCTGGCTGACTACTGTGGCCGGGGGCTGGCTGACTACTCGGGCAGGGTTCTGGTTGACTACTGGGATAGGGGGCTGGCTGACTACTGGGGCAGGGGGCTGGCTGACTACTGGTGCAGGAGGTTGGCCGACTACTGGTGCAGGGAGCTGGCTGACTACTGGGGCCGGGGGCTGGCTAACTACTGGGGCAGGGGGCTGCCCGACTACGGGGGCAGACTGACTATTGGGGCAGGGGGCTGGATAAACACTGGGGCAGGTGGCTGGACGACTACTGGGGCAGGGTTCTGGCTGACTACTGGGGCAGGGGGCTGGCTAACTACTGGTGCAGGGGGCTGGCTGACTACTGGGGCATGGGCCTGGCTGACTACTGGGGCAGGCTGACTACTGGTGCAGGGGGGTGGCTGACTACTAGGGCAGGGGACTGGCTTACTACGGGGGCAGGAGGCTGGCTGACTACTGGGGTAGGGGGGCTGGCTGACTACTGGGGCAGGGGGCTGGCTGACTACTGGGGCAGGGGGCTGGCTGACTACTGAGGCAGGCTGACTACTGGTGCAGGGGGTTGGCTGACTACTGGTGCGGGGAGCTGGCTGACTACTGCGGCAGGGGGCTGGCTGACTACTGGGGCAGGGGGTTGGATGACTACTGGTGCAGGGGCTGGCTGACTACTGGGGCAGGGACTGGCTGACTACTGGGGCAGGGGGCTGGCTGACTACTCAGTGTTATATACTGCCCCTGCCCCCCAGTATACAGCCGGAACCCCTGTCCCACAGTATATAGCCTGAAGCCCCTGCCTCCAGTGTATAGCCTCACAGCCACCTTACCCCCAGTATTTAGCCTGCCCACCCAGTATACAGCTAGCCCTTGCCCCTCAGAATATAACCTGCCAGCCCCTGCCCCCCCCCCCCCCAGTATATAGTCTGCCAGTCTTTGCTCTTAGTATATAGTCAGCAGTCACTGCGCCCCCAGTATATAGCCTGGTGTGCCCCCCCCCCTCCAGTATATAGTCTGCCAGCCTTTGCTCTTAGTATATAGTCAGCAGTCACTGCGCCCCCAGTATATAGCTTGCCCCCCTAGTACATAGCCAGCCCCTTAGCATGCCAAGACTATCTTCCGGCTTCGGGTGCTCCGGCTCCTCTTTGGGTTATGGCTGACACACGTTGTGTGCACCGCTGACATCGTGTGGGGACCCGAAGAGGAGCCGGAGGCATTCAAGGAGAAGCAGGAGGACCCGAAGATGAACTCGGACCACCCAAGGCAAGAATGGACGGCGATCAGTCAGGATCTGGTGCAGGAGGTGAGTGAGAGCTGCCAGGGAGAATTGCAGAGGTCCTGGAGAAGAAGGAGAGGTCCTGCAGATACTGACTCGCTGCAGTAACTCCTCCTACCTGACAATAAAAGCTTCTGCTCCCCATAATATGATTGCACTTGTATCTCTGTATGTGATAAACATCTGACAGACCAGAGGGACACATCATGTGACAATAGAAGATTTGTGTCTCTCACAACTTATGGCCATGACTGTACAGCATTGATGTTTTTTTTTACAAAAAACTACAGGGCCCCGTAGTTTGATATAATGAGCCGTGCACCTGTGTGTTATTAGGAGCCGTGCACCTGTGTGACCACGGACAGATTTCTATCCACTGGAAGTAAACATCTAAGTTTCCTATAGAATGACAGCAAGCAGAGATCCTGAAATTGTTACAGAAAGTATATATTGGAATATAGTATAACTTTTCCCTACACAAACCGTATCAATTATTGGCCGAAAGTGGACAACCCCTTTAATTCATATCTTTCACCTTTTTAACAAAACTGCACCTGAAACCACCTCTAAGCTGATTGTGATGCAGCTTTAAATACAACGTGTCACCGCAGCCTCTGATACCTGTCAATTATTGGTGTCTATGAGGCTCCTGGTGCCTCTGGTGCTCCTAACTTTCCAGTTTGCACTGACTTTGTATAAATGATGTTTCGTTCCAAAGTGACTGAAAGGCTGGTGTCCCCATAAAACGACAGAAGCTAGAGAGGACAGGATAATGCAGACAATCTCCATGGGGAATCATTGCAGCTGGAATTGCTGCCCTTTTCAGCACGGTAAGGATCTCAACGTTTAAAGGGGTTTTGCCCATGAAAAAAAGTTCTCAAATTTTAATCCCCTAGTGATGTTTCCACAATAAAGATCATTTTTAACCCCTAACTTTACAATTGTACTCAGTGTTATTGGTGTTTTAGCTCCTATCACTTAGTGATGGTCAGTGTAATATTCCAGAGTGTGAGAAGGGACTCTCTAAGCAGACACTTCATGATTCCTCTAGTGCTGTGAGACGACATTGTGCTTAGATTATCAGGGTCCAGGTTAGTAAACACTATCATTTAGCTTCTGAACATTATACTAGTATCGGACACAGAGAAAAAGAGATGAGACAGATCAGAGATGAGAGATCATGAGATGCATATAACACACAATGACATTCTCAGCTCTGCTAACTCATCTAATCAATAGGACACACAGTCAGCTCTGCTATAAAGAGATTATTTCTCTGTAGCTTGTAGAGTCAGACTCTGCATACTGCTTGCCGGCAGGAAGTGCCTGAGCTGGTCTTGTAATGCACAGGGTAGGGGCAGGAGGCAGATAGAACGGAACTGTGCAGACAAGAGAAGCTATTCATGAGAATTATCCGACCCAAATTGTAAACACCAGGACTGATAGAAACAGGTTGGAATTATATATATGAAATGCTGCATTTTTGTTAATAACAGTGACTTAGAGAATTTATTATTTTGTTATCCTGAGGATAATTTAAAAATCTTGTCTTCGTGGGAGGAATACCCCTTTAAGCACATTTGGACTGAATGCCCACTTTGCAGTGACCAAACCTCTCATTAGCAGAAAGCATCAAAAGGCTCTGATGGGATAAATTAGGTTTGTTGACAAACTGGAAAAAGACTGAACCCAAAGTGTGAAAAAGAGTCAGTGAAAGGTGGTGGAGGAAGTGTCATTGTTTGGGGAATGTTTTAAGCAGCAGTTTCATACGGCTACATGGCAGAGTGAATACAAGTGGTGACAGGAGGTACCGTGCTGATCCAGAGTGCTGGAATAAGACAAGTATAACATGCTATATACCCCACAGGAACCATATTCAAACTTGGAACATAGCCTCAGAATGTAGCAAAATATCCAGGAGATGAAGAGAATTGGTGTTTTTGTTGTTTAAAAACTTTATGTTAGACTTAGGAATGTGTCCGTCACTTACAAATTAACATTAACAGAGTCTTTACAAGACAAGATTTCTTGTACCATGTGAGATCTTTCATGTTTTATAAGATATGCTTTGTGCATAAAACATTTGCCACATCCGGAGCAGGAGAAGGGTCTCTGCTTTGCGTGTGTCGCCTGATGCCTCATAAGGACGGCTCTGTTGGTAAAGTATTTCCCGCAGTAGGAGCAGAAGAATGGCCGTTCCCCTGTGTGGATCTTCTGATGCTCCATGAGGTTCCCTTTCTGTGTAAAGCACTTTCCGCACTCGGAGCACGGATATGGTTTCTCCCCGGTGTGGACGATCTGATGTTTAACCAGAACCGATTTATGTCCAAAACGCTTCCCGCACTCCAGACAGGAGAACGGCTTCTCCCCCGAGTGGCTTTTCTGGTGCCGGACCAGGATAGTCTTATTGGTAAAGCACTTCCCACATACAGGGCACAAAAAAGATTTTTCTCCCGTGTGTATCCGCCGATGGTCTACAAGATTCGCCTTCCTTCCGAAACACTTCCCACAGTCGGAGCAGGAATAGGGCTTTTCACACGTGTGAGTTTTCTCATGTTCCACCAGGGTTGACTTACGAGCAAAAGATTTACTACAAAGTGTACATGAAAACGGCTTCTCCCCGACGTGGATTATCTGGTGGCGGCTCAGAGACGACTTCTTGGTGAATCGTTTTCCACATTCGGGGCAATTGTATGGCTTTTCCTCTTCGGGATTCTCCTGCTGTAAAGTAACTGTAATGGAATATTCATCCCTGAGCGGGATATACATTTCTTCAGAGCTATCAGTGGTATTAGGACAAGGACTTCCACTTCCAACTGGGGTAAGGTGAGCATTTTGGCTAGGAGAACACTGAAGGATGATGTCTTCCGTACCAGGCTTAGAAGGTAACATAAAACTTTCTTCATGGGTGTCAATTCTGTAATGTCCATCCGCTGGAAAGAGAAGGGGGGAAATATACAGATTTGTACATGAGTAACCAGTATATTCAAGACAACTAACCAAGTTATATTGAAGGACAGAGATAATCAATGGTTGGTCCGGACCTAAATCTCCAAGAATGTACTGTATGTCCAGCAGAGATAGGGAAGTGATTATTCCCGCTCTGCACAGAGCTCCGAAATCCCTCTGGACCCTAGACATTATCCTGGACACCAAATAGTGTGGTCCCCAGCATCAGATCCTGTGACACAGTTTGAACAAACTTTATACCTATCTTTACACTGTTCTCCTGCCTCTCTCAGCCTTCTGCCAGAGCACACAAGATCCGATATATGATATGAACCCCCCCAGATGCTAAGGGCCATAGCGCTTGTGGTATGTAAGGGGTTTTGTAGAGAAAGCATTGGTTCCTTGCACCAATCATGCGATGCCAGTGTCATGGTATGGCATCGAGGATAACAAGCAATGAAGTTCCTCTGTCCCTGTTCAGGGTACCGGAACGTTCACCAGAGAGTAAATATATATTATCAGCACAGGTGAAAAAGTAATAATCTTAAAACATAACTTTTACTTAACTTCTTAAAATCCAGGCTCCACAATATATCACACAATACAAAGCATAAGTGAAAAACTCACTCAAAAATACCGGCTAACTATAATGAAGCAGGGACTCCTGTTCGTCTCCTAGACCTCCGTTCAAGCCCCTGATGATTACGGACCAAAGTATGAAACGCGTAGGTCGAGGGTAGGAATTTACCAGGGTCAGAAATGGGACTGCCCTTGTAAGGGCGGGAGCTATAAAAAATGTGGGCCAGGGTGCAATAGGGTTTCTTTAGGGTCTTTCTTCTTATGGGACCTGCCTTATCCAGTGACACATGGATGGACTCCTAAACTTGTGAGCCATGTCGGCTTGGACTAATGCACTGAGCCTAAAGACAGCAATGGTAAGACCGTTCTATACTGCATTTTAATGTCTTGTTTGGACCATAACCCGCTGCCAGTTTTTTGACTAATAAGCAGGGATAGGCACTGAGATAAGAACAAATCTACAGTGTATCAAACCCATTGCAATACTACATAGTGATTGTGTGTGGTTATTTGGTCTTTATTGAAGTATCCTGCTTCATTATAGTTAGCAGGTATTTTTGAGTGAGTTTTTCACTTATGCTTTGTATTGTGTGATATATTGTGGAGCCTGGATTTTAAGAAGTTAAGTAAAAGTTATGTTTTAAGATTATTACTTTTTCACCTGTGCTGATAATATATGGCATCCAGAGGGCCTAATGGAGGCTTCCTGATCTGCCTTAAGTGCCCCCCAGAAAGTAATAAATCTGTTTATATGCAAAAATGGAAAACTATAAAGAAATTATTAAATCTCTATTCATAAAATCATATTGGTTATGTTTGTGTCCATATTGAAACAAAACTAGACATAGTTATCTATCGCATAAAGGGAACAACATTAAAAAATGAATATTAAAACCAGTGTGAGACACATTCACAAGAACGGGCACATGTCGGTTTACGGGAGAGGAGGAGGGGGTGAGCGCTGCGCACAGCACCATATTACGGGGAAAGTTAGGACATGTCCTATCATTTCCCCAGGTAGCACACGGGTACAGTGCCGCACGTGTGCTGCACCCTACTGCTCAGTGCGGCCATTGCCGACCTATGGGGGAAGTATATACCTCGGCTGTGTATAGGTCCCCCAATGGTCGCGTGAATTGCCATTTTTATATATACCAAAGTTACCTGTGCTGATATCTGTAGGAATGTCTTCCTGTTTACATGTTGGGTCGATCTTCTGATAATGGTTCGCTGTGCTCCCGTTTTGAGCAATGTTATTGTCTGCATCTTTCCGGTTATGTTCCTAAAAAAAAAAAATTAGATAAGACACGAATAGATGTCAGATATAGGGTCAAGCCCAAAATTCTACTTCTTGTGCATTTAATGCAAAGCTGGGACTATGAAAAGTGTCTTGGAGGGGCTCTTTAGAATCACAAACTATCGCTTCTTCACAGTGTCAATCACTGAGGTAAACCAGTAGTGAATGTGCCTGCTGCCTTATTCAGTCTCCAAGGGACTGGAGTATCAAACTCGTCAATGCAGAAAAAGAGAATCCATTCTGATGGGAGATAATGTACTTCAGTTATCGGTGGGGTTCTCTGATGATCAGACGCTTATCACCTATCCACTATGTCAGATGTTAGGAGGATAGTCCATCAGGTTCTGATACCAAGTGTGTGACATCATTTACCTTGTTAGAAGGATCTTGTACATGAAGAGGACTGGGACATCTAGGAGATTCATCTGTAAAGAGAACAGATTGTGACTGAATACATCATATACAGAACATCAGTTTAGGTTGTGATTTCAATTACGTTGCCTTCAATATTATATGACTTTTGAATATCAAAGGGTTAAACCACCCTGAACAGAACTCTGCAGAGTACATGCAGCAGGAGTCAGGCTGCGTGTTACAGATGCTCTCCTGCTGCTGATCGAAATACCAGCACAACCTGCAGGACTAATATGTGTGTCCTAATGTGTTTAGTTCAGGCTAATTGGGACGAGCATACTCGTCCTTCATCCCTAACTGGTTAAATGGGTTGATGTGATGTGAAGTTTAAGATCACTGGAGGTGTAGCCCTCAGGTTGGTGATCCCCAGACTCTGGAAGTCTACGACCCCCCCCCCCCCCCCACACCCGACTGATGTGGGTTGAGGTAGTAGATCGCATCTGCTGTATGGAAGAACTTCGAGCATTGGACGGCAACCGGATGGAGGCTTATTTCTCCACCTGGTCAAAATGGACCCAGTGGAGAAACTCAGACTCGCTCAATAACTGGCTCTCTGGTGACCCCTGACACTTAAGGCACTTTTCATCTCTCCATCAAAATAGTAATTCTTTCACAACGACCCCGCAGAGCCAGGGGGGCCTTCCTCCTCTCCCCTCCCCCCTTCCCCTGTTTCGGTTCCCACTAATTACTGTAAAGGCTGCCTTGAGTGCCTACTTTTCTTATGATCGCATTATGGGACTGCGTCCCAAATATCCTGACCGCCATGTAGGTCACTTGGTACTTTGTTTCTATTGTTAATATTATTGTTACTTTTACTTGCCACTTTTCAATAAACCTAAGGGGCAGGCCCTGTATTTCCAGGTGAAGTAACTTGGATGCTCTCAGAGAGGTGGACAACATGTCTCACGCCCTGACCATCTCCCCCAGGAGGGGTTTGCTCCAATCCTCTCCTCCCTGTCTCGCTGTCTTGTCTTACTTCTCACACCCACAGACAACTAGTCAAGTCTTCTGCAGCAACAACAAAAAGAATAGAGCTGTAAGTATCAATTCATAGGGGGACGTTCCTGGCTCTCCATAAAGCTGTGAATTTAGCGCTCATAAAGATCTCCATCTGGCAGCCCCTGCGAAGCCGGTGATATGTTCACGTGGGGACTGACCGAATTGTAGAGGGAATCTATTTTGATTAATGCACCATTCACCTGTTTTGATCTCCTCCTCAAATTTCTGGTCACAGACAAACAATTCTTCTTTCTCCAGAACTTCAACCTTAATATCAATCAAGTCTTCGGCCTAAGCACAAACCAAAAAAATATTAATAAAAGAGAAGCTCCGTACATGATAAGAGGCATATAGGACGCAGAAAATCTTCACAGGGGGCAGATTTTGACAAAGAAAGAAAAACAAAAAAGGTCACTTGGGGAGGGCAACTTAGGGCCCGGGTAACAGATAACCAGAAATCACAGCCAAGATGGCAGCGCCCATGCGCCACTGGCTGTTACCTGCCACCCGCAGCCTTGCCAGGCTAACTGAACACAGGTGTTAACTTTGGGTGTTTGCTGCAATGTGCCGCAAACTCCCAGTCCGTATGGAGAGGGCTCAGTCCGTGAGTCCTCTACATACGCCCCTTGCCTTATGTTGGTTTTGCTGAAAGGGGTTAGTATGATATGAGAACTGTGTTTCTAGGTGCTAGAGATATAACCTTTTGAAGTGCGCCCCCTCCAGCCTGTCAGCTCAATGTAGCATGAAGAAGGAGCGTCAGGGAGACAGCGCTGACACGTTGCAGAAGTACATGCACCCTCTGCATGTGTAACTGAGCCTGGGGAAAGGAGATGGATTGATGCCGTGCACATGTGGTAAATATTTTGGTAAAAGTTTATTCAATTTATGGTAGAAATCCTTCTCAGTAATTTGTCTGCTAATTCTATAAAAAAAAACTATGAAGCTATTAAATTGAGCTCAACTCTCACATGTCATAAAAAAAAAAAAACGTGAAGCTGTTCCAAAGATATCACCATATCGAAGAAGATGGACATCCAAAAATTTAAAGGGATTGCCCCAGGACGTGTAGGATTTGTGACCCCCCGAGCACTTACTGGTACTGGGGACACAACAATCCTTCAGACTCTTTATATTGACCTCATAGACGAGAGCTGCGGGGGCGCCACTTCATCCACACTCCTATCTAGTGATTGGGGCAGATCCTAGATCCTATATTCTTTGCCTATCCTGATGTTTTTTTTGTGGGATAACCCATGTAGTTTGCCCCAACACACAAAAACCAATCGTGAGCGAATGGTGAGGACATAGAAAGCGACGGCTTATGTCATCCTCAGACACAAGTTCTAACAATATCATACCCCAGACGTGATGTCCTCTGGTGTCCCCATGTAATGTCCCGGTATTGCCAGCAGGGGGCGCTCACCTCTCCACTCAGCAGCTGAATGATCTTGTTGGTGAGCTCGAGGATCTCTTGCTCATTGCAGTTCTCCTGGATTCGGCTCTGGGTCCTTTTCCTTCGTAATAACATATAAGCGTTTCTACTGGGAACCAGCCGCTCCCCTGATCTCTGTTTTATCACACGATATTCCTGTGCATCGGGGGAGGAGAAAAGGGAAGAGCTTCAGGAAGGTGATGGGAAAAAACATGACACGTCTATAGGATGTTTCTGGCATTAAAGGGAACCTGTCATCAGGGAGGTCAATTTTATACTTCTCATACTTCTTTATACTTTAGGAAGTCCATCCAACCCTGGGGCTTTGTTAATATTTGGGATCAGTGAGCACCGCAGCAGCTCTGCTATGTTCAGGGGGTCCGCTATATACCGTCCCTCTAAAATGCTGCACATATCTGCAGGCTCTGACACCTTGCAATTAGATTCCTTCTTAATGAAGGAGATTGCTGATTGCTGATAGGAAGCCTTTAAGAACCTCCCACTGGACTCCCTCCTGCAGGGACCCTGACAGCTGCGATGGGATCCTGTCCTGTGGGCCAGTGAGGCCAAGTCAGAAAGCATGGCTTCGGATCTTGTGTGCTGCCGGCCATAGGAGAATGATGAGAGTCGCTCCTAGCCAGATACTGTATAGATTGTATTGTATGTGTGTCAATAGTGGCCCCCAGCATGTAATCAATAGGGGAAAGGGACTGGAAGGGGGGGGGGGGGGCAAAGCAGGAGAAGACCCGTGTCGTGAGAAAATTTCCGTCTCAAGGAACAGAAGTGATACAAACAGACACTAACGGCACTGTTGGTTGCTTTGTTGGATTAAAATTGCAGGTTCGACTTTTGGGGGCGGGGGGCTGGGGGATTTTTAATTTTACCAACACAATCCATCCTGATAAAACAGGGACATTACTCATAGATCCAGGCACCAGGACTCTGGTATCTTCTTATATTTGTTATTCCTTCTAAAATCAACATTTAAAGGAAACCTACCATGTGATTTGATGCAGTATGAAGCAAACATACCTTGAGAATGCTGCAGCTACACTGATGCAGGATCATATCTTGGTTAATCCCTGTGCTGATGGGTTTTGCTGATAAAACAGATATAACATTATAATAATGAAGCTCTGTGGCTTCTATGTCTGCTCTGGCGCTTGCTTTGCTGCTTCTCATAGCAGGAGAGTTTCTCTCTGATTGCATCATCATCTCCTGCACTTCTCTTCCTGCCAGACAGAATAATCGATTGCAGCACCATCCCCCAGCTGCTGTGTATGAGTGATCCAGCTCAGGTTGATTAGTGCTTGACTAGTCATGCTTTACTTAGTAGCCAATTGTAATTCCAAGCTCCCGTGTAATGTGTAAGCCAGTCTGTCCCAGCTTTCCCAAGGTCCTGAATGGTGTCATTGTTTTTTCAGCAAAACCACTCAGCTCAGGGATTAACCAAGATATGATCCTGCATCAGTGTATCAGCATTCTCAAGGTATGTTTGCTTCATAATGCATCAAATCAAATGGTAGGTTTCCTTTAAAATTATGCTAATGAGTCTGAAGAGCTCCTGGGTGGTGTTACCAGAACCCATCCTGCTGTAGCTTCACAGGATGTTACAGTGTGCAGGAGAACTTCCCCCTCCCACTGTGTGCTAATACATGCTCTTCTGAGATTACATCAGGACGAAGGGAGGGTGTAGTGCTGAGGGCGCAAAGGGGGAGCCAGAAGGAGGTATCACAGCCTGCAGAGCTGCAGCACAGAGGTGCTCTGGTAACAGACCAAAGAGCACTTCTGCCTCTTTAGCATAATTTTAAAAATTGATATTAGAAGTAACAGGGCAATGGATAACACCTATAAGAAGATTACTACAGTCACAATGCTTGGATCTATGAGTAAGTGTCCCTGGTTTCTCATTATTGCCCACTAGTATGCTAGTTATTCTCCTCAGGGCTACTTTGACAGGGGACTGATAATATCGGCCCTCTGGCACAGTACAGGATCAGGCTGTCAGTGTGACAGCCTGATCCTGCAAATGTCTTTCTTGTACCATAGCGCACATAGCCATGTAAATGCTCAGAGCTCCTCACTGCTCCAGCTCGGTCTCTAAACCGAGGAACGGAGCCCTAGTCACATGACCTTATATCAAGTCTGGGAGCGGCAGCAGTGAAGAAACGCGCAAGTCAAATCTGAATATGTTTACATGATGACAGGCTCCAGTAGCCTCTGGCATGTTGATATCAAATATGCCTTGGTCGTGCATGTGAATAATTTCACTGCTTTTTAATTGTTTCTTTAACATTACCTGCTCCCTGCCAGCAGTATGTAGTGAGTCCTGGGGAAAGTGGGGAAGCGGGGGCCAGGTCATAATGGAATTGCTGGCGGTGGTGAGCTGATGTAAGCTGGGAATAATCGGAGGAGAAGCTGATGCGTGAGAATGAGGGGAGGAGAAATTGATGAGAAGACGACTTGTGCCATTTGAAATTCAACACCCCAGGACTCACTGCACGCTTCTGGCAGGGAGCAGGTAATGTTAAAGAAACAAAAAAAATAAAATAAATAAAATCGGTGGAATTATTCAGTTGCACAAAAAATAACATATTTGAAATCAACATGTCGAAGGCAATTGGAATCCGTCATCATGTAAAAATTACCTTCCTGATGACAGGTTCCCTTTAATAAAGACAGGAGTCCCTCACCTCTCCAGTCAGCAGGTAGATTATATCCACTGTAAGATGTAAGATCGTCTTAATCACGTGACTCTTGTCCATCCTTCCTGTGATTCTGGAGGGGGCAGCCTCCTGCAGAGACAGAGAGAAGTTCATTTATTTACAAGAAGAGGTGAACCCCCGGCTCCCTGCATCTCACTCGTACACCTTCCACCTCTGACACTTCCCATAAATGTCAAAGGTTAATGCCATAAGATGTTCCTCACTCACTAAGCGGCGCACTCACCACAGAGGCCAATCTCAGAAATGTATCGCCTTAAAGGGGTTGTCCATTTTCAGCAAATAATTGATATTGTTTGTGTATCAGTTCATCACAGGTTTCTAGATCTCTGCTTGCTGTCATTGTATAGGAAGCTTCTATGTTACTTCCGGTGGATATAAATCTGTCTATGGTCTGGCTGGTGCACGGGCTTTTATTATCAGAGAGATTTATTAGAGCCGTGTGATAATAACTGCTTGTGCGCCTGTGTGACATCACATGACAAGGGACAGATTTCTATTTAACTTGCTGATCAGTGGGGTTCTCGGTGGTGAGACCCCCACATATCACGAAAACAAGGGGTCCAAAGGGGTCCCACGTACCTCAGTCGGACCCTCACTGCTTCATCAGACTAATAGAGCAGTCCGTTCTGTTCTATTAATCTCTATGGAGCTGACGGAAAATGCAGAGCACAGCGCTCAGAGATCTCCGGCAGAATAATGGAGCAGAACAGTCATGAGCGGCCATCTGCTCCATTAATCTGACGGAGCGACGAGGGGTCTGATGGCACTGAAACCCCCACGAATCCACGGGATGGGGCCTAACTTTTCTTCATGGGAAAACCCCTTTAACTGGTCATGAAAACAGTGCGGAGAATGAAGCGTTTTACCAGTGGGACCTGCAGTGATTTCTTGATTGGCCCTTACAGAATAGGGAGTAGTCAGGACTCCGCCTACCGGACACTTATCACCATTCATTTCCAACCCCCCATTGTGTGAGCTGCAGTAATGGATGGTGACATGATGGGGGGCACCTCACTAGCTCTCACCATTACACTATGACATGATGGGGGCACCTCACCAGCTCTCACCATTACACTATGACATGATGGGGGGCACCTCACTAGCTCTCACCATTACACTATGACATGATGGGGGCACCTCACTAGCTCTCACCATTACACTATGACATGATGGGGGCACCTCACCAGCTCTCACCATTACACTATGACATGATGGGGGGCACCTCACCAGCTCTCACCATTACACTATGACATGATGGGGGGCACCTCACCAGCTCTCACCATTACACTATGACATGATGGGGGGCACCTCACTAGCTCTCACCATTACACTATGACATGATGGAGGGCACCTCACCAGCTCTCACCATTACACTATGACATGATGGGGGCACCTCACTAGCTCTCACCATTACACTATGACATGATGGGGGCACCTCACTAGCTCTCACCATTACACTATGACATGATGGGGGCACCTCACTAGCTCTCACCATTACACTATGACATGATGGGGGGCACCTCACTAGCTCTCACCATTACACTATGACATGATGGGGGGCACCTCACTAGCTCTCACCATTACACTATGACATGATGGGGGCACCTCACTAGCTCTCACCATTACACTATGACATGATGGGGGGCACCTCACTAGCTCCCACCATTACACTATGACATGATGGGGGGCACCTCACTAGCTCTCACCATTACACTATGACATGATGGGGGGCACCTCACTAGCTCTCACCATTACACTATGACATGATGGGGGGCACCTCACTAGCTCTCACCATTACACTATGACATGATGGGGGCACCTCACTAGCTCTCACCATTACACTATGACATGATGGAGGGCACCTCACTAGCTCTCACCATTACACTATGACATGATGGGGGGCACCTCACTAGCTCTCACCATTACACTATGACATGATGGGGGCACCTCACTAGCTCTCACCATTACACTATGACATGATGGGGGCACCTCACTAGCTCTCACCATTACACTATGACATGATGGAGGGCACCTCACTAGCTCTCACCATTACACTATGACATGATGGGGGGCACCTCACTAGCTCTCACCATTACACTATGACATGATGGGGGCACCTCACTAGCTCTCACCATTACACTATGACATGATGGGGGCACCTCACTAGCTCTCACCATTACACTATGACATGATGGGGGCACCTCACTAGCTCTCACCATTACACTATGACATGATGGAGGGCACCTCACTAGCTCTCACCATTACACTATGACATGATGGGGGGCACCTCACTAGCTCTCACCATTACACTATGACATGATGGAGGGACCTCACTAGCTCTCACCATTACACTATGACATGATGGGAGGCACCTCACTAGCTCTCACCATTACACTATGACATGATGGGGGCACCTCACTAGCTCTCACCATTACACTATGACATGATGGAGGGCACCTCACTAGCTCTCACCATTACACTATGACATGATGGGGGCACCTCACTAGCTCTCACTATTACACTATGACATGATGGGGGGCACCTCACTAGCTCTCACCATTACACTATGACATGATGGAGGGCACCTCACCAGCTCTCACCATTACACTATGACATGATGGGGGGCACCTCACCAGCTCTCACCATTACACTATGACATGATGGAGGGCACCTCACTAGCTCTCACCATTGCACTATGACATGATGGGGGGCACCTCACTAGCTCTCACCATTACACTATGACATGATGGGGGGCACCTCACTAGCTCTCACCATTACACTATGACATGATGGGGGCACCTCACTAGCTCTCACCATTACACTATGACATGATGGGGGCACCTCACTAGCTCTCACCATTACACTATGACATGATGGGGGCACCTCACTAGCTCTCACCATTACACTATGACATGATGGAGGGCACCTCACTAGCTCTCACCATTACACTATGACATGATGGGGGGCACCTCACTAGCTCTCACCATTACACTATGACATGATGGAGGGACCTCACTAGCTCTCACCATTACACTATGACATGATGGGGGGCACCTCACTAGCTCTCACCATTACACTATGACATGATGGGAGGCACCTCACTAGCTCTCACCATTACACTATGACATGATGGAGGGCACCTCACTAGCTCTCACCATTACACTATGACATGATGGGGAGCACCTCACTAGCTCTCACCATTACACTATGACATGATGGGGGGACCCTCACTAGCTCTCACCATTACACTATGACATGATGGGGGGCACCTCACTAGCTCTCACCATTACACTATGACATGATGGGGGGACCCTCACTAGCTCTCACCATTACACTATGACATGATGGGGGGCACCTCACTAGCTCTCACCATTACACTATGACATGATGGGGGGACCCTCACCAGCTCTCACCATTACACTATGACATGATGGGGGGCACCTCACTAGCTCCCACCATTACACTATGACATGATGGGGGGACCCTCACTAGCTCTCACCATTACACTATGACATGATGGAGGGGAGAGCTCTCACCATTACACTATGACATGATGGGGGCACCTCACTAGCTCTCACCATTACACTATGACATGATGGGGGGACCCTCACTAGCTCTCACCATTACACTATGACATGATGGGGGGCACCTCACTAGCTCTCACCATTACACTATGACATGATGGGGGGACCCTCACCAGCTCTCACCATTACACTATGACATGATGGGGGGACCCTCACCAGCTCTCACCATTACACTATGACATGATGGGGGGCACCTCACTAGCTCCCACCATTACACTATGACATGATGGAGGGACCTCACTAGCTCTCACCATTACACTATGACATGATGGAGGGCACCTCACTAGCTCTCACCATTACACTATGACATGATGGGGGCACCTCACTAGCTCTCACCATTACACTATGACATGATGGAGGGCACCTCACTAGCTCTCACCATTACACTATGACATGATGGGGGCACCTCACCAGCTCTCACCATTACACTATGACATGATGGGAGGCACCTCACTAGCTCTCACCATTACACTATGACATGATGGGGGCACCTCACTAGCTCTCACCATTACACTATGACATGATGGAGGGCACCTCACTAGCTCTCACCATTACACTATGACATGATGGGGGCACCTCACTAGCTCTCACTATTACACTATGACATGATGGGGGGCACCTCACTAGCTCTCACCATTACACTATGACATGATGGAGGGCACCTCACCAGCTCTCACCATTACACTATGACATGATGGGGGGCACCTCACCAGCTCTCACCATTACACTATGACATGATGGAGGGCACCTCACTAGCTCTCACCATTACACTATGACATGATGGGGGGCACCTCACTAGCTCTCACCATTACACTATGACATGATGGGGGGCACCTCACTAGCTCTCACCATTACACTATGACATGATGGGGGGCACCTCACTAGCTCTCACCATTACACTATGACATGATGGGGGCACCTCACTAGCTCCCACCATTACACTATGACATGATGGGGGGCACCTCACTAGCTCCCACCATTACACTATGACATGATGGGGGGCACCTCACTAGCTCTCACCATTACACTATGACATGATGGAGGGCACCTCACCGGCTCTCACCATTACACTATGACATGATGGGGGGCACCTCACTAGCTCTCACCATTACACTATGACATGATGGAGGGCACCTCACTAGCTCCCACCATTACACTATGACATGATGGGGGGCACCTCACTAGCTCTCACCATTACACTATGACATGATGGAGGGCACCTCACTAGCTCTCACCATTACACTATGACATGATGGGGGGCACCTCACTAGCTCTCACCATTACACTATGACATGATGGAGGGCACCTCACTAGCTCTCACCATTACACTATGACATGATGGAGGGCACCTCACCAGCTCTCACCATTACACTATGACATGATGGGGGGCACCTCACTAGCTCTCACCATTACACTATGACATGATGGGGGCACCTCACTAGCTCTCACCATTACACTATGACATGATGGGGGCTCCTCACTAGCTCTCACCATTACACTATGACATGATGGAGGGCACCTCACCAGCTCTCACCATTACACTATGACATGATGGAGGGCACCTCACTAGCTCTCACCATTACACTATGACATGATGGAGGGCACCTCACTAGCTCTCACCATTACACTATGACATGATGGAGGGCACCTCACTAGCTCTCACCATTACACTATGACATGATGGGGGGCACCTCACTAGCTCTCACCATTACACTATGACATGATGGAGGGCACCTCACTAGCTCCCACCATTACACTATGACATGATGGGGGGCACCTCACTAGCTCTCACCATTACACTATGACATGATGGAGGGCACCTCACTAGCTCTCACCATTACACTATGACA
This sequence comes from Engystomops pustulosus, assembly GCF_040894005.1. Taxonomy (NCBI): domain Eukaryota; kingdom Metazoa; phylum Chordata; class Amphibia; order Anura; family Leptodactylidae; genus Engystomops; species Engystomops pustulosus. The sequence continues at coordinate 9,629,487 of NC_092421.1, read as the reverse complement.
TGATGGGGGGCACCTCACTAGCTCTCACCATTACACTATGACATGATGGGGGGCACCTCACTAGCTCTCACCATTACACTATGACATGATGGAGGGCACCTCACTAGCTCTCACCATTACACTATGACATGATGGAGGGCACCTCACCAGCTCTCACCATTACACTATGACATGATGGAGGGCACCTCACTAGCTCTCACCATTACACTATGACATGATGGAGGGCACCTCACCAGCTCTCACCATTACACTATGACATGATGGAGGGCACCTCACCAGCTCTCACCATTACACTATGACATGATGGAGGGCACCTCACTAGCTCTCACCATTACACTATGACATGATGGGGGCACCTCACTAGCTCTCACCATTACACTATGACATGATGGGGGGCACCTCACTAGCTCTCACCATTACACTATGACATGATGGGGGCACCTCACTAGCTCTCACCATTACACTATGACATGATGGGGGCACCTCACCAGCTCTCACCATTACACTATGACATGATGGGGGGCACCTCACTAGCTCTCACCATTACACTATGACATGATGGGGGGCACCTCACTAGCTCTCACCATTACACTATGACATGATGGGGGCACCTCACTAGCTCTCACCATTACACTATGACATGATGGGGGCACCTCACCAGCTCTCACCATTACACTATGACATGATGGGGGGCACCTCACCAGCTCTCACCATTACACTATGACATGATGGGGGCACCTCACTAGCTCCCACCATTACACTATGACATGATGGGGGGCACCTCACTAGCTCTCACCATTACACTATGACATGATGGGGGGCACCTCACTAGCTCTCACCATTACACTATGACATGATGGGGGCACCTCACCAGCTCTCACCATTACACTATGACATGATGGGGGCACCTCACCAGCTCTCACCATTACACTATGACACGATGGAGGGCACCTCACTAGCTCTCACCATTACACTATGACATGATGGAGGGCACCTCACTAGCTCCCACCATTACACTATGACATGATGGAGGGACCTCACTAGCTCTCACCATTACACTATGACATGATGGAGGGCACCTCACTAGCTCTCACCATTACACTATGACATGATGGGGGGCACCTCACTAGCTCTCACCATTACACTATGACATGATGGAGGGCACCTCACTAGCTCTCACCATTACACTATGACATGATGGGGGCACCTCACTAGCTCTCACTATTACACTATGACATGATGGGGGGCACCTCACTAGCTCTCACCATTACACTATGACATGATGGGGGGCACCTCACTAGCTCCCACCATTACACTATGACATGATGGGGGGCACCTCACTAGCTCTCACTATTACACTATGACATGATGGGGGGCACCTCACTAGCTCTCACCATTACACTATGACATGATGGGGGGCACCTCACTAGCTCTCACCATTACACTATGACATGATGGGGGGCACCTCACCAGCTCTCACCATTACACTATGACATGATGGGGGGCACCTCACCAGCTCTCACCATTACACTATGACATGATGGGGGGCACCTCACCAGCTCTCACCATTACACTATGACATGATGGGGGGCACCTCACTAGCTCTCACCATTACACTATGACATGATGGGGGGCACCTCACTAGCTCTCACCATTACACTATGACATGATGGGGGGCACCTCACTAGCTCTCACCATTACACTATGACATGATGGGGGCACCTCACTAGCTCCCACCATTACACTATGACATGATGGGGGGCACCTCACTAGCTCCCACCATTACACTATGACATGATGGGGGGCACCTCACTAGCTCTCACCATTACACTATGACATGATGGGGGCACCTCACTAGCTCTCACCATTACACTATGACATGATGGGGGCACCTCACCAGCTCTCACCATTACACTATGACATGATGGAGGGCACCTCACTAGCTCTCACCATTACACTATGACATGATGGGGGGCACCTCACTAGCTCTCACCATTACACTATGACATGATGGGGGCACCTCACTAGCTCTCACCATTACACTATGACATGATGGGGGCACCTCACTAGCTCTCACCATTACACTATGACATGATGGAGGGGATACAGGGCAGACATGGGAGCTGCACACTCACCACTCACAGAAGAGGCTTGTCAATAGTGTCAACAAAATAGTGACCAATAAAGTTCAACCATTTGGTAACCAGTCAACTCCCTCTCCCTGTCAGATGACGCGTATTCTCGCCATTACATCCCGTGCAGATGCCTCTTTGTGTTCTGACCCAAACCCAAATTAGTAGCAGAGACCTCCCTTCCTGCCACGTCACAATCTGACACGCTCACTGGCTGCTATATTTTATTATTTTTTTAATGAATTTTTATAACTCGCTTCCGTAAAAACACCCGATGTGGGCTACAAGAAAATGGCCGCGGAGGCGTCTCCACCGAAGCCGAACTCTCCCGCCCCTACGGTTGACGTCATGACAGGAGGCGAACCAATCAGCAGCAGGGAGCGTGGATATAGGTAACGCATGCGCATTAGAGACTGAGATTTTAACCAGGAGGAGAAGCAATACGTCTGCTTCCAATAGTGGAGGAAAGTGGTACTACAGCCGGAAACTCACACCCTGCTATAGCACGGCTCATGTACTTACCTGTGAGCCACATGTGTAATGGTGCAATGCAAGTTCTGTCCGTTTAAAGCACCAGCAGAAAACACGCGTGAAAAACGCAAGTGTAGAAGGGGCATTGCTCTACCCATGATAAGTAAAATAGGTGTAAGACCAGGTGCCATGCACTTCACCTGTAGGTATATAACATCCCTTTTGCTATTAATCACTGTGTACAGAGGGCGGAAGAAGCGCAGCACCACGCCAAACAGTCCTCGCCTTCTTATAGACATCTTGCCTTCACGCCTTCCCTTAGGTTGATGGCACACGTGGCGTTTTGAACGTGTTTTTGGCCCGTTTTTAAAGGGCACCTACCACCACAAATCTACCTATAAAGGTAGATTGGGTGGTAGGTGGATCAATGGGACGTGAGGATAGACCTTTTAAGGGCTAATCCTCACGTCCCTGCACTTTTTTGATAACTTTTATTAGATATTTATTCAAATTTACTTAGGCGGCTACTGGGGCGTGGAGTAGCCGCATATGAGATTACACGAGGCGGCTACTCCACGCCCCGGTTGCCACTTTACCCCTCCTACTCACCCATCTTCGGCGCGCAGCTCCGCATAGCTGCGCGCCCTCGTCCGGCGATCCTGCCGTCTGCGCATGCGCAGAAGAGCAGGTCCGCGCCTGCGCGGTCACTGCTCCGAAACAGGCGCTGGCCTGCTCTTCTGCGCATGCGCAGACGGCAGGATCGCCGGACGAGGGCGCGCAGCTATGCGGAGCTGCGCGCCGAAGATGGGTGAGTAGGAGGGGTAAAGTGGCAACCGGGGCGTGGAGTAGCAGCCTCGTGTAATCTCATATGCGGCTACTCCACGCCCCAGTAGCCGCGTAAGTAAATTTCAATAAATATCTAATAAAAGTTATCAAAAAAGTGCAGGGACGTGAGGATTAGCCCTTAAAAGGTCTATCCTCACGTCCCATTGATCCACCTACCACCCAATCTACCTTTATAGGTAGATTTGTGGTGGTAGCTTCCCTTTAAGCAGTCCATCAAAAAACTCATCCGTTTTTTTACAGGTTTGACCTATTATCATAATTGAAACTGGTCCAAAACGCATGCATTTTCAAAAAACGCATGCGCAGGCTTAAAAACGGGCCAAAACGCCACATGTGCCATCACCCTTATATGTCCAGAATATGAGAGTATTTATATATGCACTAATAAAGAAGAAGACAATTTTAAACTGAAGAATGGTGAGTGCCGTCCATTCCTTATAACTTTTACCTCTGTCTTTGTGCGTGTATATTTAGGTATTTTTTCCCCTAGGTTAACCTTTTCAGGCCCGAGTCTCTTTTTTAATTTCTGTGTTTTTTTTTACTCTCCTCCTTCCAAAAGCCATATCCATTTTTGATGTATGAGGGCTTGTTATCGTTGGGACAAACTGTAGTTTATAGTGGCAGCATTAAAATATTCTGTGCAATATATTGGAAAGCTGGAAAAATCCCAAATAACATGAAATTAACAAAAAAATAAATAAAAAAATTACACATTTGCACTATTTTCTCCTTTTACAGCTTTCACTTTGTGCTCCAAATAACATTTCCACTGGGATGAGTATATGTTAGGTGTAATTGTTTTGCAGGATGATGCAACTTTTTCATTTGTATCAATTTGGGACCTATGTGATCTTTTGATCAATTTTTCTTCAAATACTTATGGCTTGAAAAAAATTGTGAAAAAAGTGTTTATTCTGACATTTTGGCACTATTTTTCTTTAATGGACAGAAATAATGTCGGTAATTTTAACATCATGGTGCATTTCTCTCTAACTTACTGGTTAAAAGTAAAATATAGAATAATTTTTCTGTAGTGATGTAAAGAAAAAAAAAACACATTAGTGGTGAGAAAATAGACATTTTATTGATTTGTTTAAATTTTGTCTGCTAATGTATAGCAATGACAGCTCCATAGGATAGTTAATCCATATTGGATCAGCGGGAGAAGCTGAGCTGCAGTTACACAGCCTGGCCACTGCACAGAGAATAGGGCTGTTATTCTGGAATGCGTTTCTGTGTTACGACCATATTTTTTGGATGATAAAGTGCACCGGATTATAAGGCGCACCATCAATAAATGCCTGCTAAAACGTCTAGGTTCATATATAAGGCGCACCAGATTATAAGGATGAATGACCAGCAGGTGGCAGACCTGTGCACAGTACAAGGCAGCTGTTGTCTGTAAGTACGGTTCATATATAAGGCGCACCAGATTATAAGGATGAATGACCAGCAGGTGGCAGACCTGTGCACAGTACAAGGCAGCTGTTGTCTGCAAGTACGGTTCATATATAAGGTGCACTGGACTATAAAAGGCGCACCTTTGATTTCTGAGATAAATCAAAGGACTTTTTGTACGCCTTATAGTCCGAAAAATTCCCTGTAGCTGCGGCAGGCCCTGGCTCCTAGTCGAATCCCTGTCATACCGCGTTCTCATCTGAATCCTCGGGCATGCGCAATGTGCTGGTCTATTCTGGTAGCCGCTGCCATGACGTGCACATTTTCGAGGGAGCGTGGACGGCTCCCTGGAACTTAATGTCAACGAGGGAGAAAAGCTGCATGTAATCAGTGCACTTTTCTCCCTCCATGTACGCACAGCGGCAGAGTGAAGATGACAGTCGCACTGTGCATGCCCGAGAATTCAGACAAAACGGCGGCAAGTCGGGAGGCAGGGCCGGCTACGACTACAGGGAGATAAGGAGGCGGGGTTATGTGACCATGCCGAAGACTGTGGATATAACTTCATGTTTCTGGCTGCAGGCATCATTAACCCTTGATAAAAACAGGCAATCGGCCATTTCAGGTAGATTTTGTGGTTGAAAAGCGATTCACATGCTGACAGGTTCCCTTTAAACCCTCCAGAGTTATTTCCTATGAGTTTTCTGATGCTCTCGCAGATGTGGCTTTTGAGAGAAACATTTTCCGCACTGAGAACACTTGAAAGGCCTCTCTCCCGTGTGAATCCTTTTATGCCGCAGAAGATCCGAATTACTGATAAACCCTTTGCCGCATTCCGAGCAGGAATACGGCTTCTCCCCGGTGTGCGTCCTCCTGTGGATAACCAATTGGGAGTTGCAGGGGAACCGTCTCTGACATTCGCTACAGGAATACGGCTTCTCTCTTGTGTGAATTCTCTGATGTATGACCAGAGTGGATTTGGTAGCGAATCTTTTCCCACAAACTGTGCAGACAAAGGGTTTTTCTCCGGTGTGGATTCGTTCATGGACAATCAGATGAGAACTGCTGGAGAAGAATTTCCCACACTCCGAACAGGAAAATTTTTTGGGCAGAACTGACTGGGCCTTTGATTTAAGGGCAAAACCATCTCCACGCCCCCTACAAAGCACCTCTCTGACGTCTCGCTGATCATCTTCCGATGACCCTCCTAGAAGGTCCTGACGTGGACATCTCGGGTGGACTTCAGTAGACTTAAGAAGCCTTCTACTATTTGTTAACCCACTAACAGATTGAGAAGGTATCTGCTCTACAATAGCGTCTACAGAACTTGGAACCTTCTCTTCTTGACCCATGTGAGTTATTTGGTGCCTAAAAAGATCTAGTTTACTACTAAAGCATTCATGACACACATGGCAAGGAAAAATCTTCATTCCTAGTTGACGTTTTGGGGAGATTGCGGAATTTGACAATGAAATGTCTTGTGGTTCCGGACATGAATACTCTTCCTTTCCCGTAGCGTTCCTTTGGTTTCCCACTAAACTCTTCCGGTCATCACTAGTAGACTCTGAAAACCCTCCGTCCACTCCATGTAGCCCAGAGTTTCCTTCAATGACCCCTTCTAGATCTAGATCTTTACAACCATTGGTTGTATACATGTCAGCATTGATAAAAGTTTCATTTCCCCAACATTGGTTGTTAATATTAGGAGATAAATCATGTTGGGAGGCGATGATATCATGGCTCACCTCACATGAGACTGGCTCCAGCTTAATTGGGGTAGGAGTAGTGCAATTATCTGAGACGCTTCCACCATCATATGAGTTTGGTTCCTCCTTAATATGTACAAGGTCCGCAGGTGTAGAAGTTTCTTTTTCAACATAATTCCCACCTTCTTGCAGATCTGGATCTTTGCTTTTTTTTGTCTCTGCTAAAAAAATACATATTTTAGTACTTTTGCATACCATACCATATTTTTTGGACTATAAGACACACTTTTTAGTAAGAATAGTCCGTAGTCAGTAAGATTAGGCACTGCCAGACCCTCCTGACCACTGTCCTGGAGATCAGGGAAAGGGCTGACAAAGGGGTGGGGTGAAGAAGATGCTGTGTGTGTGAGTGAATGGTTGTAACAGTGCTGTGTGTGTGTGTGTGAGTGAATGGATGTAGCAGTACTGTTTGTGGGAGCGAATGGATGGTTGTAGCAGTACTGTTTGTGTTAGTGAATTAATGGATTTAGCAGTGCTGTATGTGAGTGAATGGATGGATTTAGCAGTACTGTGTATGAGTGAATGGATGTAGCAAAGCTGTGTATGTGTGAGTAAATGGATGGATGTAGTAGTGCTGTGTGTGTGAAAGGATGGATGCATGGATGTAGTAGTGCTGTGTGTGTGTGAGTGAATGGATGGATGTAGTAGTACTGTGTGTGTGAGTGAATGGATGGATGTAGTAGTACTGTGTGTGTGCATGGATCATTGTTGGCAGCTTTTGCAGAATGTATGGGAGTTGTTACGGTGTGCATAGCGTGTCATGCCAATAATGTATGTGGATGACGCTGAAATATTTGATTTTCCCAAACAGAATGGAGCATCAGCGCGGTGGTAGATTTACTACTATACGTGCAGATTTATCAATTTAATGTTGTGCTTTTAATGTGGATTTTTTGCATGCGTTTATTTTCCCCTCTTTTTTTCCACATCCATTTAGGCTGAGGGAATCATGCAGTGGATTTTCTGCACCAAAATCCGCCACGTGTACAGATAATGCTGTTCTATAGCCACTTTATTTGGCTTCCTTGAAAACCGCCCCCATGATTGACAATTCTGATGACAATAAAAGCTATTCTTACCCAATGATGTGAGGAGCTGGTGATTCTCCATTACAATGTACTTGTAAACATCTGTATGTCCTTCTAAATACTGCCAAACCTGTAAGGGAAATGTATACAGTGACTCCCCCCAAGCACACAGGCCCACAACCACCAACTGTCTGTGATCCTTGAAAAGTATGTGATGTATATGGACATAGAGACCCGATTTAAAAGAAACCTACCATGTAATTTGATGCATTATGAAGCAAACATACCTTGAGAATGCTGTAGCTACACTGATGCAGGATCATATCTTGGTTAATCCCTGTGCAGAGTGGTTTTGCTGATAAAACGCATGAAGCTCTGTCACTTCTGTGGCTACTCCAGTGCTTCTCCGAGCACGCAAGTTATTCACTGCAGGAGAGGATGACGCAATCCCCGAGTTGTGCCTGAAGGCAGAATAATCAATTGCTGCACCATCCCCCAGCTGCTGTGTATGAGTGATCCAGCTCAGGTTGATTAGTCATGTCTTGACTAACCTCCATTTGTAATTACAAGCTCCAGTGTGTAATGGGTTGATCTAGGCAGCCAGCCTGACCCAACTTTCCTAAGTTACTGAATGTTATAATAGTTTTTTTCAGAAAACACTCAGCACAGGGATTAACCAAGATATGATCCTGCATCAGTGTATCTACAGCAGTCTCAAGGCATGTTTGCTTCATAATGCATCAACTCAAATTGTAGGTTTCCTTTAATCAGGTAAATATGATGGCGCTATATAAAGATTATTAATGTATAATGTCCCAGCAGCGCTCACCTCTCCGGTCAGTAAATGAATGATCTTATTGGTGAGTTCTAGGATCTTTCTGTTGTCGTTTCTATCCTGCAGGAGTGGGTGAGATGGACCCTCCGAAATGGTGTTCTGGAAGCTGTTTAACGCTTCTGGGCCATGTAAATCAGATGTGTTACGCCCTCTAGTGGTCTTCCTCACAACTGTGTAGTCCTATGAAAAAGACAGTGATGTAGATGAAATCACTTTTAAAGGAATTGTCCAGATCTTGCTTATTCTTGAGACAGGTCATCATTACCTTATAGTGGGGGTGCTAAGCTCCGCCCGCCAGTTTTCTGTCTGAATTTCTAGTGCAAACTGCTTGCACAGATATTTAAGAAGTGTCTGCGCCACATTTGTGTCTCAGGTGACTCTTTTGTGTCATGGCTGCACTATTCTTCAGGAGACACAAACTTCTGGGTACATCGGGGCAGTGCAGAGGGCTCCAGATGAACAATGTGGGCCAGAAATCTTGAATCTTCCGCCCTCTTCCCACCATACAGGCAAACTGCACATAGTACACACTCCGCTGTTTTTAGCAAATGTGCCCCAATGTATTTAAATGGTTGTTCCATTATCAAAATTTATCAGCTATTCACAGTATACAGTTAAAGGTTTCATTCAATCTATATTGGCCTGAGAGAGAGACAAATATTCAAACAATCTCTCTGGTGTCGGTCACTTGGAAACAGTAAGGAGTGGCAGTGAGCCTGTGTGCTACATTAAAAGGGAACCTGTCAGCAGGAGTGTCATTTTTAGCTGGTGACAGGTCCCAATAGCCTATGCAATTATAATACACCTTTGTCAGCATTCTATACTCATCCAGCTCGCTCCCTCCTCTCTGTCATGTGCATTAAGCAGACAGGGAGAAGCGGGATGGTGTGAAGGAGAGCGCTAATGTATGAGCAGTTACAGGCACACACAGGCTGCAGCTGCTGGGATTCACTACATGCTGTTGGCAGAGAGCCAGGTAATGTGAAATAAAGTTATATAAACTACTGAAATGATTCAGAATGCTGACAAGGGCATTTTTAAAATCTGCAAATCACAAGGAATTCATTTATTGAAGGGTGCATGTGATTAGGGAGATCGAAAAATGAGGCTGACCTTCAAACGAGCATTTAGATGACTACGATCAGAAGTGAATGGCCATTTTGATAAAGTATGGAAAATTGTATAAAGAGACAGAAGGTACATGAGTCTTCCCACAATTCCTCACCTCACCAGTGAGCATGTAGATAATCTCCAATGTAAGATTTAAGACTCCGGTCATCTGACTTCTGTTAGGATCCATCTTCAGCAACAAAGAAAACCGCCTGGACTCAGGTGGCCAATGTAGTGCGCGCTCACTGGCCACAAAACCGACCTTTCAAAAAATGGAGAAACGGTGAACAATTAGGAAAGTAGCCATTATATTCTTCTGTTATAAACAGTAAGAGGAATAAGGGTGTAACTTCTCCAAATATTATACTACTATCACAATGCCCAAACTTCAACCAAAACCTAAGCAGTAACTTATTTATCCCTGCTGTATTATAAGTTTTAACCGTATTGGCCTCCTGAGGACACCAATACAATAGAAACAAGATGGAGAAATTTGGATTGTATCTTCCTTCCAGGGTCCCCTGTAGAGGAAATATCAGGAGACCCAGAGTAAATGTGCCCCTCTGGCACCCATGCCATAGGTTTGCCACCACTGCCCTATTGGAGTGAGGACGACTGTAAGATCTCCACTGTGTATCAGTATGTGAGCAATATATATTCATACACACACATATACATACATATATATTACATACACACTATACTGTATGTGAGCACACAATCACCTTATCTATATGAGCTTTCTGTACGTCAACCTCCAAATCCCGTTGTGTAAAAGGGAATTTTACGCATCTTACTTCCCAGATTTACCAAAGCTAATACAGACTGTCAGCTTTCTCCAGATTTTACAGAAAACAATCAGCTTTCAGAGCTTTCCCAAGTCCCATAGAAGCGAATGAGAGTTTCTCTTCTTCTTGACTTTTTCCGTAAAGCCTCATAGTTGGGATTTGACAGTCGGTGGGAACACAGAACATGGGCATAGGGTCTGCTGGGCATCACTTTAGAGAAAAGTGCAGGTTTTAGAGGTGAATGCGCCTCTACCAGCCACCTCAGCGCGGTCATCCTACAGGTGGCTGACGAATTTGAGGCAGACTAGGCTGATACGATGGAGATCTGTATGCAGACAGTCAGCGCACAGTGAGTATCTTCTCCCATCAAGTTTGTATTTGCTAATAAGTGTACACTCAGACTCACACTCAGGATCCAATGTCAATATCCCAAACTTTGGAAACTTTAGCATAACTGACTGAAAGAGGTTACTTTTTTAATTATTTCAGGCAATCTCATTTACATACATGAGAGGTGGATCATGGGATACTGCAGCCCTATGTGTGTTATAACCAGAAACCCCATCCTGCACATACACACGATCACAGACAGTCCTGCATCTCACACCACGGGGCACAGTCACCCAGATACATGCACAGACACTGGACGCGCTCGTCCCTCTATGCATTTATCACGTTACCCGGTAAAAAATCGATCTAGTCTCATAGACACAACACTTCCGCGTTCTGCGTTTCACGTCACTTCCGGCATTTGCGGGTCAAGCCTCTGTCTCAGGCTCGGTAGCAGACACTGATTGGCTAGTAAAGTGCAGCCTTCAGAACGCGGCACAGCCTCTCACTTGATTCCGCCTTCTGGTGTCACATGACTTCTTTTTAGCTTAAAGGGATAGCTCACAAATATTGTAATAATTTCGGGAATCCCTCATTGTGCTAATTCATAAAAACGTCTGTCTGCCCCTTACTCATAGCCGAGGGCGGGGGGAGGGACAAGCCGAGGGCAGGGGACCTAACTCAGAGGGGGGGGGGGGTAATTGGGGACTAGCGGGGCTCTTCTGCCTGTCCTCTCCAGCTCTTCAGCACTGCTGCGTATACAGTACAGCTCACCACCACTATTTATATCTAGGCCACCTCCACGCTGTATATGCACCTTTCTGTTACACCCTGTATATACCCACTTTTTTTGAAACTCACAGCCTGCTCTACTACGTGTATGACACCTTCTACCACACACGGACCAAAATCTGACGGAAAACTGATGTGTGAATTGGGAGCTATTCACTGACAATCCTCATGTGAAAGCAGCGTGACATCACAGGTCCCGCCCCTTTCACAGCCTCAGTGGTCACATGATGCTGACATCATCACAGGTCCCCGCCCCTTCCCCAGTGGTCACATGATGCTGACATCATCACAGGTCCCCGCCCCCTTCCCCAGCCTCAGTGGTCACATGATGCTGACATCATCACAGGTCCCCGCCCCCTTCCCCAGCCTCAGTGGTCACATGATGCTGACATCATCACAGGTCCTGTAGCGTATCTTCTGCTCCTGTCCTCATACCGGAGAGACGTTTATCGGATCCTTGGGAAATATCCGGCATTCCCGGCTTCTTCCTGCGCTGTCAGGTTCTGCTCCGGTTCCAGGTATTTCTTCTGTGTAATAGATGAGCTGTATCTCCTGTGACTAGTACAAGGTGTAGGACAGGAAGTGTCTGTACATTACTGCTCGCCCGCTCAGGAATAGAAGGCCAGAATGTCAGTGAAGACTGACACAGATCACCCTCCATCATCCGCAGTGATATCATCTCTTGTCGTATGGAAAGAGGGACAAAGGATTTTCTTTAAAGGACATTACCACAAGATCAGGGGCATTACTTTAGGGGGTGCAGAGGGTGCGATCGCACCTGGGCCCAAGAGGTTTAGGGGGCCCATAAGTTGTCACTTTCCCATATGAGAAGACTATTACTATAAACCGTACATTATAGTCGGGGGCCCGGCACAGACTTTGCACTTGGGCCCATCAGCTTCTAGTTACCCCACTGCACAAGATTCCTGGAGGTAGACTGTCATTAGCGCCGTTACCTCTAGGGGACGCAGCATTGTTTTTTATCAGTTACTCCTCTTCCGAATTCCCGAACACCAGCAGCCCTTCTACAGCGCATGAAGTTATAATAAAAAAAAAGTTCTTATTAGAAGACATCAACCATCAGTAAACTGATGTCCTTTAAAGGGGTTGTCCGAGATTATACAAAAATCTTGTGGCGCTCTACAAAAAAACCCCCAAAAACCTAAATCTAATGATCTTTTCTAGTGCTCCTGATGTCCAGCGCCGCTGTTTGTTTACAGAGGCACGGCACCGCGGCTCGGCAACTTTCGGTGACTAGGCACACCCACCTGTGCCAGGTAGTTACCAGAAGCACTTCCTCATAGACTGTGGCAATCTATTCATATCTGTTATCCATGTCCCACTTCCTTCTAAAATCTACTGTTACGATTATACTAAGGAGCATAAAGGGTTCCTTGGTGCGTTACCAGAGCCCCTCCATGCTAGAGCTTCGCAGGCTGCCCTTTCCTCCCTTCAGCACTTCACCCTCACTCTGTTTGATGTATTCTATCTGCAGCGCCAAAAGTTTTAGCTCACAGTGGGAAGGGGAAGTGATCCTTTACAGTGTAACAGCCTATGATGCTGCAGCATGGAGGAGCTCTTCAAGCTCATTAGCATATTTTTAAAAGTTGAGTTTGGAAGGAAGGAGACCATGGATAACAAATATAAAAAGATTAAAGTCACAGTGCCTGGATCTGTGAGTAATGTCCCTGGTTTATCCTGGTTTTTATAGTAAATTTCCTCTGAGAAAATGGGTTAGTCTTGTGGTGGTTATCTCTTTTATCGCCAAGGGCAAATTTCGTACATCCCCACAGGGTGGCACCTCTATAGCAGAGGACATATGAGATACATCCTGGATTTTAGGAGTAATAATTTTGGATCCCTGGCACCTTTCTTATAAGATTGTGTTTGTAAGTGCCAGGGAGATATTTACATTTAAAGGGAACCTGTCAGCACATTTCACATATCCAGCCAGTGACAGGTTCCTATAGATCTCTAATAACTGACTGACTCCCTACTGCTACCTAAAAATGGTTTCTCTTACATCCAGAGAAATCACCTTGTATCTTATATTACTTAGTATCAGGCCAGCCTCTCCTATCTAATCCTCCCCATGACTTATGCCTCCTTACTGGTCACAGTTCTTGACATGTGACCAGAGTGACATAATCTCAGGTCAGATCTCAGCGTTTTAATAATAGCAAACTGTACCCCATGCATGTGTTTGACCACATGAAGTCACAGCAGCCTCCATGGACGTCCACTCCTCTCCATCCTCCGTGGAGGCTGCTGTGATTTCATGTGATCACATACATGGGGTACAGTTTTCTATTCTTAGAAGGCTGAAGGACCTGCGATGATGTGTTACATTCATGACATGTGACCAGTGACAAGGTAAAAAAAAATTGATACAATATTTCCCAGCTGTACTTAGAGCTTTATATGTCTGTAGTTGAATATTAGCAGAAGGTCCCTAAGTACAAGGAGGCAGAGCAGGGATATGAAGAGACGAGGAGCTGCAAGTCAGAATAATGGGTTGTGGTTTACTGGTATCTCTGACTCTTCCCATCTCTCAGGCTGCCAGAGATGAGTCATAAAAGCTAATTTGCATATTAAAAACATTGCTGTAATTAAGGTAGAGTGGCCCATTGGCAGCTAATTTTAGGTGATATGAGGAGGACTTGTAACCCTTTATCAGCAGGCAGTCAGGGGGGGGTCAAAATCTGATGACGGGTTCTCTTTAAAGTGAAATTTTTGATGTGATTCTGGTTCCCTGTCACAGAGAAAAACAATTGAAGATTCAAATGAAACAGGACTTTCAAGAGGTGCCAGGGATCTAAAGTTATAACCCTCTTAAAGGGAGCCTGTCAGCAGCCCCCACGCTCGTAAACCACAAAAAGTACCTTACACGTCAGTTTTTAAAGTTGCTGGCCACATCTTCATATGTTCCAAAATAACTTATATCCCCCATTCGGCAGGAGGATAGGGTAATTATCCCAGCAGTCAAGCAAAAGTTACACCTTACAAAAACACACACATGCCTTCAGACACATGCCTGTCAGAAATATGAATAAATCCAGTGATTTTTTTTTTTTAAATTTTTTTAATGGATTATTTTACATTACCGTATAAGCCGACCCGAGTATAAGCCGAAATCCCTAATTTTACCACCAAAAACTGGGAAAACCTATTGACTCGAGTATAAGCCGAGGGTGGGAAATGCATTCTCCCAGTATATAGCTTACCCCCAGGCAGGGTGCGGCCTGCCAGCATGTAAGTAAATTTTTTTTTTTTTTTTTAATTGACTCGTGTATAAGCCCAGCACATTTTCAGCACGTATACAGTACTTGGTTCCCTCTCAATTTCTCCCCCTCCCAAACTCCCTGACTGATGGAGGAGGAGGGATTAAGAAGAAGACAACTCTTGCTGTTGGAACTGTTTTTGCCATCAAAGTAAATTTTTTTCCGCATGCATTATATCATTTTTGACTTAGAACCAAAATTGCATGAAGGCGCCTATGTCTATAAACTCCTTAATGCAATTTAGAAAATGGGGCAAGTGTCAGCTTTCAGACAATATTGGGTTTGTTGGTGATTTACTCTGATTTATGCTGTCATTTTGGTTGATTTATACATGAAAACTGTAAAAATTGCTCTTGGCCAAATTAAACATTTCCAAAAACACCTGAAAGGTGAAAGGTTGAATATATAACGTTTATTACTGACACACATTTCTTAATATTCCTCTCATTAAATAGAACCTGTGACTAAAACTAACCAATACTAACTAAACATATCTTTGACAACTACAACTATCTCTATATTGTTCCTCTCCATGCCTGGAAAGTTTCACAGAGAGTCAACTTTACAGATGGAATTTCTGTGCACTTGACTGAGGGGTGTCCATCCTATTCATGTCCTTTCTGCTGAGCCTTGCCTCCAGTTCTCATCACTACAGAGAATTCTGAGGGAGGGTGAGCTGATTTCTCTTCAGCCAATGGCACACCGACAGTTTTTATCTCAAGCCCCTCTCTCAGGAATTCTCTTCAGCCATGTAGTTGATGGAGTCACATTCACTGAGCTGGAGAGATGGCAGGCCCCTTGTCAATCAGGAAACTGAAGGCATGGCTGAGCTAGAAGAACATAAGTGAGTAATTTTACAAATTGTGGGACTTCAAGCGTGGGGAGGAAAAATATAGGGATAGTTGTAATACTGTATAATAGCTGTTTTTAAAGAAATGTTTAGTGCGTGTGGAACTGGCAGATTCCATTTATCTCTTATCAACTTTCTTTCAGGTTTTAAGTTTGTGTATTACTTATTTAGGTCTAGAACGTTCTTCACTTGCGCAACTGGTTCTTCTGATGCTCCTTCGACCATGGAGGTCAATAATGACAAGATAGCCGGAACAATCCTAAATCTTACCCTTGAGGTTATCTATCATCTGACTGGAGAGGTAAGAGATTCTCCTAGATACAAGACAGGGATGGTTATAGAAATACAGTCCCGGTTTCTGGGCTTTATCCCACTGTCCCACCCATTTGGAGGTATGTGCCAGGACATCGGCTCCGTTGGCATCCTCCGGACCCTGACATAGCCGATTCCCGTGATAACGCAGCTCCCTGCACTATCACTTCTGCTGTGTGTAGCAGAGCCAGGAGGCGCCATGTGATGATGTCATCTTCCTCCAGCTTGAAAACTACAGCAGAAGGAGAAGAGCTGCTGTGGGGAATGGGAAAAGGTGAGTACATGTGCTTGGTATTTTACTGTGGGGGCACAAGGAGAGGGGGAACTGCTTGGGGGCACAATATGGGGGGAGCTACTGGAGTGGTGGGGGAAAACAGTAAGTGGGAAGCAGCTGGGGGGCATTATATGAGGAGAAGCTGCTGAGGGAGGCACAATAAGGGGGGGGACACTGCTGGGGGACACAATAGGATGGGGAGTGGCTGGAGGAGGCGCAATAACTGGGGGTGTTAATATGAGGAGGAGATGGGGCTACAATGTGACATGGAGCTGGGGGGGACACAACATGAGGGGTAGAGGGAGGCACTATGAGGAAAAACTGTCTGGGGGTGGAGTGAGGGGCGGAACAAAGGTGTGGCTTATGGCAACTAAAATTTCTGCAGAGCACATAACACACTGCATCTTTTGTCCCTCTTTCTCTGCTATGGAAATTGAGAGGTTTGCCAAAGGTTGTATCAGTGGTACAGACTCTAATGTATGTTTGTAAGAGGAGTCTAATACTGTGTTGTGATTACTACACTTAGCGATGAGGCTTCGCATTGATACTTATTGGTGTATTTAATGTGCAGGGTTATATCTTCACAAAGGAGACGTATGGTGAACATGAGACGAGCCCAGGAAGATGGAGCAGGACGCGGAGCAGCATCATGGAGCCTTCTAACTCGGTGACGCAGGAGATAAACAATGAGCAGAAACTCTTACAACTTACCAACAGGATTGTACATCTCCTAACAGGAGAGGTGAGCGTGCTGGGAATGCTGGGAAAATGTCTCCTCCATAACTATGAGTTCCCTAAAAAGCATGTGCCGTCCATTCACATAGGTGTGGGAATATTTAGAAGGACTCAAGAATCTGTGCAAGGACGACACCGAGCCCCTGACATTATCGGGTAAGGGGGGACGTTTCCTGACTCTTATCCTATACCCGCTACATACAGATACTATTACTGTATACAGGAGATTTCTTGTGTCCTACAGATGGATCTGCAAGAAATGCACCAAAGGAAGATGAGGACCCCCAACAAGACGGCCAGGTAGAATGTAATGCTGTTGGCTCTTATGACGAGAGGAAGTGATGTGAATATATGTTTACGGTTTCGGTGGATCATTCAGGTTGAAGACTTGATTGATATTAAAGTTGAAGTATTGGAGGAAGAAGAAGAGGTCTACGAGAAGAATGATGACGAGTGCAATGAGGGAACCTCATCCGCTATCAGCCCTGGTGAGTAGTAATGTAATGAATCTCTGAAAGGTTTATAAATGATGGAGTCCACATAGTGACCGGAGCAGGAGCGCTCGCCAATGGGTCAGTCCATTGCTTACATGCAAGGGGATCCTATACAATTTTGTTTTACAATCCCAATGGAAATCTAATGCTCTGCCCACCAGCTGCTCCATCTAATACCTTACCCAGGGAATGGGCCTAATGGACCTAGCCAGGAGGGCCACTCATTGCTCCATAACCAGGCAGCACACCCACACAAACACCTCTCCTCCATTCATATACAGACCGCTATACTACATCATACAGCCACAGCTCTGCTACATTAAAGGGATTGTCCGAGAGTAAGAAAAGAATTGCGAGTTGGCCAGTGGGAGGTGGCTAGGTGTCTGCACAAAAAATAAACTTGTCCTTGTCCGGTGTTCCCGGTGTCCTGTGCCGTGGCCCCTTATGCAGTTCCCCTGTTGCAGTGTCCGCTGCTCCGAGGACTTCCGGGTGGTTTGGCACACCTACCTGACCTCTGTCCCAGCACTGTATCAGATCTGTATCAGATGCTGGGACATGGAGAGGGGTTGGTGCGCCCAGCTGCCCAGATGTTATTGGAGTAGAACTTCTGTACAGGGTTACGGCACAAAGGGACCACGGCACGGGACACCGGACACGTTTATTTTTTGTGCACATTTTTATGTACTTATTAAGCCCTATACATACCATTCATTTCCCTATCCTTAATAAGTTTAACTAACCACCAACACAAGCGGACACACAGACATTAGGATCCTATAGGACAAGACGCCGTGCTAAGAAAGTGCCCTATATCTACACTCAGGGAGTGTATAATAGCAGTATGGGGGATGCATACAATAGACGTCAGCTGGTGAGGCGCCCATAGGTAAGGTAGAAGTGACTTATTATTGCCTTCTTCACTGCATAGCGCTAAAGTAGCTCTGAAAAAATGAGCAAAATTGTACGTTTTGTTCTTCTGTTTATATCTTGTAGGATATAAACATTACAAAGGTGATGAAAATCCCATTTTATCTGCTGATTGTGACCTGAAAGAAAATGACCTTGCGATGGTTTCAGAAGCTCTGCTTCCTGGTGGGGTGGATGTCCTATTCGATAGCTCTATCCACAGGAGGAGTGTTCCCAATACTAAGTATACGGATGGTCGGTGCACCTCTCACACATGTAGTAACCTATTTCCCTGCTATGATTGTTTAGAGAAGACCTCAAGTCTTCCTCCTCCTCCACCAAAGACAATCCCCACAGGTAAACGTCCGTTCTCCTGCTCTGTCTGCGGAAAATGCTTCAGCAAGAAATTCAATCTCGTCCGTCATCAGATTATTCACACGGGCGAAAAGCCATTCGCTTGTCCGGACTGTGGCAAGAGGTTCAAGACAAAGAGCGACGTGGTCAAACATAAGAAGACGCACACAGGAGAGAGACCTTTTTCGTGTATCGAATGTGGGAAACGTTTCTCCGGTAAGTCGAACCTGCTCTATCATCAGCTCATCCACACGGGGGAGAAGCCCTTCCCGTGCTCGGAGTGCGGCAAGTGCTTTACCCGTAAGCAGCAGCTTCTTGTTCACCAGAGGACGCACACGGGTGAGAAACCGTTCCAATGTGTGCAATGCCGCAGAAGCTTCAGTAATAAGTGTGATCTCGTTTTCCATGAGAAGACTCACACCGGAGAGAGACCGTTTACATGTTCTCATTGCGGGAAAAGTTTCATTCGTAAATTCCGTCTTGTCAATCACCTGAAAACTTGTGGTCAACAAGAGTCCCAAGTATGGAAGTGAGGAACATTACAACAAGTAATCAGAGTCATCCGAACTTTACTGAATGGTCACGTCCAACAAACAAGTGGTGATGGTGAAGAACAATGATCTAGATGTCGTCACAGGAACTTGGCTCCTCTCATACTCCTTCTCTTCTGAATAAAATGAGTTCTACTCAATTTCTGTCCATTTCCATCTTTCTAGTAAGACACATGAGCTCTCTCTGTGCTGTCAGGTTTCTCCGAAGCTTTGAGGAGGAAGAACGATGAATGACAGCAGCTGGGTCTCTCGCTACAAGCTCGGAGAACTGGAAGCAACACAAGAAGCCTGTAAAGGGGAAACTTCTACAAGGAGTAGATGGAAGCAGCAACACTGTAATCATGATCAAGTAACTCAAACATGTACTACTTGTGGCCTTGTGTCATGAGCATGAGGTCTGCCCATGTCTATGAGCTTGTTGAAATGCAAGGTACCATGCGTTAGGCGTTATACTGGTCACATACTGTCCAACAGTGTCCGTGTGCAGGGATATATATCACTTATTGTGCCTGCTCAGTTCATGATCCAGCTTAATTTTTAGTCCTATAATAGGGGTACACATGTAGCCACAGCACATGCATCCAAATAGACAGGTATCTCTAGCACATGCCCACCAGTATACTGGTAACTACGGCACATGCCCCCCCCCCCCTCCCCCTAGTAAATAGATAGCTCCACCACATGCCTTCTAGTAAATAGGTAGCCACAGCACATGCCCTCAGCAGATAGGTAGCCACAGCGCATGGTATCTCCGTAATAGAAACCAACCCAAGGAATAAAGTAAACCTGTCATTTGGGGCGCACAGTGAAAGCTGTGAAAGCCCACAAGAAAATGGCGCAAATGTTTTTTTTTTTCATCATTTTCAGAATTCAGAATTTTTTTCCCGCTTCCCAGTACATGACATGTTATATTAGATACCATCACTAATTTGTTACACAGAAAACAAGCCATCACTCAGCTCTGTACATGGAAAAATAACAAAGTTATAGATTTTTTTGAAGGTGAGGAGTGAAAAATGACAACGCAAAAACAAAAAAGGGCCTAGTCATTAAGAGGTTAAACCACCAGCAGTGCTGGACAGTTGCTCTGACAGCACCCAAACTGCTGGACAGCACCTGAAAGGCATAGATGGAAAGCTCTGCGCATGTGTCCAATTTTGCCACCCTGAAAATTAATTATGGAAATTGAATGGGGAGGACCCCTCCTTCAGTACCAGGAGACATGTGTATAGACAATCCATGCAGGTTGCATTCTGCCTCCTGGTATGAAGACCTCCATCCAATGGTGGTGGAGGTTGAGCACAAGTCAACATGGCATTCCACATTGTGGCCACGGTGATCTTCATTTTGCATTGGCCACTTTCTCCTTCTGAGTTCTCAATGTCAGATGGGAACTCTCTCACTTACTCTAGTATTGGAATGAAGGATGTTACACTATCCTTATAGCATGGATCCAGCAGGGTGGCCACCCAGTATTTAGCACTGTTGAGTATCTGGACAACTCCGATGTCGGTTTGCAGGCACTGGAACATATAGCGGCACATGAAAGCCAGGCTCCTTATGGTAGGGACCAGCTGTCCTCAGTGCAAGGTGTTTCCTCCTCCTCTGCATCTCCGCAGTTACACTCCAGGAGCTGCTCTGGGTGTCACACAACTCCTCCTAATTCTCCTGCTCCAGTCCTGTTCCCTGGCTGGACTGTGCAGTAGCAGACCGATGGTCAGGGAACCTACCACCCTGTTGGCCTTGTGTGGACTGGCACCACCTGTTCCTCCTCTTTTGCCACCATTACATCATCATAGCCTGAAGAGATTTTTCAAGCAGGCAAAAATGTGGATGGTGGAGCCTATGGTGGTGTCATTGGTGCTATGTATAGATGGTGAAGTGCTGCTGGTCACTACTTCATCTTACCGGGCGTTCTGGAATTGGAATTGTCACCTAGTTGGTATATTAAAATGAGGCGGTGGGTGGCAAGAAACTCCGTCAGATCTGTTATAAGCGGAATGACGCGTTTTGCGCTTCAACCAGATGAAGCGCGAAACGCGTCATTCTGCTTTTAACAACCGTTTATTGTCAAAACCTTTTTTGCCGTTCATGGCTTAAATAAAAGAAAAACTTTTTTAACAAAAACTTCTCGAGCAAGCCAGCACCTTTTTTACATCCCAAAATTGGAGGAGAGGACAAACGCACGCCCTGATTGGATGCTTCCGGATATCTTTTTAAGTGGGAGAACTTGCAAAATTGTGGGCTGACTAAATACTTTTTACCCCTCACTGTAAGTATTGGTTACCTGAATGGATACCGGAAGAATCTGGGAGGGAACTCTGGTTCATCAGTCATTATAAATGCACCATGAATGTGAGCTTCATCAAAAGGCCTCAGCTCGGTGTGACTTACCAGGATGGACTCGGCATCTCTCAATGGGGCAGGTTTACTTACCCGGTCCATTCGCGATCCAGCGGTGCGTTCTCTGTGGAGGATTCTGGTCTGCCGGGATTCACTAAGGCAGTTCCTTCGATGTCCACCAGGTGTCGCTGCTGCGCTGACGTTCATTGGAGTGCACTGAAGTTCACCGTTCTACGCTGGGTGCAGGTAAGCGCGTGTGAAGTGACACTTTAAAAAAAAAAAAAAAAAAAAGTGCGGTGGTTTTTCTGAATCCGTCAGATTTTTATACGGCCAGGCCCCCCGATTTCCATCGCGTGCATGCCGGCGCCAATGCGCTACAATCTGACCGTGTGCGTCAAAATCCCGGGGCAATTCAGGGGGCAAATCGGCGCAAATCGAAAATTTTCGGATAACCCGTCGGAAAAACGCAATTCGGCCCCTTAGTAAATGACCCCCAATGTCTTTTCGGTGTCTATATGCCCCTTTTCCGGGTCAGAGATGCAGCATATCCATTATGGCTGAGCAGTTACTTAAAGCACAACCGGAGGTTGACAGCATGAGGATGCCGATGTTTAGTGTAGAAGCCGGCAGAGGTAGGTTGCCCTTCGTCTCCCCACACAGGAATTGGAACTACCCCCCCACCCTTCTGCAGGGTGACAGAGCTTCTCTTTTTGGGTGAGAGAACTTTGACCACTGTAGGGACTGGAAGACCCAGGTTGGAGGAAAATTGTCAGCTGTCCCTTCATACTCTTCCAGTGCCCCAAAACTCAACCCAATTTAGACAAATGCATACAAAAATATTAATACTATGTATTATTTATTTATTCATATAATCCATTTAAAAAAAAAAAAAAATAAAGCATCAAGTAAATTTTATGCTGTTATAAATATAGTGTAGAGAAAGGGGATCTGGGCAATACACTTGGTACAGTAACCTTATCCCCACTCTAGATACCATATATCAAAAAGTCAAACCTCATTCAGAAAACATATTCAAATACTATATATAGGGAAAATATAGTCTTTATTGAGCATACACGAATTTACAAATGTATCGGCACAAAAATGGAAAAAATTAAAAACTAAAATACAATGCATGTGAAAAATGAAATGGGTAATACAAAGTAGGTTCGCACACAGACACCAATGAGCGGCACATATACATATGCACAGATAAACAGAGAGGTAGTAGGACCTGAGATATAATTACCATACCACAGTTAGAAACATGCACTGCACGACCCCATGGTATGGTAATTATATCTCAGGTCCTACTACCTCTCTGTTTGCATATGTATATGTGCCGCTCATTGGTGTCTGTGTGCGAACCTACTTTGTATTACCCATTTCATTTTTCACATGCATTTGTATTTTAGTTTTTAATTTTTTCCATTTTTGTGCCGATACATTTGTAAATTCGTGTATGCTCAATAAAGACTATATTTTCCCTATATATAGTATTTGAATATGTTTTCTGAATGAGGTTTGACTTTTTGATAAATTTTATGCTGTGCAAATATCTTAATGATTTCATGGCCCTATCAAAAATACAAAAACATACTGTACAATCCAGCTTTTGGCCTTACCAATGTGGATTTCGACCAACATTCCCTTTATTCCGAGCGACATGCACCTGGAATATGAGGGATGTTGCTTCTTGTCACTGTCTCCCTTGGTAAAAAAGACACAACACCCTCCTATTGCATTCAACGGGAGAGATTTTGAAACTGAGAACGTCATGATCACACCGACTAGTTTACCAGACAATGTCTTGTCGAGAAGTTTCTTGGATAACATGGCCACCACATATTAATTTCACACATACACAGCAGCAGCTTCTTCTAAGGAAAACCAAAGACCCGAACATACCCCCTATTCTTTACAGTAAATCTTTCTCAAGTCTTACTAATCATCATTGCCCAAAAAGCCTAAAGGTACCCCGTGCTCCTTTTAGTAGCTGCAGGCCAAATGCTTGTTCAGCAGACTGTACTTACCTTCAGCTTATGTGAATGTGAGAGGGGTAACCTAATGACAATGGTGGGCTCCTTACTGTCATAGCAACAATCGGCGCCCCCAACCTTATTCCCTTACCCTATACACTGATGACAGAGGAACATTGGAAGCTACAGAAAAAAATCCTATCTGTTCTAGAATCAGTGGAGTGACACCTATTAAACAATGTCAAGTTGATGGAGGTGGTAGAAGACACTCTTTAAAAGGGAACCTGCCACCTGAGTGCTATTTTGGGGTCTATAGACATAGTACTGTATATGCCAAATATGCTTTGGTCATATGTTGTTTGAAATAAAGTATGTATAAAATGTACCTGGCTCCCTGCCAGATGCCTCAGCCTGAGTCCCAGAAAGGAAAATATCAAATTGTAACTTGTATCGAGTCTCCGATCCTGGCTCCTGCACTCCCTCTCCCCCTTCTTTTCCTTACACAGAGATGCCGGAGGGAGAGATTGGGGCAGATTTACTTACCCGGTCCCGTCGCGATCCCCCGGTGCGTTGACCGGCGAGGATTCGGGTCCAGGGCGATTCACTAAGATCGTGCATCCGAGTTCCTGCAGGTGTTGCTGCTGCGCTGAGATCCGCCAGAGTTCACCTTCTTCTTCCCGGTGCATGTAAGTGCTTGATCTTGCGACACAATTCTTTTTTAAATTCTGCGGATTGTCCAACGGCCACGCCCCCTGATCTCTGTCGCGTGCAAGCAGGCGCCGATGCACCAAAATCCGATCGAGTGCGCCAAAATCTCAGGGCAATTCGGCGCAAAACGGAAATCGTCGGGAAACCTGACAAAAAATGCGCCCGACGGACCCTTAGTAAATGAGCCCCATTGTCTCTAGTGAGCTGACACATCATTAGGGTTCCCTTCAAAGAAAGTCTTTTACCAGCTCCATCTACTACACATTGTTTAATAGGTGTCACTCCACTGATTCTAGAACAGATAAGATTTTTTCTATAGGCTCCACAATTGCTCAGAAATCAATGTCCAGCCAATGAATACCTATTGTGAAGCAAACATTTGGTGTTGGTAGAAATGGTAAGATGTTCTCTTCAAATTGTCGAAAACTGTATCTGTAAGTAGTAAGAAACTAGAATACACTACTTAATGTCAAGCATCTTAGGAGAGTAAAGTACTTGGTTACTAATTATCAGTAAACAACAGACTAGGCTGACCACTTCCAAACTGGAAAAAAAGAAGGAAATCTAATATCTAATAAAATGCTGTACATACCCGAGTACAAGTCCTGAAAAAGCTCCAATCGGCGTATGCTCAAATATATAAAAGGAAAAATAAACACAGTACTTACCTGTGGTGCTCCCCGCAGCTCCTCTGCTCTCTCATGGTTCCTGCGTAGCTATGCAGGTAGAGACAGGTCCATGCGCTCTGCCTGCACACATAGTATGAAGCAGCGGTGTTGCCACACTATGACAACAGTGTGCATGGACCCGTCTCTTCCCGCTCTGCTACACAGGAAACCGAGAGAGAGGGTGAGCAGCAGGAAGCCCCAGAGATAAGTACTAAGTATGTGTATATATATATATATATATATATATATACACACACACACACACACACACACACACACACACACACACACACACACACACACACACACACACACACACACACACACACACACAATGAGGGGCCTTGTGTGAGAGACTGCAAGGCATTTCATTAGTGAGGGGATGTTGCTGCAGGATATTTCATTGATGGAGGGGAGGCTGCTTGACATATCATTAGTGATGGAAGGCTGCTTCTTGATATTTCATTAGTGAAGGCAGGCTGCTGAGCATTTCATTAGTGAGGGGAGACTGCTGAGCATTTCATTAATGATGGGATGTTGTTGCTGGATATTTCATTGATCAGTGGAGGTTTCTGGACATTTCATTAATGAGGGGAGGCTGCTTGACATATCATTAGTGATGGAAGCCTGCTTCTTGATATTTCATTAGTGAAGGCAGGCTGCTGGGAATTTAATTAGTGAAAGAGGACTGTTGAGCATTTCATTAGTGAAGGGAGGCTGCTGGGCATTTTTCATTGGTGAGGGGAGACTGCTGGGCAATTCATTAGTGAGGACAGGCTGCTGGGCATTTCATTAGTGAGGACAGGCTGCTGGGCATTTCATTAGTGAGGACAGGCTGCTGAGCATTTCATTAGTGAGTACAGGCTGCTGGGCATTTCATTAGTGAGGACAGGCTGCTGGGCATTTCATTAGTGAGGGGAGGCTGCTGTGCATTTCATTATTGAAGGGAGGCTGCTGTGCATTTCATTGGTGAGGGGAGGCTGCTGTGCATTTCATTGGTGAGGGGAGGCTGCTGTGCATTTCATTGGTGAGGGGAGGCTGCTGAGCATTTCATTAGTGAGGGGAGGCTGCTGAGCATTTCATTAGTGAGGGCAGGCTGCTGGGCATTTCATTGGTGAGGGGAGGCTGCTGAGCATTTCATTAATGATGGGATGTTGTTGCTGGATATTTCATGGATGAGGGGAGGCTTCTGGACATTTCATTAATGAGGGAGGCTACTTGACATATCATTAGTGAGGGTAGGTGGCTGGCCTTTTCCTTAGTGAGGGAAGGCTGTTGGGCATTTCATTAGGGAGGGTAGGCTGCCAGGCATTTCATTAGTGAGGGGAGGTTGCTGGGCATTTAATAAATGATGGAAGGCTAGTGGGCATTTTATTAGCAAGGGGAGGCTGCTGGGCATTTCATTAGCGAGGGGAGGCTGTAACCAATGCATTTCTCACCTTAGGCTTATACTTGAGTCAATACATTTTCTCAGTTTTTTGTGGTTAAAATTAGGTGCGTCTGCTTATCTATGGGCCAGCTCATACTCGAGTATATACAGTAATTAGATTTTAAATATAATAACAAAGAAATGCCTCTCTATGTGGTCACGGCCCTTTCCTCATCGTGAATTTTTTGGTGTCGGAAAAGATGCATCTTCTTTACAAAGCGTTCTTTACATTTGGGACATGAGTAAGGTTTCTCCTTGGCGTGATTCCTCTGGTTTATAACAAAGCCTAACTTCCGGATGAAACAGTTGCGCCATTCAGAACTGTTCTCCGGCTTCCCCTCGGCATGGATCCTCTGGTGGATGATCAGATCTAGATTACTGTTAAAGTATTTCCCGCAGGTCGGACAAGGATACAACGTCTTCTTTCTTGTATGCAGGTTCATGTGGCGGATAAGGTAGGTATTACTGGTAAAGAGCTTGCCACACTCTATACAGGAGAATGGATTCTTCCCGGTGTGTAACTTTTGATGTTTCGACAGATTTTGGGTCTTAATGAAGGATTTCCCACAGTAAAGGCAGGAAAATGCTTTCTCTCCCGAGTGAAATCTCTGATGGTCGACCAGTTCTGATTGGCTGGAAAAGCATTTGTCACATTCGGAGCAGGCAAACGGTTTCTCGAGCCCGTGAACTTTCTGATGGCGGGTGAGAGACGAGCTGCTGGTGAAGCGTTTTCCGCACCTGATACAGGAGTAGAGGGGTTTCCTAGAGTGCCCCCTTTGGGAACCGGCGAGAGTTGACAGTTTTGATAAGCACTTACCGTCGCCGCCGCTTTCTCCGAAATGAATATTCTGATGTCTTACCAGACGAGCGTGACTCAGAAACGATTTTCCGCACTCCGGACACGTGTGCAGTTTCCGAAACATGTGGATTTTTCTGTGGGTGGAAAGTCCTGATTTACTCAGAAAACGTTTGCCGCATTCGGTGCATACGAACGGCTTGTCGGGCATTTTATGCTTCCTCCGGATATCCTTGCTACTCGTTGTATTTTGTGTCTCCATGGGTAAATAAATCTCAATTTCGGATGGTTTTTGCTCTCGGACAGTATAAGCCGCGTCTTGTTGTGTATGGTATACGGGTGTACAGGTGGCTGTGTTTCCTAGATAGTCTGCATCATATAAAACGGATTCCTCCTTAATATGCAATGACCCATGAGTAGGATTTTGAGTGTCTGTGAGATTGGGTAGTTCACCCGACTCCGGTTCTACTTTGACATAAGTATACGGGTATTGTTGCGTAGGAGCTGCGGCACTGTCCGTAGGATTATCTTCCGTTGATTCCGTCTTGATGTAGACAGTGTTATACTGTATAAGACCCGCCGGAGTGTGGAGATCTGCATATGGTTGACTTCCTACATCGTTAAACTCTGGTTCTTCTTTAAACGTGGGATAATGCGGTGTATGAGTGGCGGGTGCAGGAACACCAATGTCTGTGAAGGTTGTGTCGTTGACCAAAAGTGGGTCGTTCTCTGCAGGCAGTGCATATGCATGATCTAAAGTAACCGAGTAGTTATGTGTAAAGTTTTTATGATCTTCATCATGCTCAAAGTCAATTGCTGTGCCTTGTTCTAAGAAACCCGTGGCCGGCCAAATACTACTGAGAGCCTCAGGGGACGCTGCTTTCCGGCTAACTGTGTCCCGATGGTTTGTCTGATAGCCTTTAACCACTGATGACCCTCTGTGTTCATTCCTTAAATTAAGTGATGTACAGAATTCATAGGTAGCCATGGATGACTCTGTCAAAATTAAGGGAGATAACCATTTTTAACATTGGAATATCCACAACTGTCGACACAGAATATACGTACTGAAAACATTCATAGCTTCACGAGGCCATGCGGCTATAAACGTCTGAACTGAACGCGATGCAGATGGCACATGTATACTGAACGCGATGCAGATGGCACATGTATACTGAACGCGATGCAGATGGCACATGTATACTGAACGCGATGCAGATGGCACATGTATACTGAACGCGATGCAGATAGCACATGTAGACTGAACGCGATGCAGATGGCACATGTATACTGAACGCGATGCAGATGGCACATGTATACTGAACGCGATGCAGATGGCACATGTATACTGAACGCGATGCAGATAGCACATGTATACTGAACGCGATGCAGATGGCACATGTAGACTGAACGCGATGCAGATGGCACATGTAGACTGAACGCGATGCAGATGGCACATGTATACTGAACGCGATGCAGATGGCACATGTATACTGAACGCGATGCAGATGGCACATGTATACTGAACGCGATGCAGATAGCACATGTAGACTGAACGCGATGCAGATGGCCCATGTATACTGACCGCGATGCAGATAGCACATGTATACTGACCGCGATGCAGATGGCACATGTAGACTGAACGCGATGCAGATGGCACATGTAGACTGAACGCGATGCAGATGGCACATGTATACTGAACGCGATGCAGATGGCACATGTATACTGAACGCGATGCAGATGGCACATGTAGACTGAACGCGATGCAGATGGCACATGTATACTGAACGCGATGCAGATGGCACATGTATACTGAACGCGATGCAGATGGCACATGTATACTGAACGCGATGCAGATGGCGCATGTATACTGAACGCGATGCAGATGGTGCATGTATACTGAACGCGATGCAGATGGCGCATGTATACTGAACGCGATGCAGATGGCGCATGTATACTGAACGCGATGCAGATGGCGCATGTATACTGAACGCGATGCAGATGGCGCATGTATACTGAACGCGATGCAGATGGCGCATGTATACTGAACGCGATGCAGATGGCGCATGTATACTGAACGCGATGCAGATGGCACATGTATACTGACCGCGATGCAGATGGCGCATGTATACTGAACGCGATGCAGATGGCGCATGTATACTGAACGCGATGCAGATGGCGCATGTATACTGAACGCGATGCACATGGCACATGTATACTGAACGCGATGCACATGGCACATGTATACTGAACGCGATGCACATGGCACATGTATACTGAACGCGATGCACATGTAGACTGAACGCGATGCAGATGGCACATGTATACTGAACGCGATGCAGATGGCACATGTATACTGAACGCGATGCACATGTAGACTGAACGCGATGCAGATGGCACATGTATACTGAACGCGATGCAGATGGCACATGTATACTGAACGCGATGCACATGTATACTGAACGCGATGCACATGTAGACTGAACGCGATGCAGATGGCACATGTATACTGAACGCGATGCAGATGGCACATGTATACTGAACGCGATGCACATGGCACATGTATACTGAACGCGATGCACATGGCACATGTATATTGAACGCGATGCACATGGCACATGTATACTGAACGCGATGCACATGGCACATGTATACTGAACGCGATGCAGATGGCACATGTATACTGAACGCGATGCAGATGGCACATGTATACTGAACGCGATGCAGATGGCACATGTAGACTGAACGCGATGCAGATGGCACATGTAGACTGAACGCGATGCAGATGGCACATGTAGACTGAACGCGATGCAGATGGCACATGTAGACTGAACGCGATGCAGATGGCACATGTAGACTGAACGCGATGCAGATGGCACATGTAGACTGAACGCGATGCAGATGGCACATGTAGACTGAACGCGATGCAGATGGCACATGTAGACTTAACGCGATGCAGATAGCACATGTAGACTGAACGCGATGCAGATGGCACATGTATACTGAACGCGATGCAGATGGCACATGTATACTGAACGCGATGCAGATGGCACATGTATACTGAACGCGATGCAGATGGCACATGTATACTGAACGCGATGCAGATGGCACATGTATACTGAACGCGATGCAGATGGCACATGTATACTGAACGCGATGCAGATAGCACATGTATACTGACCGCGATGCAGATGGCACATGTATACTGAACGCGATGCAGATGGCACATGTATACTGAACGCGATGCAGATGGCACATGTATACTGAACGCGATGCAGATGGCACATGTATACTGACCGCGATGCAGATGGCACATGTAGACTGAACGCGATGCAGATGGCACATGTATACTTAACGCTATGCAGATAGCACATGTATACTGTACATATGCACATGTATACTGAACGCGATGCAGATAGCACATGTATACTGAACGCGATGCAGATGGCACATGTATACTGAACGCGATGCAGATGGCACATGTATACTGAACGCGATGCAGATGGCACATGTATACTGAACGCGATGCAGATGGCACATGTATACTGACCGCGATGCAGATGGCACATGTATACTGAACGCGATGCAGATGGCACATGTATACTGAACGCGATGCAGATGGCCCATGTATACTGTACATATGCACATGTATACTGAACGCGATGCAGATGGCACATGTAGACTGAACGCGATGCAGATGGCACATGTATACTGAACGCGATGCAGATGGCACATGTATACTGAACGCGATGCAGATGGCACATGTATACTGAACGCGATGCAGATGGCACATGTAGACTGAACGCGATGCAGATGGCACATGTATACTGACCGCGATGCAGATGGCACATGTATACTGAACGCGATGCAGATGGCACATGTATACTGAACGCGATGCAGATGGCACATGTATACTGAACGCGATGCAGATGGCACATGTATACTGAACGCGATGCAGATGGCACATGTATACTGAACGCGATGCAGATGGCACATGTATACTGAACGCGATGCAGATGGCACATGTATACTGAACGCGATGCAGATGGCACATGTATACTGAACGCGATGCAGATGGCACATGTATACTGACCGCGATGCAGATGGCACATGTATACTGACCGCGATGCAGATGGCACATGTATACTGAACGCGATGCAGATGGCACATGTATACTGAACGCGATGCAGATGGCACATGTAGACTGACCGCGATGCAGATGGCACATGTAGACTGACCGCGATGCAGATGGCACATGTATACTGACCGCGATGCAGATGGCACATGTATACTGACCGCGATGCAGATGGCACATGTATACTGAACGCGATGCAGATGGCACATGTATACTGACCGCGATGCAGATGGCACATGTATACTGAACGCGATGCAGATGGCACATGTATACTGAACGCGATGCACATAGCACATGTATACTGAACGCGATGCAGATGTATAGACACACGGCATCTTCAAACGGCTTACAGTTTGGTCCAAAATATTTGGACACGGAAACAAATGTAGCATTCTCCCCTTTCTTATAGTTCTAGAATGTACTTGGACACAAAGTCCAGACTGTCAGCTTCCATTTGAGGAGATCCATAATAAAAAAAAACATGGATGAAGGGTTTAGGAGTTTCAGCTCCTTTACATCTACCACCTTGTTTTCGAAGGGACCAAAACTAATTGGACAATGGACTCTTAGGTTGGTTTATGGGTAGCTCATTGTCATTATGTCATTCTCAATTAATCAGATAAAAGGCCTGGAGTGGATTTGAGGGGGGGGGGGGGGTGCTTGCATATGGAAGATTTTACTGTGAAGAAAACATGAGCTTTTAATGCAGGTGAAACAAGGCATTAACCCCTTAAGGACGCAGGGTTTTTCGGCTCATTTCTCGCTCTCCAACTTCAAAAATCCATAACTTTTTCATTTTTCCGTGTACAGACCTGTGTGAGGGCTTATTTTGTGCGTAACAAATTTTACTTTCCCGTAATGTTATTTATTTTAACATGCCGTGTACTCGAAGCTGAAAAAAAATTCCAAATGTGGAAAAATTGAAAAAAACCACGTTCTTGTGGGCTCAGTTTTTACGACTTTCACTCTTCGCTCCAAATAACACGCCTACTTTATTCTTTGGTTCGGTGCGATCGCGGTGATACCAGATTTATAGGTTTTACTGTGTTTTAATACATTTTCAATAATTAAACGAATGTGTACAAAAAAGAAAAAAAAAAATTTTGCCATCTTCTGACGCTAATAACTTTTTCATACTTTGGTGCACGGAGATGTGTGAGGGGTAATTTTTTGCGAAATGAGGCGACGTTTTCATTGCTACCATTCTGAGGTCTGTGCGACATTTTGATAATTTTTTATTTCATTTTTTTATGTTATGTAAAAAGGTGTAAAAGTCGCATTTCGGACATTTGGGCGCCATTTCCCGCCTCGGAGGTCACCGCCGGCCGTAACCGTTTTTATATTTTGATAGATCGGGCATTTTGGGACGCGGCGATACCTAATATGTTTGTGATTTTTACTGTTTATTATGTTTTATATCAGTTCTAGGGAAAGGGGGGTGATTTGAATTTTTAATATTTTATTAATTTTTTTTATTTTTTAAACTTTTTTTTCCCACTATTTCTTAGACCATCTAGGGTACATTAACCCTAGATGGTCAGATCGCTCCTACATATACTGCAATACTTCTGTATTGCAATATATGGCATTTTTGCAGCACATTCATTACAATGAGCCACTGGCTCATTGTAACGAATCTCCAGAAGCCATGTAGCCTCGTGTCAAACGAAGACCCGAGGCTACCATGGCAACCGAACGCCGCCCCCCGGTGACGTTCGGGGGCGCGGCGATCTTAATAAAGATTTTGCCGGCGGCAATGAAGAGGTTAATAGCACGCACCGACCGCGGTTATTAGCGGTGGGGGTTTTCTGCAATATGCAAAAACCCCCACCCTTGTATGAAGAGGACTCGTGAGTCCGTGAGCCCTCTTCATACATCCCTTATACCTCTGCGCCGTAGAGCTACGGCGCAGATCGTTAAGGGGTTAAAGAGAACCTGCCATGCAAACTAACAACTCCAAAAAAAAAGCATTACTCCTATTGGTTCCTAAATGGTTCCTTTCCATGGCTGCAAGTTTAAAATATCAGTTTGTAAACTTATATGCGACTCAACTGAGTCCAATGTCTCTAAGTAAGTCCAATCAATCCCTGCATATTAATTGGTTAATTGCATTGCCCTGTCTCCTTGAAGTAGAAGTCGATGGAGGTGTTCTGTGATTTCATGTGATCAGATACATACATGGGGTAGACATTGCAAATGTAACAGGATCTTAGATGACATCACCCTGGTCACATGACATGCTGAGAAGAGGCATCGAACATGGGGAGGAGCAGATGAAAGTGGCCAGCAAAACAGAACATAGAGATTGATGGAGCAGAGTGGTCATGCGCAGCCGTCTGCTCCATTAGCCTGACGGAGCGATGGGGAGTCTTACGGAGGTACCTGGAACCTTAGGAGACCCCTCGCTTTTGTGATCAGTGGGGGTCTCAGCACTGTTAGGCCCTATCCCATGGATAGTGCCTATCGTTTCTTCGTAGGAAAACCCCTTTAAAGGTAAAGTGCTGGGAACTCTCATTCTCTCTGGTTCTGTAGCACCTTTAACCACGACGCTGCTGTGTATTTAAACACAAAATTCTCATTTTTAAAATTACAGCAGAAGGAAAGCAACTGGAGTGCACATGACTGCCTAGTGCTGCCTTCACATCTGTCCCCCCATCAATAGGAGATCTAACAGTCTGACACTAATCTCCTATCCCCTTTTATTGAGCTGTTACCTGGTAATGTGACCATGACGTCCTTGTACTGGTCCTTATGTCCTTCTATGTAGTCCCACTCCTCCATGGAGAAATGGACCGTGACATCCTGACACCGTATAGGAACCTGACAAGCACAAAGACACAGTCATCATCCAGAGAGATTACACCTCAGGGCTTATCCACACTATAACTATATGGACATAAAGCTGTAGGCCTGCTCTGGACAGTATGGAAGAAGGGCAGCACTACGTTTGTTTGTCCATATCGAACCCAATGTTTAAGCATTTTAATATTTTATATATATATATGCAATCACATACAATCATCGCCTGTCCTTGCTACACTGTATCCCTGAAAATAAGACCTAGTGCAATTTTACTCAAGCTTAGGCTACATTCACACTAATGTGCTCAGGCTCTATCTGTCTGCGGCTCGGTTACGCTCACCGTACCGAGCCCGTACGCCATAGCTGTCTGTGGGGGGACATATGTACGGCCGCAAGCTTGTGGCCGTACATACATCCCCCCGACGGTTGTGTGAATGAGCCCTTACAAATATAAGGCCTCCCCTAAAAATAAGAGGAAGTCATTGCAGCAGCCCCCCCCCCACCCTATGCGTTAGTATTAGTACCTGGACAAGAAGGGCTCATTGAAGGGAAGTGCCAAACATGAGAGATTAGGGCCAATAATTATAATAGAAATGGAGTCACAAGAAACTCGGCATGAAATTCAGAGTTTGGAGAGTTATAAGGACCTTCCATAAGATCATGATATCACGGTCTCTGAATAATTGTTGCTTTTTGTAAGAGAATTTTATAAGGATGTTAGAAAAGTTGATGACTTGATGGTCTTTAAATAAAAAATGTAGCTTTTTGTTTATAAATACCGGGATTGTAAACTAATGAGATTATTGTACATGGAAATAGTCACAAGAAATCCTTATAGGCCGGTTATGTGATGTCTGTGATGACATGACTTCAGAGTGTTAATAATGTAGGTTTTTTTGGTTAAATAATAAATATGAATTCTTGTTCACAAAAAATTAGAAGCCCTTGTGAGCAGAAATGAACACAAGACACTGGAAAAAGGGTATTAAAGGGGTTTTCCCACAAAGAAAAGTTAGGCCCTATCCACAGGGGGACTTGCGAAATTTTTTGGGATTTGCACCCCTGTGACAGGTATTTAACTGGGGATTATGCTGCACGCCAGCTTTCATGCGACAGAAATTGGGGGGGGCTGTCGGACGATCCGAAAGATTCGGACTGAGCCCATGATTTAATATTCAAATTGTGTCACCACCAATGCACTTACATGCACGAGGAAGAAGAAGGTGAACTCCGGGGACCTGAGCGGGGAAGCGACACATGCAGGATATCGGGTGCAGGATCTTAGTGACTCCCCGCACAGCGCATTATACACGGACAATGCACTTACATGCACCAGAAAGAAGAAGGTGAACTCCAGGGACCTGAGCGGGGAAGCGACACATGCAGGATATCGGGTGCAGGATCTTAGTGACTCCCCGCACAGCGCATTATACACGGACAATGCACTTACATGCACCAGGAAGAAGAAGGTGAACTCCAGGGACCTGAGCGGGGAAGTGACACATGCAGGATATCGGGTGCAGGATCTTAGTGACTCCCCGCACAGCGCATTATACACGGACAATGCACTTACATGCACCAGGAAGAAGAAGGTGAACTCCAGGGACCTGAGCGGGGAAGTGACACATGCAGGATATCGGGTGCAGGATCTTAGTGACTCCCCGCACAGCGCATTATACACGGACAATGCACTTACATGCACCAGGAAGAAGAAGGTGAACTCCAGGGACCTGAGCGGGGAAGCGACACATGCAGGATATCGGGTGCAGGATCTTAGTGACTCCCCGCACAGCGCATTATACACGGACAATGCACTTACATGCACCAGGAAGAAGAAGGTGAACTCCTGAGACCTGAGCGGGGAAGCGACACATGCAGGATATCGGACACAGGATCTTAGTGACTCCCCGCACAGCGCATTATACACGGACAATGCACTTACATGCACCAGGAAGAAGAAGGTGAACTCCGGGGACCTGAGCGGGGAAGCGACACATGCAGGATATCGGGTGCAGGATCTTAGTGGCTCCCCGCACAGCGCATTATACACGGACAATGCACTTACATGCACGAGGAAGAAGAAGGTGAACTCCAGGGACCTGAGCGGGGAAGCGACACATGCAGGATATCGGGCGCACGATCTTAGTGACTCCCCGCACAGCGCATTATACACGGACAATGCACTTACATGCACCAGGAAGAAGAAGGTGAACTCCGGGGACCTGAGCGGGGAAGCGACACATGCAGGATATCGGGCACACGATCTCAGTGACTCCCCGCACAGCACATTATACACAGACAATGCACTTACATGCACCGGGAAGAAGAAGGTGAACTCCAGGGACCTGAGCGGGGAAGCGACACATGCAGGATATCGGGTGCAGGATCTTAGTGACTCCCCGCACAGCGCATTATACACGGACAATGCACTTACATGCACGAGGAAGAAGAAGGTGAACTCCAGGGACCTGAGCGGGGAAGCGACACATGCTGCATTTTTAATTTTACAGAAATGGACTTTGTGGGTCAAGGCAAAATTCACTTATAATTCATTATAGTCACTATAATATAATGTATAATATACGAGTTAGTATTGTGCTCATCACAGGTTAGGAGCCCTTGTGTAGGGCTCCATGCACACATCTGCTTGAGCAGACATGTGCCGTGAGCCGGGTGGAGAGGAGAGGGGGTGAGCACTGGCCACCCCTCCCCATAGGGAGCTGAACGGCCGTGCCGTAAACCCCGGCAGGTATAGGACCTGTCCTATTTTTTTGCATATTCGCACTCACCTCTCTGGTCAGTAGCTCTATGACCTTGTTGGTAAGTTCCAGGATCTTCTTCTCATTCATTTTGTCTTGGTTCAAGGAAGGAGGTGGAGGCTCCATACTGCGTCTCTGATCACTGCTACACTCACTGTTCCACATCACATCCTCATTCATTTTCTCCACAGGCCCATAATCCTACATAGTGGAATACATAAAAAAAAAAAAAAAAAACACATTTCAACCAATACAGTCACTTTTGGCCGGGAGAGAAGTGTAATCGTACCTTCAGGCTCATTAGCATCCTGGGGGTGTTACCAGAGCCCCTCCGTGCTGTAGCTACACTGTCTCCCCCTCAGCCTGATGTAATCCCACTGCAGCACAGGAAGTTTCACTACACAGTGGGAAGTAGAAATGCTCCTGCACACTAAAACAGCCTGGGAATCTACAGTACAGAGGGGCTCTGGTAACATGTCCAGAGCCCTTCCTGTTCATTAGCATATATAAGTTGATTTTAGAAGGAAGGAGGCCATAGATAACACATGTAAGAAGATACCACGGTCCCGATGCCTGGATCTATGAGTGGATTTTGATGTTTAGATTTCTTTTATCTTTTATTAACGCTTTTCTGTGGTAGGATGGAAAAAAATTGTGTGGTGGTTGTGCTGTTCACAAATGATGCGCCAGAAATAATTGTTTAACTTTTATTGCTATTTATCTACATTACATATGAAACATATTTTTTATGATGTATAAACTTTGTTTATAAACATTTTCTTTAGGGTGAGACCCCTTAAGAAGCCCCCAAAGGTAAAACACGTGCGTGGGAGTCTCATTGTCTGTCATTGCTGAGCACAGCGACACCGTTACGCTTTTCTGTATCTGAAGCTTTATTACATGGTAGACCCATAGGTCCCGAATCTCTCTGCAGGGCCGGCGCCAGTGCTGGGCATACCCGGGCAAGTGCCGGGGTCCAGGGCTCATGGGGGGGCCCACATAAGGCTGAACATAAGGACTCCATGGGGGTAAATGGGGCTGTTTTGGATAATAAACTAGAAAATATTTTAGGGAACAGGAGACGGTTTTAGTTTCAGAATTTTTTAATGCCGCCATGTGAGTTCACTGCAAAGGGGCCCACTGAGGCTCTGTCACCCAGGGGCCTACTGATACCGGTTGTTGATCACAACAACATTTCCCAGCATTCCTCACCTCTCCGGTCAGCAGGAAGATGATTTCTAAGGTGATGTTGAGTATCCTCTCCGTCAGCCGGCTCCGATACGTCTCCATGTGTAGGCGGCTTCTTCTGGAGCATCTACAGCTAGAGCAGAACACATGAGAAGGTGGAGATCAGCCAATGTGGTGACACCCATAGAAAGGTCATTGATGGCTTGCTATAGGTTGGCGGCGATGGAAGAGTTGAGACCCTCATCAATAAGATGAGTTTATCACACAGAGAATGGAGCCGAAAGTACCGTATTTTCCGGGCCATTAGGCGCACCGGAATATAAGGCGCATTAGTCCGATGCGCCTTATATATGTAATAATTCCATATATAAGGCGCATCGGACTATAAGGCGCAGGGTCGGGGCGTGGCGGAGGGCCGGGGGCGGAGCGGAGACCCGACGGGACGAGACGCCGAGACGCGGAACGCGGGGGGGAGGTAAAGAATATAATACTTACATAGGTCCCCGCTACCGGAGACAGCAGATCTCCAGCGGGAACTGCAGACCACGCGGCAGAAGTTGTTTGTGCCGCGTGGTCTGCAGTTCCCGCTGGAGATCTGCTGTCTCCGGTAGCGGGGACCTATGTAAGTAGGGTCCGCTGCCTCATATAGGGCGCACCGGACTATAAGGCGCACTTTGGATTTCCAAGGAAATCCAAGGCTTTTAAGGCTTATAGTCCGGAAAATACGGTACAGCTCTGTTCTGGTTGGCTGACACTTGCTGTTAATTGGCGCGATCAGCGACGCACATGGGCAACGCCATCGTGCCAGATGATCAGATCCTACGGACACAGGAATGACACCCTAGATAGGAATGACAGTGGTGGCGAACCTATGGCACATGTGCCAGAGGTGGCACTCAGAGCCCTCTCAATGGCACTCGCACCATCACCCCAGGGCAGAGTTCGCCAGACAGCACTCAAGGCCTCTTGCAGTCCCAGGCAGCCCAGGGCCCTAGAAGGAAGCTACAATGATAACCAAAGCTTCTTCTCCTTCTTTCTACTGTATTGGTGTCCTCAGGTGCCTATACTATTTAAAGGACACCTGTCATCAGGTCTCTGCCACTAGTCCTGTCACTACTACCTGTTGGAGCAGCTCACAAGGATCCCATCCCAGCCTTTATCTAGTTATTTCATACATTATTCATTGTAAAATTATCTATTCTTTATCATGTAAATGAGGCTGGTCACATGGTCAGAGGCAGTGATGTCACCCCTGTTACCCCTCCCCTCTCCTCCCCCTGCTCATGTCTGTGTGTAATGTATAGTAAAGCATTGCTAGTGTGTGTGCTGCATCTGCTGACATGCTGCATCCTCCTAATACACATGTGACATCAGCTACACAAGTACCTGACATGTTCTGCTATAACATGGCTGCCTGGAGCTGCTGTATCTCTCCTATACACACACACACACAGGCTGCAGGGGGCGTGGCCACCAGCACCAGGAAGCACATCATTATACAGCCTCACATCATTATACAGGCTGTCAGTCATGCACTGGGGGTGTGGCTGTGCCTCCCACTCATTAATAGAGTGGACAGCTTGAATATGCTAATGCTTCATTGGACATTTCACAGGTCATTTGCATACAGCTTTAGGACCTCATTGCTTAGGTTTACAGGCATGTAGAGGGACAATGAAGGGATAGAGGCAATGCTCTCTAATGGCAGTTTATGAAAATATATTTAGTTTAGGGGGTTATTTTGCATGACGGGTTCTCTTTAAACATGTAACAGAGCAGGGAGTAATAAGTTACTGCTTAAATTGTCGCATCGGCACTTTGCGAAAAGCATGTGGGTTATGGATGTAGTTTGGGCACTCTGCATCTATAAGGTTTGCCATCGCTGGACTAGGAATAGAGCAGTGTACAGTTGTATTATAGTATATAGTGATCAGGTACCCGAAACCTCCTCGGGGGCCTGAAAGAATAATAAAAAATAAGTTCCCTATATAAAGTTCCCTAACACACATATATCATAAACGTGTGAGGTACCACCGCATCCCAAAACGTCCAATCTATCAAATTATAACTAGGCCATGAACGCCGTAACAGAAAAATGTGTCAGAATTGCCACTTTTTTCACCGTTTAGCCCCCCCCCCCCCCCCATTAAATCGCGTGGCTTCCCAGTACACAGCACAGAATATTATATGGTACAATATGTGGTCCTGAAAGGGTTAAACATCTTTTTACCCTAGCTAAATGAACGAACTGGATGATTGGGTACAGTTTTGGCCGTGTGATCCCGACATATTGCTGGATTGGTGGCTGAACCCAAACATTGGATCCGCTCATCACCACCCACAGCCCTTTTTCATTTCTGTTTTTTTTTTTAAAGGGAACCTGTCACCAGGTTTCACTAAAGACCGGTTACAGAAGCCCATGACACCTGCAGTGCACATCTGCCTCTCTGCCTTTTCTAAACATTTGCATTACAATATAATAGTGTGTAATAACTTAACCTGCACCCTGACAGAATCCTCTGTGTAGTCCCAGGGGTTGGGCTTTGGTTTGGATGCATTTAAAAAAACAACATGTGACTTGTCTGTGCTGCAGACTCCTCACCTCTCAGCCCCCACCGGTGTGCTCCTGTACAGCTTCTCCCTCCCCCACTGATGTCATCTGACCAGGCTGTGGACAAAGCTGTGAAGGAGCAGGAGGGAGGAGCTGTAAAGGAGCACAAAGGTGGGGGCTGAGAACTGAGGACAAACTTGTGTTCATTGATAACATTTTTGAGAAAAGTGTGAGCTTGTGTTGACATATTGTAAATCTTATGGGTCGCAAAGTAGAAGAAATTCAGGATGCGGCTGTTTTGGCTCCTGACTCCTGAGGATCTTGTGATCGCTGCGGCCAATCAGGTGCCTTAGTGGTCACAAGTGGTCGCAAGTACCGTTTTCCATCTGAGGCCAGTGGATTGGTTACCAATGGGATCACAAGGTCCTCACATTTCGGTGGCTTCCCATGTTACAGGACCCTGTTGTGAGGACACAGTTGTCCATTTATGTGGGATACAAGAGCTGACCCTGGTCCTGGGACACGGTGGTCCCTATTACAGGGCTATTGCTGTCCACATTAGGGGCTGCGGTGGCTGTACATATTGGCGGACAAGGACAATGACTATGCACGTTACCTCTGTACAGTCACTGTCCTAGGTACTAAGATAGCCCAGCCCCTCTTATGGGGGTATCTGGTGCTGCCCCTCTTATGGGGGTATCTGGTGCTGCCCCTCTTATGGGGGTATCTGGTGCTGCCCCTCTTATGGGGGTATCTGGTGCTGCCCCTCTTATGGGGGTATCTGGTGCTGCCCCTCTTATGGGGGTATCTGGTGCTGCCCCTCTTATGGGGTATCTGCTGTCGCTCTTATAGGGGTATATGGGGCTGTCAACATTACAGGTGTATCTGGTGCTGCCCATCATATCGAGGCATATGATGGATGACCCACTTATGGGGGTATCTGGTGCTGCCAATCTTGCAGAGCTATCTAGTGCTGCCCCTCTTCTGGGGGTATCTGGGGCTGTCCCTCCTATGGTGGTATCTGGGACTGTTATGGAGGTATCTAGGACTGCCTGGGGTATGGGGGATATCTGGGGCAGCCCCTCTTATGGGGGATATCTGGGGCAGCCCCTCTTATGGGGGTACCTGGGGCAGCCCCTCCTATGGGGAATATCTGGGGCAGCCCCTGCTATGGGGGTACCTGGGAATGCCCCTCTTTTGGGGGTTTCTGGGGCAGCCCCTCCTATGGGGGGGGGTATCTGGGGCAGCCCCTCCTATGGGGGGGGTATCTGGGCCGGCCCTCCTATGGGGGGGGGGGTATCTGGGGCAGCCCCTCCTATGGGGGGGGGGTATCTGGGGCAGCCCCTCCTATGGGGGGGGGGGGGGGTATCTGGGGCAGCCCTCCTATGGGGGGGGGGGTATCTGGGGCAGCCCCTCCTATGGGGGGGGTGGAATCTGGGGCAGCCCCTCCTATGGGGGGGGGGGTATCTGGGGCAGCCCCTCCTATGGGGGGGGGTATCTGGGGCAGCCCCTCCTATGGGGGGGGGGGGGTATCTGGGGCAGCCCTCCTATGGGGGGGGGGGGGTATCTGGGGCAGCCCCTCCTATGGGGGGGGGGTATCTGGGCAGCCCCTCCTATGGGGGGGGGTATCTGGGGCAGCCCCTCCTATTTGGGGTATCTGGGGCAGCCCCTCCTATTCGGGGTATCTGGGGCAGCCCATCCTATTCGGGGTATCTGGGGCAGCCCCTCCTATGGGGGGGGGGGGTATCTGGGGGCAGCCCCTCCTATGGGGGGGGGGTATCTGGGGCAGCCCCTCCTATGGGGGGGGGGTATCTGGGGCAGCACCTCCAATGGGGGGGGGGGTATCTGGGGCAGCCCCTCCTATTCGGGGTATCTGGGGCAGCCCCTCCTATGGGGGGGGGGGGTATCTGGGGCAGCCCCTCCTATGGGGGGGGGGTATCTGGGGCAGCCCCTCCTATGGGGGGGGGTATCTGGGGCAGCCCCTCCTATGGGGGGGGGGGGGTATCTGGGGCAGCCCCTCCTATGGGGGGGGTATCTGGGGCAGCCCCTCCTATGGGGGGGGGGGTATCTGGGGCAGCCCCTCCTATGGGGGGGGGTATCTGGGGCAGCCCCTCCTATGGGGGGGGGGGGGTATCTGGGGCAGCCCCTCCTATGGGGGGGGGTATCTGGGGCAGCCCCTCCTATGGGGGGGGGGGGTATCTGGGGCAGCCCCTCCTATGGGGGGGGGTATCTGGGGCAGCCCCTCCTATTCGGGGTATCTGGGGCAGCCCCTCCTATGGGGGGGGGGTATCTGGGGCAGCACCTCCAATGGGGGGGGGGTATCTGGGGCAGCCCCTCCTATTCGGGGTATCTGGGGCAGCCCCTCCTATGGGGGGGGGGTATCTGGGGCAGCCCCTCCTATGGGGGGGGGGGTATCTGG
Organism: Engystomops pustulosus; assembly: GCF_040894005.1. Taxonomy (NCBI): domain Eukaryota; kingdom Metazoa; phylum Chordata; class Amphibia; order Anura; family Leptodactylidae; genus Engystomops; species Engystomops pustulosus. Next base: position 9,586,457 of record NC_092421.1, on the reverse strand, counting down.
GGCAGCCCCTCCTATGGGGGTATCTGGGGCAGCCCCTCCTATGGGGGTATCTGGGGCCCTCTCTGTTACGGGTTACTGTGATGTAATATAGACACTGCGGCTGTATTATACAGGGACACTGTGGTCGGGGGCTCTGGCTCTGCTTGTGTTGAGGAACTGGTGGATATCCATGGTGATTGAACACTTGGCCGTCCAGGACTTTGCTCTGAGGATTCGGAATATCGGTGTTACCTGCTCGGGCACTGTGCACACGGGGGCAGTGGCGGCGGTAACGCGCACTCTCCGCTTTCCCCTGGACGCTCTGCGCCTCAGCACTTCCGGCTCCGCACGTGACAGCCGCGCGTGGTAGACGCCCCCTGTCACGCGGCATCGCTTCCCTGATTGGCCGCCGCTGCTCAATGTGTCAGCCGCGCCCTCTGCTGTCCGCTCCAGGAAGTTCACCCACAAGCAGTGACCTATGTCAGCTATGTCATCAGCTGCTGTCACCCAGTGGTGCAGTCACCCCCTCCCAATAATATACACTTATTTGTCATTTGTTATACTGGGCGAATCTCAGTGTATACATATATAAAAGTATCCCAAATCAATTTACATATTATCTACATGTATACAGTCCCCCACATAATGAATGAATACATGCATTCCCCCCTTTTAACCCCTTAGCACTCAGCGCCCTACCAGTACTGCGCGGGCTCCTGCTATTAGCGCTCAGCGCCGTACTCGGGCAGGAGCCGAACCGGCATCGGGAGTCGCGGGATGTCAGAGGTAATCTACCGCTGACATCCCCGGGTAACACCTGCGGTCGGAATGGGCCCAATCGTGGGTGTTTAACCCGTTAAATGCCACGGTCAGCGCGACTGCAGCATTTAACATACCTTTGGGGGGGTCTTTTCCCCATTATTCCCCCCCCCCCCTGAGCCGTTTTGGGGGGGTACCCCTGGGCAGCCCTGGGGTCCAATCGTAGGTAAGTACTGAGTTTACTGTTTTTTTTAATTTACTGGGGGATGTCCTGTTGCCTGTGCCCCCCCCCCCTTTTATCTCACCAGGGGGCGCCCAGGGCAATTGCCTGTCCGTGGGAAGAAACAGCTAATACTCATGTTGGGACATTCAGGAAGAGAGCGGTGCAGAGGTCCTGCTCTCTTAGAGATGGGGGGGGGGGGGGATGCTTTGTCATGCCCGTCACCAATCTTCAGGACAAAGGTCAGGAGGGTATGGCAGTGCCGAATCCTTCAGACTATAAGATGCAGCTGCTTTAGATTAGATACTCATGTTGGGACATTCAGAAAGAGAGCGGTGCAGAGGTCCTGCTCTCTTAGAGAAATGGGGGGGGAATGCTTTGTCAGCCTTTCACCAATCTTCAGGACAAAGGTCAGGAGGGTCTGGCAGTGCCGAATCCTTCAGACTATAAGATGCAGGTACTTTAGATAAGATACTCATGTTGGGACATTCAGGAAGAGAGCGGTGCAGAGGTCCTGCTCTCTTAGAGATTGAAGAAATGCTTTGTCAGCCCTTCACCAATCTTCAGGACAAGGGTCAGGAGGGTCTGGCAGTGCCGAATCCTTCAGACTATAAGATGCAGCTGCTTTAGATAAGATACTCATGTTGGGACATTCAGGAAGAGAGCGGTGCAGAGGTCCTGCTCTCTTAGAGATGGGGGGGGGGGGGGGGATGCTTTGTCAGCCCGTCACCAATCTTCAGGACAAGGGTCAGGAGGGTCTGGCAGTGCCGAATCCTTCTGACTTCAGACTATAAGATGCAGGTACTTTTTAGCAAGACATATTCTTGCTAATAAGTGAGTCTTATAATCTGAAAAATACAGTATTTCATAAATGTATGATTACAAGGGATTCTCCATTACAGATATCATTTTATTATTTCTATGAAATATTTTTGAAAAATTTATTGAGGAAAAATCTAGTATAAATCGTACAAAAATACAGAACCCGTGAAGGAGTTAGATGAGTTCATGTCTAGTTGGCCTCTATCCATACACTGCATACACTCAGGTCTTCTCTCCTCCGTGTCGTCTCTGATGCAGGACAAGATTTCTTTCATTAGTGAAACATTTCCCGCAGTCCCAACAAATGTGCGTTTTCTTTCCTTGGTGACCGGGTTGGCGTCTGTCGATTGGTGGCTCGGAACATTCTTCCCTAAAATGAATTTTCTGGTGGTTTAAAAATTGTGTGTTATTTGTAAAAACGCCTCCGCAATGACTGCAACAATAGAGCTTTTGTCTGGTCTGACTTTCCTTACGTCTCTCAAGTTCAGCTTCCTTCTTTCTTTCTGCGTGGATCTTCTGGTGTTTGGTAAGGACCGAATTACAAGTAAAACTCTTTCCGCACTCCGAACATGAAAAGGGCTTCTCTCCCGTGTGGATTCTCTGGTGGACGACAAGATAGGCGTTGGTGGAAAAACACTTGCCACAATCCGGACAGCAATGTCGCTTCTCTCCGGTGTGAGTTCTCCGATGTTTGATGAGAACCGAATTACAGACGAAGCTCTTCCCACATTCGGAGCAGTGATAGGGCCTTTCTCCTGTGTGGGTTCTCCGATGTATCAGCAGATCCGACGTTGTGATGAAACGTTTCCCACACTCTGAGCACGAATGAGGTTTTTCCCCCGTGTGGATTCTCTTATGTCTGACCAAATGTGAACTCCTCAAGAAACACTTACCGCATTCAGGACATGAGTAGGGCTTTTCTCCCGTGTGGCTTCTCTGATGGCTGACAAGGTGTGAATTCCGATTGAAGCTTTTGCCACATTCGGAGCAGAAGAAGAGTCTTTCGTCTGGTTTATTTTGAAGGTAGTATGTGATATAATCACCATCAGAGGATAGATGATGTACAACATCAACATTGGAAGACCTAGGGCTGATATTCTGCTCATAGGAAGCGGGTTTCTCTTGTCTGGTGTCAGGTAGCTGATGTTTTAGTGGATGATCTTCGTCACGTGAGAACGATTCCTCCTTAAGTGTAGAAGTAGGAGCGGAGGGCGAAATTGCGCTGAAGATATCTTCACGATTCCATGATCCTAAGTCCTTCCTAATACAAGTTAATGAGTCTTGTGGGGTATAATGTGTGAGAATGTCAGACGCTGAGACCAAACCAGCTGGTTCCTTACGAACAAGAACAGATAAGTATTGGGGATCTTTGGTGTAAATGACTTCTTCACATAAAGGTGGAGTCTCCACAATGTTCTCGATTATAATTGGTTCGTTTGATGGTAGATTTGCTGCCTCGTTATTAAGGGATTTACTGTGATCATGCATAGAATCCAGTGAAGAATGAGGCCTGGAAGATCCTGGCCCTATATCTGTGGTCTGTAGGACATCTGAAAGACAAATCAAGAAGTAGTCATTTAGATACTATGCACACGTCTACATAGTACTATATCTTAGGACCATATTCACACATTCAGAATTCTGCCAGGGTTTAGTTGTGGCAGAGTTATCATTTTTGTTGCACAGAAGGTTTTAAGTTTTTTTTAAAAGTATTAAAACACAATAAACCTCTATAAATTTAGTATCCACGTGATCTTACTGACCCAAAGAATTAAGGAGATGTCACATTTAAAAGCTGTAAAAATCAAACATGCAAGAATAGGGCCCAAAGCTGCAAGAATAGGGCCCAAAGCTGCGAGAATAGGGCCCAAAGCTGCGAGAATAGGGCCCAAAGCTGCGAGAATAGGGCCCAAACCTGTGAGAATAGGGCCCAAACCTGCGAGAATAGGGCCCAAACCTGCGAGAATAGGGCCCAAACCTCCGAGAATAGGGCCCAAACCTCCGAGAATAGGGCCCAAACCTCCGAGAATAGGGCCCAAATGCATTTTTGATATGTCTGCCCCACTGAGTTTCGCCACAAGAAAGAATAAAAATGCTTATTTCGACGCATGTTAAATCAGCTCCCACAAGCTACTTTTCGGTACCCTCTTTGGGGGAAATCATATGCATGTCTCTATTATGCTTCCAAATACAGGCGTTTTGCTTAGTTGGCAGACTTTTCATGGGAATGTATTATAGGATGGTGAGAAGCAGGATAGCTACGCCATTCTTACCTAGCGGTCAGAAGATAACGGAAGCAGAGGTTACAAACCAGACAGACCAACCAGGCAGCACACATTACACACCAGTCCTTAGGAGAAGGAAATTCTGTGCCTTGGCATACACTAGTATTCACGCCATGGACACCCTCCACCACGTTTCTTTACTCTGGTGTTATGGATAGGAAAGCTGGACAGTTATGGACTCCTTATATCACCTTAAATTAGCTGCCAGTGGGGCATTGTAGCTTAATAACAGATGGTTTTCTGATATGCAAATGAGCTTTTATGACTCATCTCTGGTACTACTGACTCTTCTCTCTCTCAGGCTGGCAGTGGACCACGCCCCCTTATTCTGACTGACACCTCTGTGTCTCCTCAAATTACTCCTTTGCCTTCTTTTACTTAGGGACGGTCTGCTAATATTCAACTACAGACATATAAAGCGCTATGTACAGGTGGGAAATATTGTGCCTTGTGTGACATCATTGCAGGTCTCTCAGCCTTCTAAGAATAGCAAACTGTACACCATGTATGTGATCAGAGTGACATCATCTCCAGTTAAAAGAGCTCTATAGGAACCTGTCACTGGCTGTATATGTACAAATGTGCCGACAGGTTCCCTTTAAAGCCAAATTTAGCTTCTGTTTCGGGTACAGCATTGCAAGACAAACTGGAGATATAGACAACTTACCCTAGTTACCCAAATTGGCCACTAGATGCGCATATATGCCCACAAGGTTAGAAGGATTATAATATCTAGGTTTCAAAAATAGTGACCCAAACTATCAAAGTTCTACATCTAACAATATACACTTACAAATATCACTGACATGGGTTTGTCCCAAGTATTTAAGTTATCCCCTATTCGGTGGACAGCTGGGAACCCCAATAATCAGGAGAATATTGCAATCTGGAGGCTTCTCACTGATGGGTGTAGCCGTAGGTTATCCCCTAAACTGCTGAGCAGGGCAGTTTCCAGGTACTTTGCTGTACAGGGAGAATTTCAAAAAAATCCCCCCCCCACCCCCAAGGTCATGTAAATATATACAATGTACCCCGATTTTATAATAGACAGACCCCCACCCAATCAAAAATATTAGAGATATGCATTTATGTATGGATTATAGTGTATACAGCCCAGTGTCTTTTGAATTATAATAACGTGTCTGTCATTAATTATTATAATGGAAATTTACATATCTACTTGATCAGAACAAAGTTTAGTACATAAATATAGCACCGGTATGGAGTTCAATACATAAATACAGTACTAGAACCAAGCATCACACAGAAACACAGCACTAGGGGCAAGTCCTAGTATACAGGTACCCAGCACAATGCCCTCCTGTATACAGATAACCAGTGCAAATCCCCCCCTCCAGTATACAGGTACGCAGCACATTGCCCCCTTACAGTATACAGATACCCAGTGCACTCTCCCTCCCAGTACACAGGTACGCAGCATATGACCCCACCACCACCACCAGTATAGAGCTAGCCAAAACACAGCCTCCCTGCAGTATTCAGGTAGCCAGCACGCTGCCCCTCTGGTATATAGGTAGCCAGCACACTGCCCCCTCAGTATATAGGTAGCCAGCACAATATCCCCCAAGTATATAGGTAGCCAGCACACTGCCACCAACACATAAAAAAAGAAACTCAGTACTGACCTTCCGGGGCTTCCCGCGGCTCCTCTTCTCTCCTGGAATCCTCCGCAGCAGCACACACTATGATGATGGCACAGACCCGCCCGTGCGACTGCTGAGGCATCCAGGAGCAAAGAGGTGCTGCGGGGAGCGCCAGAAGGTGAGCACGGAGTTGGTTTTTATTTGTTCTGGGGCGGTGTGTGGTTGCTACTGCCCGGTTTCCTCCACCCGGTAGCGTTATGGGCAGTCTCCCACTCCTCCTGGTTGAAGACACGGGCCTGGTGTGGGGAACCCCAGTGATTAGGAGAATGGTACCATTGCAATCTGAAGAACTGGCTTCTCACTGATGGGTTGAGCAGTAGGGCGAGCATGCTCGTCCTGCACCTCCTTTCACTTGTATGGGAAGAGCAGAGCGCTTATCGATAATGGGTTGAGCAGTAGGGCGAGCATGCTCGTCCTGCACCTCCATTCACTTGTATGGGAAGAGCAGAGCGCTTATCGATAATGGGTTGAGCAGTAGGGCGAGCATGCTCGTCCTGCACCTCCATTCACTTGTATGGGAAGAGCAGAGCGCTTATCTATCACCTACCACTTCCACAGACAGTGAATGAAGTGGCAGGGTGCATGGGCGTCCTGCTGTTCCACCCATTATTGGGAAAGGGATCCCCATTCTCTGGAGAGCCGAGCGTCCCATTCTCCTGGTTGGTGAGGGTCCCAGCTATCGGACCCTCACCGATTAGCTAGTTTACCCCTATCCTAAGTAATGATATACTTTGGACAATCCATTAAAGTCATTCAGATCACTTATCCTCACATTGTAGATAAGAAAATCCTAATCTTACCTGGTGATGTGAGGGGCTGGTGGTCCACCGTCATGACATCCTTGTACTGATCCTTATGTCCTTCTATATACTCCCACTCCTCCATGGAGAAATAGATGGAGACATCATGACACCTTATAGGAACCTGACACACACAATGACACAGTCATCATCCAGACACATTGTACTGTACAGTATACAGTTAGACTACACAGTCTTATGCCCATTCAGATTCATCAAAGTGTATGCTGCTGAATGATACAGTGGGTATAGAAAGTATTTTTTTTTTTTTGCTCATTAATGTACACTCTGGCCCCAAAAAAACTGAAATATCACATGGTCACAAGCATTCAGATTCTTTGCCGTGACTCTCATATTTAACTGGCATGCTGTTCATTTCCTTCTGATCCTCCTTGAGATGGTTCTACTCCTTCATTGGAATCCATAATTAAACTGATTGGACTTGATTAGGAAAGGCACACACCTGTCTATATAGGACCTCAAAGCTCACAGTGCATGTCAGAGCCCATGAGAATCATGAGGTCTAAGGAACTGCACAAGGAGCTCAGAGACGGAAGTGTTGCAAGGCACAGATCTGGACAAGGTTACAGTGGCACAGTGGCCTCCATAATCCTAAAATGGAAGAAGTTTGGGACAACCACATCTCTTCCTCGAACCTGGCTGTCCAGCCAAACGAAGCAATTGTGGGAGAAGAGGCTTGGTCAGAGGTAAAGAAAACCCCCTAGATCACTGTATCTGAGCTCCAGAGCTGCAGTAGGGAGATGGGAGTCTCCTATCACTGCAGCCTCTAGCATTTGGGGCTTTATGGCAGAGTCTGGAAGCTTCTCCTCAGTGTAAGACACATGAAAGCCGCATACAGTGTGCACAACACATAAGATTCACTGCTCTGATAAGATGAATATTGGACTTTTTGGTGTTAAAACTTAGCGGTTGAGGAAAGATAAATGTAGCCAAGTACAGAGATATCCTGGATGGAAACCTCTTCCAGATACTCTGGACCTCAGACTGGGCCGAACCTTCCAACAAGACAATGACCCTAAGCTCAGAGCTAAAATAACACAGCAGAGGCTTCAGAACATCTCTGTGACCATTCCTGACCGGCCCAACCAGAGCCCGGACCTAAACCCAATGGAGAGACCTAACCTGGATCTCTGGAGAGACCTAAGAATGGCTTCTGCCACCTTTTACTATCCAACCTGAGGAACCTGGAGAAGGAAGAGGATCACCAAATCCAGGGGGAGAAACTTCCAAGAAGACTCCTGGCTGCACCAGCTCCAAAGCTGCTAATGAGCTGCTGATACTCATCACCGGGGGCCGAATACTCATCAATCACCGGGGCCGAATATTCATCACCGGGGGCCGAATACTCATCAATCACCGGGGGCCGAATACTCATCAATCACCGGGGGCCGAACACTCATCAATCACCGGGGGCCGAACACTCATCCATCACCGGGGGCCGAACACTCATCCATCACCGGGGGCCGAACACTCATCCATCACCGGGGGCCGAACACTCATCCATCACCGGGGGCCGAACACTCATCCATCACCGGGGGCCGAACACTCATCCATCACCGGGGGCCGAACACTCATCCATCACCGGGGGCCGAACACTCATCCATCACCGGGGGCCGAACACTCATCCATCACCGGGGGCCGAACACTCATCCATCACCGGGGGCCGAACACTCATCCATCACCGGGGGCCGAACACTCATCCATCACCGGGGGCCGAACACTCATCCATCACCGGGGGCCGAACACTCATCCATCACCGGGGGCCGAACACTCATCCATCACCGGGGGCCGAACACTCATCCATCACCGGGGGCCGAACACTCATCCATCACCGGGGGCCGAACACTCATCCATCACCGGGGGCCGAACACTCATCAATCACCGGGGGCCGAATACTCATCAATCACCGGGGGCTGAATACTCATCACCGGGGGCTGAATACTCATCACCGGGGGCTGAATACTCATCACCGGGGGCTGAATACGCATCACCGGGGGCTGAATACGCATCACCGGGGGCTGAATACTCATCACCGGGGGCTGAATACTCATCACCGGGGGCTGAATACTCATCACCGGGGGCTGAATACTTATCACCGGGGCTGAATACTTATCACCTTATCATGTCAGATTTACATTTTTTTTTGTTTAATAAATTAGCAAAAATATCTATATTTCATTTTTTTTTGCCAGGATGGGGGCAGAGGGCACATTACTGAGCAAAAAAATTACTTTTTTTGATCTTACCAATTGGCTGCAATGAAACAAAGAGTAAAAAAACATTTAAAGGGGTCTGAATACTTTTCGGACCCAATGTATCTAGTTGTAATTTACATCTCCTATTAGTTGGTTTAGTATAAACCTGAATCCTGGTGCACTGACTTTTCCCTGGAAAGCTGAACCTGTCATCAGGTAGGTCATTTTTACATGGTGACAGGTTCCAATTAATAGGCAGAGCACAGTTAGGTTGGTCATGCAGGACCAACCCGGGGTCCACATATACAAAGCAACCAGACGTGCCAGTCCCCAGGACACAATAGCCATCAGCAATCAGGTGGGGATAAGAGGATCTGCAGTAGATGGGGGGTAAAGGAAATCTACCTTGTGATGTGATGCATTATGAATGAATGCTGTAGCTACACTGATGCAGGATCATATTTTGGTCAATCCCTGAGCTGAGTGGTTTTTGAGGAACATTCAGGACCTTGGGAAAGCTGGGTCAGCATGGCTGCCTACATAAACGCATTACATATGGAGCTCAATCATGAGTTAGACAAGACATGACTAATCAACCTGTGCCGGATCACTCATAGACAGCAGCTGGGGGATGGTGCAGTGATTGATTATTCTGCCTTCAGGCACAACTCAGGGATTACATCATCATGTTAAATTACAATATAATGGGGCAGATTTACTTACCCGGTCCCATTGCGATCCCGCGGTGCGTTTTCCAACGAGGATTCGGGTCCAGCGTGATTCACTAAGATCGTGCGTCCGAGCTCCGCCGGAGTTCACCTTCTTCTTCCTGGTGCATGTGCGTGCAGATCTTGCGACACAAAACCTTTTTTAAATTCTGTGGTTTGTCCGAATCCGTCGGTTCGTCCGACGGCCACGCCCCCCGATTTCTGTCGCGTTCAAGCCGGCGCCGATGCGCCAGAATCCCGGGGCAATTTGGCGCAAAACGGAAATATTCAGGAAACCCAACGAAAGTGCAGCGTTTGGACCCTTCGTAAATGAGCCCCAATGTTATTGTAAAGAGATTGATTAATCTGCCCCATCATTCCCTGATATATAATGTCCCAGCATCCCCTGCAGCGCTCACCTCTCCGGTCAGCAGCTCCAGGATCTTGTTGGTGAGATCTCGGATCTTTTCATCATTGCTTTGCCTATACATCAGCCCGGTAGGGATCATAGTTGTTACAGGATTTCTGGAATTCTTTGAAGGTACATAATCCTAAAAAGTAAAGATGATTTATTCTGATTTTTAAATTTTTTAGGAGGCAAAGACAACGAGTAATGTACCCTTTACCTAGTAATGTACCCTTTACCTAGTAATGTACCCTTTACCTAGTAATGTACCCTTTGACCCTTAGACAGTAGTGACATCATCCGTTATTATTCCCTTTACCTCTCCAGTCAGTAGGTAGATGATCTCCAAGGTGAGTTTTAATATATTTTTGGTCATGTACCTCACATCCTTCTCCATCTTCCATAAATCCGCTGATATTTCTTGTAGAGCTCTGCTCAACCAAGAAAAAAAATAGTTGCATTACAGGAAATCTACCATCAAATCCATCATGACAAACTAGGGAAACTTACTCAAAGATCCAGGCACCGTTGACTAATATCAACTTTTAGAATTATGCTAATGAGGCTCTGGGCCTTAAATGAGTGCCTCTGTGCTTCACAGACTGTTACACTGTGCAGGGAAATTCACCCAACCGCCCACTGTGTGCTGAAACTTCCTCTATGCCAACATTTGGGGAGAGAAAGAGAGAAGTGTGAGTATAGCGAGGGTCTCGCTCTCTGTTTGAGCTGTGTTGCAATGACGGTGAGTGTTTTTCTCTCCAAATTTTGAAACTTCCTCTGTGACTGTGAGATTACATCAGGCAGAAGGATGTGGTGAGTGCTAAGGGAGCAGAGGGGGGAGTGGGGAAGTTGATGGAGCTCATGGATAAGAAATATAAGAAGATACCACAGTCATGGTTCCTGGATCTATGAGTGATGTCCCTGGTTTATCAGGATGGATTGTGATAGGAGGAATTTTCTGAGAATCGGCCCATGGACTATACTGTGGGTGCAAGAAAACCAGTGAGGAGGAAGAGACATGGAGGTGGAGGAGATTTGTAAGATGTTTATGATAGAGAAGGAGAAGGCACAGATGATGATGATGATGATGATAGAGGAGTAGATATGGAGAATGATGATAGATAAGGAGACAAAGAAGTGAATGATAGAGAAGGAGGAGACATAATTATGGAGGATGATAATTAAATATTGAGGATAATAATTATGGAGATGATAGAAGAAGAGGATACATGGAGGATGATGATGATAGAGCGGGAAGAGGAGACATGAAGGAGGATAATGATGGTGAATATAATAGAGATACATTAATGATAAACAGTACAGGACTAGAGTGAGACTTGTGGAGGATGATGATGATGGTAGAGAAATATGTTCTCTCTGTGTTTGTGTGGGTTTCCTCCGGGTCCTCCGGTTTCCTCCCACACTCCAAAACATACTGGTAGGTTGATTCGATTGTGAGCCCCATTGGGGACAGGGACTGATCTGACAAGCTGTGTGCAGCGCTGCGTAATCTGTGTGCAGTATATTAATAAAGAGTTATTATTATTAGAGAAAGAGGAGACATGGAAGGTGATAATGATGATAGAGGAGAAAGATATATTGGGGACAATAATGATGATAGAGGGGTAGGAGAGATGGAGGAGGATAATGATGATGGTAGTGATATGGAGGAGGATAATGATGATGAAAGAGGGGTAGGAGATATGGAGGAGGATAATGATGATGGTAGAGGAGATATGGGGGAGAATAATGATGATGGTAGAGAGATAGGAGATATGGAGGAGGAGGATAATGATGATGATAGAGGAGGAAGATATATTGGGGACAATAATGATGATAGAGGGGTAGGAGAGATGGAGGAGGATAATGATGATGGTAGTGATATGGAGGAGGATAATGATGATGATAGAGGGGTAGGAGATATGGAGGAGGATAATGATGATGATAGAGGGGTAGGAGATATGGAGGAGGATAATGATGATGGTAGAGATATGGAGGAGGATAATGATGATGATAGAGGGGTAGGAGATATGGAGGAGGAGGATAATGATGATGGTAGGAGATATGGAGGAGGATAATGATTATGGTAGAGGAGATATGGAGGAGGATAATGATGATGGTAGAGATATGGAGGAGGATAATGATGATGATAGAGGGGTAGGAGATATGGAGGAGGATAATGATGATGGTAGGAGATATGGAGGAGGATAATGATGATGGTAGAGGGATAGGAGATATGGAGGAGGAGGATAATGATGATGATAGAGGAGGAAGATATATTGGGGACAATAATGATGATAGAGGGGTAGGAGATATGAAGGAGGATAATGATGATGGTAGAGGAGATATGGAGGAGAATAATGATTATGGTAGAGGAGATATAGAGGAACATAATGATGATGGTTGAGATATGGAGGAGGATAATGATGATGCTAGAGGCGATATGGAGGAGGATGATGATGCTAGAGGGGTAGGAGATATGGAGGAGGAGGATAATGATGATGATATAGGAGATATGGAGGAGGATAATGATGATGATAGAGGGGTAGGAGATATGCAGGAGGATAATGATGATGGTAGAGGAGATATGGAGGAGGATAATGATGATGGTAGAGGAGATATGGAGGAGGATAATGATGAAGATAGAGCAGATATAGAGGAGGATAATGATGATGATGATGATGATAGAAGAAGTTAATGCTGATAGCAGAGATGGAGGAGACGTGAAGGACACACAGCAATGGCTGTAGACAGTAGTATGGGAGTGATGAAGATGATGGATGAGCAGGAGGAGTTATAAAGTTCCGCTAGACAGTCGGGAGGTCTGGGAGAGGGGTCACCTCCTGCGCTCCAGTCCCTGCATGTGTCGGGATGTAGGGAGCAGCCTCCTGTATTGCCCCGGCCTCACACAGCCGCCAGTATCCGCAGATCCCTGTGTTATACTTGCCGGGACATAAGATCCGACGGGACCCGCTCTAGCGTCCACCCCTGTAAATTACATGTTTGAGAGCGATCAGTGATCAGGTGATCCGCCCAGGAGATTATATCTACACTCGCCTCTGGTGGGCTCCGGGAAAATGGCGGCAGGCGTGTGAGACAAGTTTTTACATTAAACGGAGAACCGATTTCCCTCTTGTTTATAGACTTGTTGCTGACGTCACACACTCCACATTAGGCGATGACTGCGGTGGGCGGAGTTTAATTGTTGAATTAAAAGCGCTTGTCACCTAAATAATCGCAGTCATTGTCAGGCGGCGGCGGAGAGGAGGCGGAAGGGTGAGTGCTGAGGACCGGGCTGAGACCTGAGGGGGATGGGGACTGCGGGCCTAGTGCAGTGCGGACCAGACACGGCTTCTCCCCATCTAGAAGGAGACCCGTCCCCGACTACTGGTCCCTATCACTGGGGAGACTCTTCCCCCGACTACTGGTCCCTATCACTGGGGAGACTCTTCCCCCGACTACTGGTCCCTATCACTGGGGAGACTCTTCCCCCCGACTACTGGTCCCTATCACTGGGGAGACTCTTCCCCCCGACTACTGGTCCCTATCACTGGGGAGACTCTTCCCCCCGACTACTGGTCCCTATCACTGGGGAGACTCTTCCCCCTGACTACTGGTCCCTATCACTGGGGAGACTCTTCCCCCGACTACTGGTCCCTATCACTGGGGAGACTCTTCCCCGGACTACTGGTCCCTATCACTGGGGAGACTCTTCCCCCTGACTACTGGTCCCTATCACTGGGGAGACTCTTCCCCCTGACTACTGGTCCCTATCACTGGGGAGACTCTTCCCCCTGACTACTGGTCCCTATCACTGGGGAGACTCTTCCCCCTGACTACTGGTCCCTATCACTGGGGAGACTCTTCCCCCTGACTACTGGTCCCTATCACTGGGGAGACTCTTCCCCCTGACTGCTGGTCCCTATCACTGGGGAGACTCTTCCCCCTGACTGCTGGTCCCTATCACTGGGGAGACTCTTCCCCCGGACTACTGGTCCCTATCACTGGGGAGACTCTTCCCCCTGACTACTGGTCCCTATCACTGGGGAGACTCTTCCCCCTGACTACTGGTCCCTATCACTGGGGAGACTCTTCCCCCTGACTACTGGTCCCTATCACTGGGGAGACTCTTCCCCCTGACTGCTGGTCCCTATCACTGGGGAGACTCTTCCCCCTGACTGCTGGTCCCTATCACTGGGGAGACTCTTCCCCCGGACTACTGGTCCCTATCACTGGGGAGACTCTTCCCCCTGACTACTGGTCCCTATCACTGGGGAGACTCTTCCCCCTGACTACTGGTCCCTATCACTGGGGAGACTCTTCCCCCTGACTACTGGTCCCTATCACTGGGGAGACTCTGATCCCTATCATTTGGTTTTGGTGTAATACAATGCTCTGTGATAATAATGTGATAAATTGAAATAATTTTATTGAGATTACTTGTATAATAAACAGAAAACGCAGACATCGGGAATGACCCCCCCCCCTCCTCCCCCTCTCCGCAGTGTAGAAAGGTCGGCCACAACCTGACCACTATATGATATACGAGAGGACAATGCTGAGCCTTGAGGGGGGGCTGGCAGCGGACCACCCCACCAGAGATGTAACGGCAGAGCCCCCTCCATACATCCTCACTACATTACAACCTTACCGGCGCGTGGTGTAACTACGTCACATGTCGGTCACAGATGTATGGCGCAGGCACGCCGGCTGAGGCCACTCCATACACAACGGGTGCTCACTGCATTGTACGACTTTTAACCCAGTAAGTGCTACCATCAAATGCGATGGCGGCACTTAAAGGGAACCGGTCACCACATTTTTCACAATTACAGTTAGTGACAGGTTCCCCTAGAGCCCTAGTGACTGTCGCCCTTCTTTTAGCTAAAAATTGTTTCCTTCAGATCACCATAATTCAACTTTATAACTTTGCCCTCCATAAAGCCACATTGAAAGCGAGTCAGGGGAATGTATCAGTGTATTTTTTAAAGGGAACCTGTCACCAGGAGGCCTCATTTTCATGACAGGTTACAGAAGCCCATTACAGCTATGTATGTAGAAAGCTCAGCATGTGAACCCTCTCCATACCAAGAGCTGAGAAGTCTACAGCAGAGACAAATCACATGTTGTTTTTTGAATTGCATCCAAACCAAAGCCCAACCCCTGGGACTACACAGTGGATTCTGGCAGGGTGCAAGGTAAGGTATAACAACAGCAATGCAAATGCTTAGAGAAGGCAGAAAGGCAGATGTGCACTGCAGCTGTAACGGGGTCCTGTCTTTAGTGACGGGTTTCCTTTAACCGATGCATTTTTAGAAGAGATTTGGCTAATTACGTTGCTGTTAACATTGCATTAATAAAATGGATGTGTCTATTAATGCTCTGTTAATGCACGCGTTTTGTAAACACAAATGTTAACAGCAATTTAATCAGGCACGTCTCCTCTTCTCAGCTGTTGTAACGCATGTGTTTTGAGCATGTGTGAATGCGCCCTTAGGCTGCCTCCACACGTGGCATTTACATTGCAATTTGAAATGCAATACAACAGCCGAGAAGAGGAGATTTGACTAATTACGTTGTTGTTTACATTATTTACAAAATGCAATACATTAACATTGCGTTTTGTAAACGCAAATGTTAACAGGAATGTAATTAGTCAAATCTCCTCCTCTTTTTAGCAGTTGTATTATGTTTTAAACCCCACATGTAGACTTCGCCTGTACCTGGGGACCCTCAGGATGTCCTCGCAGTATATCTGTGCATTCAACATGCCATCATTAAGCTGCACGAGTGTTCTTTGTCCATAAAATACACCTGCCCGCCCATACCATAACCCCACCGCCACCATGGGCCCCTCGATTCACAGCATTGAATTGCAAACCACTCACCCACTGAATGCCATCCATCCATTTGTCCTGTGCAATGAAAGGAGAACCACCTCTCCATTGTGCCGGGCGCCATTGAATGTGTGAATTTGATCACTGAGGTTTGTCACAATGACAAATTTTACTTAAAATTGGAGACCCCAAGACAAGGAGCTCACAGATCAAGTTTTCAGATGCCGATTATGAAGCTAAAAGCTGGTGTGGATCATAGTGTGTGAGCACTTATCATTAAAGGGGCTTTCCCATGAAGCAAAGTTAGACCCTATCCACGGTATAGCACCCAACTTGCTAATCAGTGGGCGTCTCTCCTCTGGAGAGGAGTAGAAGTCCATAGAGGCTGCTGTGACTTCATGTGATCAGATACATGCATGGGGTACAGTTTGCTATTATTCAGAGGCTAAAGTACCTGAGATGATGTCGCATGACATGAACTGTGACCAGTAAGGAGGCATAAGGCATGGGCAGGAGTAGATGGGAGGGGCCGGCTGAGCAGGACACCCCCCCCCCCCCCCAATGCCAGGGAATATAAGATAAAAGGTGATTCCTGTGGATGTAAGCCAAACAATTTTTAGCTAAAAGAAGGGGGTCAGTCAGTTATTAGAGCTCTATAGGAACCTGTCATTGGCTGGATATGTGCAAATGTGCTGACAGGTTCCCTTTAAAAAATTTTTTTTACGGAGCCGGCACTGAAGCAAAACGAAGACAAACGCAACGGATGCGCATCGCCAATGTGAAAGGGTTAATCCATGAATTCAGCTCAGTGAACAAACAGTGCAACATAGTGACCACACAAAGATATATTCATCATACATAAAGCTACACAGTACAGGGAAAGTTCCTGAATTAAATGAGAGGACACTGTCTGATCACAGAAATAATGTGACCTCCATTGATGAACATTTGATGGATTTGTGTAAGGGGTCACCAGGTCACTAGAACAGTGTTTGACACAATTACCAAAGTATCAACCTAAACCCTTTAATTTGCATATAACATGATGATAATTAGAGAACAGCAACGACTGTAGAAAAGAGAAAGATTACAGTGACACTTTGTGAAGGTTACGTCAGTCCCTAATCAGTAGGGAGTGCATCGGCCTTTGCTGTGAATGACCTCTTGGACCAGGATCATGTGACTGGATGACGTGAGAGCACGTTGCCCCGCCTCCTGCCGGTCCTGATGCTAGCGAGCGGACTCTGAAGCGTATCCTGCCTGACCCCCGACTCTGCAGCAAACCTTCCCGGACTCTGGCTCAGGCTGTGCTGCAGCCCATGGTGCTGGCATCGGACCTCCGAAAGGCTGCAATGCTGATTCTGACCCGCCGCTGAGTTATTCTGTCGCTGCTCCGGTCACTTGCCACATCCGTCATCATCGACTTCACCGACCACAGGAAATCACTAGTCTCTCACACCCTGGATTTCAGTCCAAATGCTCTTAAAAGTTGTGACACTATGACGAGACAGATCCTCACCCTGTCCAGGGCTGAACTGCTGAGCAGGGATCTGAGGCTGTGTTCACATGCTCAGGTTTTTCAGATGCAGTTTTTGATGTCCACATTAGGAGTGGAGTTAATAAAGAGCAGGAATAGCGTCTCTCAGTTCTATGTTCTAACCCGTTATTATTAAAGCTGCATCCGAAAAGCTCAAGGTGTGAACACATCCTGAAAGCGTTCTCGAATTTTGATCAGTGGGGCACATTTACTAAGGGTCCGTCAGACGCATTTCCGTCGGGTTTCCCAAATATTTCTGATTTGCCCTGATTCAGGGGCGTGGCCATTGGACAATCAAGATTTCTAAAATCCGACGAAAGTGCGATCTGCGTGACCCTTAGTAAATAAGCCCCAATGACTCTGACATTTAGGAAATCGTGTCTAATTTTGACCTCCAGTGTATATTATTATTATAAACCTAGAGCGCTAATAAACAGCGGAAATAAATGACCAATAATGAGCAAATGCAAATAAGCCTCATCAGGAAAACAAAACCTAATGTTACTACACAGGTAAAAATCAATACAGTTTAACCAAGATACACACGAGGAACACTAGATGGAATAGCAGGAAGAGAAATACTTAATTTAAAGGGGTTCTCTGGAGGTGGAAAAATATGGCTGCAGTCTTCCAAAAACAGCGCCTCACCTGACCATGGGTAGTGTGTGGTATAGCAACTAAGCTCCATTCATTTCTATACAGCTGAGCTGCAGTACTGGCAGTAACCATGGTCAGGTGTGGCGCTGTTTTTGGAAGACTGCAGCCATGTTTTTCCACCTCCAGAGAACCCCTTTAAGGAAAGGGATAAAATTCATATTTTCATTCAATCCTCTGGGAACCATTGTATTCAACTGATAAGTCCATTTAGTCTCTTATTGGTCCAAATTCTTATGCAAATCACCCCCCTATGGAGTGGATCACAACTCAGTCGAATCCTCTTATCCTTCTTCATGATATGTGCTGAAGTGTTGTGGGGTCGTTTTCCGCCTGGCGACAACACCTTCTGTCCTTGATGCCTAGAACGTGTTCTCTTACTTGTGGACTGAGACCACACATGCTACACTGTACTCACATGAGCGACGGCCCCATTTAGGACCCTTAGAGCCAAGAATTTTGCCTGGGATTTGACCCTGATGGAAGTTCTCTCCGTGTTTCAGTGGGTTTCCTCCGGGTCCTCCGGTTTCCTCCCACACTCCAAAACATACTGATAGGTTGATTACGTTGTGAGCCCCATTGGGGACAGGGACCGATCTGGCAAATTGTGCAGCGCTGCGTAATCTGTGTGCGCTATATAAACAATTATTTTATTGTACCTTTTCACAACATTTATAGGTGTTTATAGGTGACCTTTGCTCTCACAGTATTTTACCATTTTAGAATTTGGCAGTTTTTATCTGCTTGGAAGTTACATAGCAACTTATACTCAAGTACAAGCCAACGCGAGTATAAGCCGAGGTACCTAATTTTACCAGCGGCAGAACCCCCCCTAAACATCCAGAACCAGAGCCCTTTATAAATAATAAACTTAGTACTTACCTCCGGCGCTCACCCCCCGGCGTCCTCTTCTCCTTGCGGCTCGTCTTCTCCTGCCAGTTCAGGCAAAGGCAAAACTACGTTCTCTGCGTCCGTGCGTGCGCACAATATGACGTAATCAAGTAGTTATGTGCCACGTCATAGGGTGTGCACAGACAGAGAGCATAGACGCCCGCACTGGCAGGAAGACGCTGATACAGGGAGAAGGGGACACTGGGGGTGAGTATAAAAGTTTTTTGTGCTGAAAAACTCAGCTTCTACTCGGGTATATACGGTAGGTTCCCAACGGAAGACGATAGGGCGGCCTCTGTCATTTGAGGCTCAGGCAGTTGCTTAATTTGCAGGGCCACAAAATCCACGGCTGTGGGCAGTAGCCCATAGAAAAACATGGGGACGCGTGGCAAAACTTTTAGCAGGAACCCGTTTAACGTTCATGTGCACGAGGCCTAATATGTTCCCATTTAATGTACATCATTCTATGTTGTCTCCATGACAGGGACCACTGAAGATGGAGAATAGCAGAAAGGAGACAACTGAAAGGATATTAGACCTCACCCTGGAGATCATCTGCTTGTTGAGTGGAAAGGTAATGTACATCGCTGCTCTCTGCCGTCATACCAAACCCAACTCCGAGTACCGGGTGGTGTAAGGAGCCATTCGGGAAGTAACGGCCTCAACCATAGATGCGGAGAAATTCGTATGGTGTTCTAAGTGATGAAACATTGCAGCCGGTTGTGTCAGCGCTAAAAGGAGCAGAGAGGCGAGCGGTAATCTTCTCATCCGTAAGGGTGCGGTCACACATTGCAGTTAAAACTGCATCGCAATTAGTTTTGAGGTGGTTTTAGGTGGAGTTTTGTCAGTTTCACAGGTGAAAGAGATAAACTGAATGGGTGAATTTGATTTTGAAAGAGAAAGCTGTTCCACAAATTTCATTCACCTGTCGATTTGATGTCCTTCACTCGTTAACATAAGTAATACCACCTAAATCCACCCCAAAACTAATTGGGATGCAGTTTTAACTGCAACGTGTGACCGCACCCTAAAGATTATTTTACAGGAATGGGAGCACCTGGACGTTGGCAGTCAGTGGATCTGATGAGTTTTGGGTTACATGTTGTGTGCGGTGTTTTCAAGTCGAAGGACCTGGGGTGTTTTAAAGAAAATCGGCCATCAAAATCCATTAAGATAATAATATAATAATAATCTGTATTTATATAGCGCCATCAAATTCCGTAGCGTTTTACATAAAGCAGGGACATTACTCACAGATCCAGGCACCGGGACTGTGGTAATCTGCTTATATTTGTTATCAATGTTCTCCTTCCTTCTAAAACCAACTTTTAGAATGATGCTACTGGGCCTCATGTGCTCTAGGGGTGTTAAAAGAACCCCTCTGTACTGTAGATTCACAGGCTGTTACAATGAGCAGAGGAGCTCTCCCCCTTCCCCTGCTCTCTCCCTCTGCCTGTGTAATCTAGCAGCCGCAGGAAAAGCAGGGGGAGACCTGCTCTGCTCCTTGTAACAGCCTGTGAAGCTACAGCACGGAGGGGCTCTGGAAACAAGTCCGGAGCCCTTTGGTCTAATTAGCATTTGGGCTTCTTAATATAAGGAGATTACCACGGTCACGGTGCCTGGATCTATGTGTATGTGCACCTTGTTTATCATGATGGATTTAGATGGTAGATGTTCTTTAAAGGGGTTTTCCAAGAGTCCAGATTAGAAAAATAACTTCATTGTCCCAGGCAATTTAACTGAATCTGCCATTATAATATCTATAGATCATGATAATCGAGAGGTTTATGTAAATGAGGCTCCACAGACATTGTTACTCTAATAAACATTTATAGGAATACATTGTTTCACGGATATCAGACGAGTCTGGGACAGTCAGCAGTGTCTGTGATGTTCATGAAAAACCCACCAAAGCCCAAAGCACATTGTGCAGGTTTCCTGTGCCCTGCTCTCTGATCCATGGCAGAAACACCAAGCAGAAGCTCCTGGAGGTCACCAACCAGATCATTGAGCTGCTGACGGAAGAGGTGAGCGCTGCTGCGAGCACTGATAGATAATATCACTATGGATCTGGGTGATGACTGTGTCATTGTGGGTGTCAGGTTCTTATCAGGTGTCAGGATGTCTCCATCTATTTCTCCATGGAGGAGTGGGACTACATAAAAGAGCACAAGGACCTCTACAAGGACCTCATGATGGAGGACCACCAGGACCTCGCATCACCAGGTGAGGGAAATAACACTTCATAAACACTTATCTCGCAGGATCCAACGCAGGATGATGCAAGCCCCGCCCACCTGTCCCTGCGGATACATCAGAAGATTTAGACCTCTTGATGTATCTGTCAGGCATAGAATTGCATAAAGACATGTGAACATACAACAATTGAATGTTCGAAGGCTTTGAGTGTAAGACGGAGGACAGGAACGCCCCACGCTGGGCCACTCCACCGACGGCTGCATGACGGCTCCATGCCCCCTGCGATTACTCTTGTGACTATACCACCTCCACGATGTAGGTGTAGTCACAAGAGTAATCGCAATTTCTTGCAGAAAGTGGTATGTAGACTTATTGGGGGGGGGGGGGGGGGAGATTCATTATGCTTTGACTCTTCCCATTCGTGTTTCTTTGCTTTTCTCTCAAAATCTGCTCCCCTTCCATCTGCTCTTCCACCCTCCATCATTATATAAGAACTTCTTGTTCCCATTTTCCACTACAGGACAATGGGCCAACATCATCAAGGAAGAACCTGTGTCATGTGATGAAGGGAATGTCGCAGACCCCGGCACCCTCGAACCCAATAGTCACACACAACAAGAGTCATATTCTCGTATACACAAGCAAACTATCTCGTACCAAGATGAATGTAGCCTGGACTCTGATGTGCCCCCTGATCATATAACATATAGCACTACACAAATCAAGAAAGAATCTTTTTCATGCGAGGAAGATAACATCATGGGGTCCAAAACTGATTCACTCCGTAATCCTTCTGCTCCTCTTCTTACTATGAACTCAGTCCCGTATGTAGAGGAAAATCTGGATTGTGCCGCCATGTATACACATATCTCTCAAATGCAATATATTCCACCTCTCATTATGGAAAATGGGATGCCCTTTGAAGTAGATCTCATGGGCTCAAACTTTTACCCCCTATCCAAACATTTCCAAAGTACATCTGCTAACACAAGTGACCGCGCACAGAATTACAACAGCCCTCCGTCCAAATCAAAACCTTTTACTTGTTCCGAATGTGGCAAGTCTTTCAAATGCAAAGCCAAGCTTACCATTCACGTAAGAATCCACACGGGGGAGAAGCCATATTCTTGCATTTTTTGTAGAAAAGGTTTCGCCAGTAGCTCAAATCTGATCAACCACCAGAGAATCCACACGGGAGAGAAACCATATTCCTGCCCCACCTGTGGGAAGAGATTCACCAACGCGTCGGATCTTGTTAAGCATCAGAGAATTCACACAGGAGAAAAACCTTTTTGTTGTTCCGAATGCGGTAAATACTTTCACTGTAGCTCAAACTTAGCCGCTCACCAGAGAATCCACACGGGAGAGAAGCCATATTCTTGTTTTGTGTGCGGGAAAAGATTCATCACTAGTTCCCATCTGGTCGTACATCAAAGAACTCACACAGGGGAGAAGCCATATTCTTGCCCAGCTTGTGGAAAACGTTTTACCAACGCCTCCGACCTCGCCAAACACCGCAGGCTTCACGTGGAAGAGAAACCATATTCCTGTATGGACTGCGAGAAGCGTTTTAAAAGTTCCTCTGACTTGGCTAAACACAAAATGGTTCACACAAAGGAGAGACCTCATGGTTGTACGCAGTGCGAAAAACGTTTTCAGAGACGGGCTCAGCTTTTGAGACATCAGACAAGTCACCACAAAGAGATGGTATTGTAGAGACCGTAGGGTACAGATAGATGATCCTAAGTCCTGAAGGTTTCCAACACTGTGTTCTGCAAACTTGGGTTGAAATAAAAAGACTCTTGTTCTTAGTTGAATCTTTTTATTTAATTACAGGGAACCTGTCAGCAGAAAATGACCTCTAAACCTCTACTAGTATGTTGTCAAGCAGCTTAACACCCTCCAGATCATGTTTCTTTTGTGGCGCAGTGTGGTGGCATCATCCAGAAAGTCAACTTGATGAGTGAGATGTAAATTTACATGTATGAAGTCAGGGGGGCGGAGAGTTCAGGACTGAAGTCTTATCTCTCTCTGCTTACACTGTGATTGATGGCCCTGGGCCCAAGGAAATGGTACCTGTCCTCATGAAGTCTGGTGCACAAACATCAGCACCAGTCTCAGCATACACACTGCAGACTTTGAAACCTACCATTTGGAAATGGTCGTTCTGACCGTCACATATGATGAGATGATGGAGGAACATATTTTGGTTAAGCGTATAATCCGGCTGTTTCGTTATAAAAATAGATCCTTATATTAGCTAATCACACACTCGGCGCTTCTGTGTGCATCACAGCGCTGGGGCATTAGCATTATAGGGCAGGCATGCAGCGTGCTAAACAACCCTCCCCCCACCCTCCCTTCCTCGCTCACGAGAGCTGATGACGGCACCGAGCCCTCTGGAGCATTGGGGCATGCGCATCGCTGGGTTGCAAAGCACACCCACCGGCTCACAGGGCGGCCGCGCGCACTATCGCCTAAGTCAGTGATTTTCAACCTGTGTGCCGCAGGGAGCCCCTGTGTAGTGCTGCCGCCGCGCCCCCGTGTTTTGGCCCCCATACTTACCAACAAGGCCCGCGTCGGCGATCCGCCCATCTTCCGTAGCTCCTGCACCGCGCGGCCCATGTCACGTGACTGACGCGACCTGACGTCAGGTCGCGTAAGTCACGTGACATGGGCCACGCGGTGCAAGAGCTACAGAAGGTGGGCGGATCGCCATTAGGAGAGAAGTTACGCGGAAGAAGACATCAAGGGTAAGTATATAAGGTTATTATTTGTATAGGGTAGGCAGCTAGGGTCTTTTTTTTTATTAGTAAAGGGAGGCTGGGGCTTTTTATTAGTTAAGGGGGGTCTCTAGGGCCTTTTAATTACTAAAGGGAGGCCGCTAGGGGCTCTTAATTAGTAAAGGGAGGCCGCTAGGGGCTCTTAATTAGTAAAGGGAGGCCGCTAGGGGCTCTTAATTAGTAAAGGGAGGCCGCTAGGGGCTCTTAATTAGTAAAGGGAGGCCGCTAGGGGCTCTTAATTAGTAAAGGGAGGCCGCTAGGGGCTCTTAATTAGTAAAGGGAGGCCGCTAGGGGCTCTTAATTAGTAAAGGGAGGCCGCTAGGGGCTCTTAATTAGTAAAGGGAGGCCGCTAGGGGCTCTTAATTAGTAAAGGGAGGCCGCTAGGGGCTCTTAATTAGTAAAGGGAGGCCGCTAGGGGCTTTTAATTAGTAAAGGGAGGCCGCTAGGGGCTTTTGATTAGTAAAGGGAGGCCGCTAGGGGCTTTTGATTAGTAAAGGGAGGCCGCTAGGGGCTTTTGATTAGTAAAGGGAGGCCGCTAGGGGCTCTTAATTAGTAAAGGGAGGCCGCTAGGTTCTTTTAATTAGTAAAGGGAGGCCGCTAGGGTCTTTTGATTAGTAAAGGGAGGCCTCTAGGGGCTCTTAATTAGTAAAGGGAGGCCGCTAGGGGCTCTTAATTAGTAAAGGGAGGCCGCTAGGTTCTTTTAATTAGTAAAGGGAGGCCGCTAGGGTCTTTTGATTAGTAAAGGGAGGCCTCTAGGGGCTCTTAATTAGTAAAGGGAGGCCGCTAGGGGCTCTTAATTAGTAAAGGGAGGCCGCTAGGTTCTTTTAATTAGTAAAGGGAGGCCGCTAGGGTCTTTTGATTAGTAAAGGGAGGCCTCTAGGGGCTCTTAATTAGTAAAGGGAGGCCGCTAGGGGCTCTTAATTAGTAAAGGGAGGCCGCTAGGGGCTTTTAATTAGTAAAGGGAGGCCGCTAGGGGCTTTTAATTAGTAAAGGGAGGCCGCTAGGGGCTCTTAATTAGTAAAGGGAGGCCGCTAGGGGCTTTTAATTAGTAAAGGGAGGCCGCTAGGGGCTTTTAATTAGTAAAGGGAGGCCGCTAGGGGCTCTTAATTAGTAAAGGGAGGCCGCTAGGGTCTTTTGATTAGTAAAGGGAGGCCTCTAGGGGCTCTTAATTAGTAAAGGGAGGCCGCTAGGGGCTCTTAATTAGTAAAGGGAGGCCGCTAGGGGCTCTTAATTAGTAAAGGGAGGCCGCTAGGGGCTCTTAATTAGTAAAGGGAGGCCGCTAGGGGCTTTTAATTAGTAAAGGGAGGCCGCTAGGGGCTTTTAATTAGTAAAGGGAGGCCGCTAGGGGCTCTTAATTAGTAAAGGGAGGCCGCTAGGGTCTTTTGATTAGTAAAGGGAGGCCTCTAGGGGCTCTTAATTAGTAAAGGGAGGCCGCTAGGGGCTCTTAATTAGTAAAGGGAGGCCGCTAGGGGCTTTTAATTAGTAAAGGGAGGCCGCTAGGGGCTCTTAATTAGTAAAGGGAGGCCGCTAGGGGCTTTTAATTAGTAAAGGGAGGCCGCTAGGGGCTTTTAATTAGTAAAGGGAGGCCGCTAGGGGCTCTTAATTAGTAAAGGGAGGCCGCTAGGGTCTTTTGATTAGTAAAGGGAGGCCTCTAGGGGCTCTTAATTAGTAAAGGGAGGCCGCTAGGGGCTCTTAATTAGTAAAGGGAGGCCGCTAGGGGCTCTTAATTAGTAAAGGGAGGCCGCTAGGGGCTCTTAATTAGTAAAGGGAGGCCGCTAGGGGCTCTTAATTAGTAAAGGGAGGCCGCTAGGGGCTTTTAATTAGTAAAGGGAGGCCGCTAGGGGCTTTTAATTAGTAAAGGGAGGCCGCTAGGGGCTCTTAATTAGTAAAGGGAGGCCGCTAGGGTCTTTTGATTAGTAAAGGGAGGCCTCTAGGGGCTCTTAATTAGTAAAGGGAGGCCGCTAGGGGCTCTTAATTAGTAAAGGGAGGCCGCTAGGTTCTTTTAATTAGTAAAGGGAGGCCGCTAGGGTCTTTTGATTAGTAAAGGGAGGCCTCTAGGGGCTCTTAATTAGTAAAGGGAGGCCGCTAGGGGCTCTTAATTAGTAAAGGGAGGCCGCTAGGTTCTTTTAATTAGTAAAGGGAGGCCGCTAGGGTCTTTTGATTAGTAAAGGGAGGCCTCTAGGGGCTCTTAATTAGTAAAGGGAGGCCGCTAGGGGCTCTTAATTAGTAAAGGGAGGCCGCTAGGGGCTTTTAATTAGTAAAGGGAGGCCGCTAGGGGCTTTTAATTAGTAAAGGGAGGCCGCTAGGGGCTTTTAATTAGTAAAGGGAGGCCGCTAGGGGCTCTTAATTAGTAAAGGGAGGCCGCTAGGGGCTCTTAATTAGTAAAGGGAGGCCGCTAGGGGCTCTTAATTAGTAAAGGGAGGCCGCTAGGGGCTCTTAATTAGTAAAGGGAGGCCGCTAGGGGCTCTTAATTAGTAAAGGGAGGCCGCTAGGGGCTCTTAATTAGTAAAGGGAGGCCGCTAGGGGCTCTTAATTAGTAAAGGGAGGCCGCTAGGGGCTCTTAATTAGTAAAGGGAGGCCGCTAGGGGCTCTTAATTAGTAAAGGGAGGCCGCTAGGGGCTCTTAATTAGTAAAGGGAGGCCGCTAGGGGCTCTTAATTAGTAAAGGGAGGCCGCTAGGGGCTCTTAATTAGTAAAGGGAGGCCGCTAGGGGCTTTTAATTAGTAAAGGGAGGCCGCTAGGGGCTTTTGATTAGTAAAGGGAGGCCGCTAGGGGCTTTTGATTAGTAAAGGGAGGCCGCTAGGGGCTTTTGATTAGTAAAGGGAGGCCGCTAGGGGCTCTTAATTAGTAAAGGGAGGCCGCTAGGTTCTTTTAATTAGTAAAGGGAGGCCGCTAGGGTCTTTTGATTAGTAAAGGGAGGCCTCTAGGGGCTCTTAATTAGTAAAGGGAGGCCGCTAGGTTCTTTTAATTAGTAAAGGGAGGCCGCTAGGGTCTTTTGATTAGTAAAGGGAGGCCGCTAGGGGCTCTTAATTAGTAAAGGGAGGCCGCTAGAGGCTTTTGATTAGTAAAGGGAGGCCGCTAGGGGCTTTTGATTAGTAAAGGGAGGCCTCTAGGGGCTCTTAATTAGTAAAGGGAGGCCGCTAGGGGCTCTTAATTAGTAAAGGGGGCCGCTAGGGGCTTTTGATTAGTAAAGGGAGGCCGCTAGGGGCTTTTGATTAGTAAAGGGAGGCAGCTAGGTTCTTTTAATTAGTAAAGGGAGGCAGCTAGGGGCTTTTAATTAGTAAAGGGAGGCCGCTAGGGGCTTTTATTAGTAAAGGGAGGCCGCTAGAGGTTTTTATTAGTAAAGGGAGGCCTTTTATGACTGTTTTAGTGTCATTTTGTGCTATTTTGGTTGGTGGTGTGCCTCAGGATTTTCGAAGTATAAAAAGTGCGCCGCGGCTCAAAAAAGGTTGAAAATCACTGGCCTAAGTCTTGCGCTGTTGCGAGAGTTCGGGCGATAGTGCGCGCAGCCAGCTTGCGAGACTCCTCCTCGCCGAGGTCTCGCGATAGTTATGTGCAGGTATGTGTGGGTCAGAACGACCATTTCCAAATGTTAGGTTTCCTTTAAATAGTAATAGGAAGTAACCCAATGCACACATAAATATCAATCAATATAATGACAAAGATATTAATGACCTGTCACCCAGATTTTCATGAAAATCATCAAAACCTACTTTTGGAGGATTGTTGGTGGGTAATTACTTAATACTGAAAGAGGACCTGTCACCCAAATTTTCAGCACTAGGAGCTGCTTACTAAGGTACTATTGGGTTTATGGCTGGCTGATTTGGCTTCATATTTTCAGGTGCCCAAGGTGCTGGCTCAAATATAATATAAAGTGAATGGTGGAGAGTCAAAAATAGCATTTTTTTCTCCAATCTTCAATTTTAGTGCCAAATATATTTTGCCCAACTCATGTAACTGGAGACAATGCATGAGATATGAGAAATGTCGATATTTTTGCTAATTTATAAAACAAGAAAAGCTGAAATATCACATGGTCATAAGTATTCATCCCCTTTACCCAGTGATGTGTAGAAGCAGCTTTGGAGCTGGTGCAGCCAGGAGTCTTCTTGGGAAGATGCTACACGTTTCTCACCCCTGGATTTGGGGATCCTCTGACTCTTCCTTGCAGATCCTCTCCAGGTCCCTCTGGTTGGATGGTGAACATTGGTGGAGGCCATTTTCCAGTCTCTCCAGAGATGCTCCATTGGGTTTAGGTCCGGGCTCTGGTTGGGTCGGTCAGGAATGGTCACAGAGATATCCCGAAGGCTCTGCTGTGGTATTAGCTTGTGCTTAGGGTCATTGTCTTGTTGGAAGGTTCGGCCCAGTCCGAGGTCCAGATCATCTGGAAGAGGTTGTCATCCAGGATATCTCTGTACTTGGCCGCATTCAACTTTCCTTTAATTTCCACTAGTTCTCCTGTCCCTGCCCCCATATCATGATGCTGCCCCCCATGTGTCACTGCTGGGATTGTATTTGGCAGGTGATGAGCGACGCCTGGTTTTCCCACACATGCCGCTTAGAATTAACACCAAAAAGTTCAATCTTGGTCTCATTATACCAGTGAAACTTTTTTTCATAGTCTGGGAGTCCTTAAATTTTTTTTTTCACCCTATATGTGACTTTCATGTATCTTGCACTGAGGAGAAGCTTCCATCCGCACACTTTGCCATAAAGCCCCGACTGGTGGAGGCTGCAGTGATAGTTTACTTTGTGGATCTTTCTTCCATCTCCCTACTGCATCTTAGCCACAGTGATCTTGAGGTTCTTCTTTACCTCTTCTCCCATGATTGCTTATTTTGGCTGGACGGCCAAGTTGAGTAAGAATTGTGGTCATCCCAAACTTCTTCCATTTAAGGATTATGGAGGCCACTGTGCTCTTAGGAACCTTGAGTGGTGCAGAAGTTCTTTTGTAACTCTGGCCAGGTCTCTGCTTTGCCACAATTCTGTCTCTGAGCTCCTTGGGCAGTTCCTTAGACCTCATGATTCCTTCTTATATGAGCTGTGAAGTCTTATATAGACAAGTGTGAAGGGGCTGCTAGACCCCATAGCAGACTTCTGAATGGAGTACCCCTTCCCCTGAGGGAATTCATTAAAATGCAAGCTTTTTCAAGTGTAAGCTTTTTAAAGCTGAAAAACCCATAATAATATTAATATGCATGCGCTATAGAGGCATGTGCCAGGACGCCATGTGTGAATGCACCCTTAAAAAATATATATAAATTTGTACACACACATGTTTATACAATCCCACATATTTATACACTCATATATACACAAATGTATGTACTAATATATACAACATACACACACTTTTATATACTCTTACACATGTACATACAGAATACAGGTATAAACTCATACAAACGCATCACATCACAAAATGTGACTAAGTAGTGATGTGTGTCACGGGTGCTCCTACGACTCACATCTGGGGTTGCAGGCGCACCAGTGCCCCTTTCCATGGCGGCCGCTCCCCCCAGCCTCACTCACCTCTCCACGCTCCTGCTCCCGTTCCGGCTTCCTAGTGCCGCCTGTCTTGACCTCCTGCCTGTCCACGACCACGAACTTGCCTTCTGACTCTGTACCTCACCTTGGCTGCCACCGAGGACAAGTCACGCCTGTAGAACGACCTGGTGGTACCACGCCGCAGCAAGTCAACCCTCTCTGCGGCAGGCTCTGGTGAAAACTGGGGGCCACTTAGATTCCGGTCACAGTGTCAGCTTGTGTCATCGTCCGCGGTGGTCAAGACGGTTCACTACCCCATAAGCCTGACAATGTGCTCCTCTCTTTAGTGACAACAAAGTAAAATGGTGCTGCTGGAGAGTGTCAATACACCTAAAATTTTACTTTTCACTGAAAATATGCTGTGATTGGTCAGTCAGATTTGACTGACCAATCACAGCGATCACCTTGGTGGGGTTGTTATATTTTGTACAACAATGTACAATTTTTAAATGACCAGTGTTACAATGTGCATAAGAATATATCAGGTTTCCCGACTTTTTCCGTTTTGAAATTCCGCTGGGATTTTGGTGCACGCGATCGGATTTCGGCGCCAGCTTTCACGCGACAGAAATCGGGGGGCCTGGCCATCGGAAAACCCGACGGATTCGGAAAAAATCACTCACATGCACCAGGAATAGGATGGTGAACTCCGGCAAACCCCGGCGCAGCAGCGACACCTGGTGGACATCGGGCGCACGACCTTAGTGAATTGCCGGAAGACCCGAATCCTCGTCGGAGAACGCACCGCTGGATCGCGGCTGGACCGGGTAAATAAATGTGCCCCAATGTTACCAAGAAATCTAGAGCTGCGACAAGTACAGGCCAGGAGAACACGATCAAGTTGAAAAAAGTTACGACGGATAAAGCAGGACAAGACTATAGATATCTCTGTCTGTAGTGCAAATATTGTAGATAATATCAAAAAAGCAGATTCTTCTTTCTCCATTGCCCAACAACATCAAGAAATGGCACAGTATAGAGATATCACTTTATATTACAGGCAGTCCCCGGGTTACATACAAGATAGGTTCTGCAGGTTTGTTCTTAAGTTGAATTTGTATGTAAGTCTGAACTGTATACTTTACTATTGTAACCCCAGTCATAATTACAGTAAATTACCAACATCCAGAGGTCCGTTTGTAACTAGGGGTCGTCTGTAAGTCGGGTGTTCTTAAGTAGAGGACGGCCTGTATATATAATCAAAACCTTACAATTAAAGAAAGTGCAAAACATGCATAGAGTGTATAAGATATATGATAGATGACCAGTCCAAGCACATCCTACAATATGTATGGTATAAGTATGGATGATATGAACACCAGTATAAAATGATGTAAACTACCCCCCCCCCCCCCAAATTATATTTTCATATTGTCCTTAAACATAGTGTGGTAAACATATATAAACAATCTCTAAAATGTGACCATTCTTATCAGTGGCTGTTTGTGTAATGTATTGGTGTATAATGTGACCAAAATTATGATAAGGTCAAAGCTCACATACATCACATAAAACATTCATCACATTCATTCACGTTTGGGACTGTAGCATTTAAATGAGGAAAAAAAAAATCAATGCTATAAACTGTAAATAGATTACTTGGGCACCAAATTGTACATTTAGGGAGCATTTCCAGTTAAAAGGGGTTGGCCACTATTTTACATAAGTTGCCATGTGCCTTAAAGGGGTTATCCGGGTCTTAAAAATTACTAAGGGCCGGGCTGGGGAGGCCTATATAAACATAGTAAACATGTACTTACCTCGTCCGGTGCCGCTAATGTCCCGGTGCGCCAGTTTGTATAACGGGGCGCGCAGGAAGCTCCCATCCGACACCATCTCCCGGCGCTTAAAACGCTGAGAGGTAGGGACGGATGGGAGGAGCCGGCCACAGCGCGGATGGGAAGTTCCGTGTGCGCGGCTTCTGTGCCCCTGTAAACAAACGGGCACGGATCGAAGGGACCGCGGTGCGGGAGGAGGTAAGTACATGTTTATTATGTTTAACTAGCGCACTCCAACCCTGCCCTAAGTAATTTTTAAAACTCGGATAACCCCTTTAATAATAATCCCTGAATTTTTATCAAGTGATTCAGCAATCCTGATACTTACTTTAGTGCTGTCTGCAAACTTGGAGTTTTCTTTACATTTCTGAACCCTGATGAATGGGAGGAGGTGCAGCAGGAGATTATGACTCATCCTATTCTCTCTCCCTCTTCTCTTTGTGTGTTTGTTAGTGTGGGGGTCTAATAGAGTAAGATGCACATTAGTATGGACTAAAGGAATGAGAAACAGGAAGTTGTGTATATATGCAGCGGGGAGCATAGCGAGAACAGGCAAAGGCTGAAAGGTTGAGGCAAAGACACAGGTGCTATACAGCAGAGACATGTCTAATGGAAGAGACTTATTGACAAGTAACTGACCCCTTAAAGGGGAAACCAAAAGAACCTTTTTTGGTTTGTAAAACAAATACATTTACCTCATTCCTTTCAAATAGTGGTCATTATTCTGTGTTGTTTGGAATGGAAGGTCGTCCGTTTACCTTTCATGACCCATTGACCTCAATGTACAGAGGTCACCTCCTGTTATGCTTACAATGTTAATAGCAGGGAGAAAAAAATATGAGCTTTGTTCTGTCCCCACACAAGGCGATTGAAGGTGTAACTGACTAGTAGATAGTAACTGGGAAACTTTCCTACCTTCGTATCCAGAATGTGGAGCAGACAGGACCAGAGCTCAGATGCAGTAGATAAGATGCAGTAATCAGTGATGTGAAGCAAGACTTGGTTTATTACCTCAGATACAGCGATAGTCACAGATACAGTGTTGTGTGGCTCTGAGATTGTTGATGCTGGTAATTGATGAGTCTTGAAGATGATATACGCTTCTGTAATACAGGGATCTAAGCTGCTGGTCAGAATTTGATGCTTCTGTAGCCCAAAACACGTGTGTTCCCAGTTACAGGCAACCGA
This sequence comes from Engystomops pustulosus, assembly GCF_040894005.1. Lineage (NCBI taxonomy): Eukaryota > Metazoa > Chordata > Amphibia > Anura > Leptodactylidae > Engystomops > Engystomops pustulosus. The sequence continues at coordinate 9,554,183 of NC_092421.1, read as the reverse complement.
AGATGGCTGCCGCAGGAAATAACAAGGAACAGGCTCCAAAACCACTCCCACATAGAAAAAACTTATAAAAACAAGCAGAGGGAGCGCATGTGCATCCTGACCAGCAGATGGCAGCATAGCCCCAATATATCACATATAATGGAGGTAGAACAAAATACAGTAATGTAAACAGTAGAATAACAACATATATAACTAAGGGGAACAGCACACTCCCCGTCTGAAATTCCCATTGGGGATTTCACTATGAACTAATGTCTATAAGATATAGTCCAAAACCTGTAACAAAATGTTAGAATACAATATAAAACACTAAGATCGTCCTGTTTCTCAAGTCACGAACAAGATCCATGAATAAAGTTCAGTCCTGTTCATCCTGCAGGAACATCCTCAATGGGTAGTATCAGAATGAGCTCCTTGATTGGTCTTGCAAATGTTTTAGACTCGCCTTTCCTGGAGATCTTCAACTCCACTTTCCGAATCTTTCCATCTTTGCTGGGAAGAACTTTTGTGACTAGTCCCATAGGCCAGTCAATCCTTTCTGTTTGTTGTTCCTTCATCAACACAAGGTCTCCTTCTTTGAGATTTGGTTTCGGATGTTGCCATTTTCTTCTTCCTTGAAGAATTACAAGATACTCCTTTCGCCATCTATTCCAGAAGTAATCTGCTAAGTATTGTACACATTTCCACTGTTTTTGGTAGATGTTTGCATGTGTATACTCTCTACTTGGCGTTAGTGGATTCCCGGTCTTCTGGGTGAGAAGAGTAGCTGGAGTCAGTATGACTGGCGTTTCAGGATCCATTGATACTGGCACAAGAGGTCTTGAATTGATGATGGCGGAAACTTCAGCAAGAAGAGTAATCAGAGTCTCATGTGTGAGTCTTGAAGAATTCACATCCATTAGCATAGAATTTATGATACTGCGTGAGATCCCAATCATCCTTTCCCAGGCGCCTCCCATGTGGGAACTATGTGGAGGATTAAAAATCCAAGTGCAACCGTTCTCCGCCAACTGATCTTGGATGGGCTTTGTGTCAATATTTAGTTCTCGACATGCTCCAATGAAGTTGCTTCCACGGTCAGACCTCAACTGCTTTGCTGGTCCTCTGATGGCAAAGAAGCGTCTTAAAGCGTTAATCAGACTCGAAGCATCCATAGATTCTATGACCTCTATGTGAACGGCACGCACGCTCATGCAAGTAAATAGTACGGCCCAACGCTTACTGTTTGCATGGCCACCACGAGTCCTGCGTGCTGACACCATCCATGGCCCAAAGACGTCTAGGCCAACATAAGTGAAGGGTGGCTCAGTACTTAGTCTGACTGCAGGTAAGTCAGCCATCTGTTGGTGTAACTGCTTTCCCCTTGCTTTCCGACAATGCACACAGTGATGCAGTAAGTGTGCCACACGTTTCTTCATGCCTACAATCCAAAGGCCTGCAGATCGTAACTTGCCCTCTGTCATTTGCCTACCTTGGTGTTCTGTCTTTTCATGATGGTGTCGGATCAACAAGATGGTAACATGATGTTTGCTGGGAATGATGATAGGATTTTGCTCCGCAACTCCCAAGCCAGCTTGATTTAGTCGACCACCAACCCTTAACAATCCAAAACTGTCCAAAAATGGATTCAAATTGGCAATAGGGCTTTTTGCTGGAACCTGCTGTTTGTTATACAGGCACTTCCATTCTGTATTGAATTCTTCCTGCTGCACGTGACGTATTATAAGGAATTCACTTTGAGAAATGTCCTCTGCAGAAAAGGGTTTATGGCAGATATGCCAACCACAACAATCTTTATCCCCAGATGTATGGTGATAGCATCTTGCAATATGCACTAACCTTGCAATAGTTCTTACGAGTCTCCTCCAACTGGAGAAACGTTCAAAGCGTTGACAACCGAGGCTGGAGGTCGGCTTTGTTCCAGTGACTAATGCTCCAACCTCAGTGCGGATTTCTGGATCATTATCTGGATCCTGGATGCTGAAGTCCTCTAGAACATGTTTGTTCGCCTGTTTTAGCAGAAATTCTGGACCTGTGAGCCAAGAAGAGTTAGCAAAGGAACTTATAGACATAGGCCTAGTGGCATGATCTGCTGGATTAAGCTCAGATGGTACATAGTGCCATTGTCCTGGCTTGGAGGACCTCCTGATCCTCTGTATGCGGTTACTGACATACACATAAAATCGCTTGGTCTGATTGTAGATGTAACCTAAGACGACCTTACTGTCAGTGTAGTATTGGACTTCGTCTAGGTCAGTACCCAGTTCTTGTTGTATGAAGTCTGCTATTTCTACTGCTAACACAGCCCCACAGAGTTCAAGTCTGGGAATAGTGTGATCAGGCTTGGGGGCTAGCTTAGCTTTGCCGAAAACTAGCCCAATATGAACTTGACTGTTGTGTTCTGTTACCTTCAGGTAGGCGACAGCTGCTATGGCCTCTGTGGAAGCATCCGAGAACACATGAAGTTCTTTTCTTGCACTAGCAGTGAGTGAGATTTTTACATAGCATCTCGGGATGCGGATCTGATCCAAAGCACACAGAGATTTCTTCCAGGCTTCCCATTTTTTCTCTTTATCAGAAGGAAGTGGAGCATCCCAATCTTTGACGGTTTCAGAAAGTTGTCTCAGTAAGGATTTACCTTGTATGGTAATAGGCGCTACAAATCCCAGTGGATCGTATAGGCTGTTTACAACTGACAGGACACCACGTTTTGTGAATGGTTTGTCTGCACAACTTACTTGAAAGCCGAAGGAGTCAGTTGACAGATCCCACCTCAGGCCTAAACTTCTTTGCAAGGGTGGACTGTCCAGTCCCAAGTTTATGTCTTTGAATCCAGGTGCATGGTCATCTGATTCAAAGGCTCTCATGACAGCCAGGCTATTTGAAGCGATTTTGTGTAATCGTAGTTTAGCTTGGTACAGCATGTTTTGAGTCCTTTTGAGTAAATCAATTGCTGCTTCTTCTGTAGGTAATGATTTGAGTGCATCATCTACATAGAAGTCCCTTTCAACAAAGTCTCTGGCATCTGTTCCATAATCAGACTCTCCTTCTCTAGCAGTTCTGCGAAGGCCATAGGTCGCTACAGCAGGTGAAGGGCTGTTCCCAAATACATGTACCCTCATGCGATACTCCACCATCTCCATGCTGGGGTCATTGTCCTTGTACCACAGAAACCTCAGGGAATTCCTGTGGTCCTCTCTGACTAGGAAACAGTGAAACATATGTTCTATATCAGCAGTGATGGCAACAGTCTCTTTCCTGAACCTTATTAAGACTCCGAGTAGATTATTTGTCAGATTAGGACCTGTGAGAAGGACATCATTAAGAGATATACCTTGATGTTTGGAGCTTGAGTCAAACACAACCCTAATTTGATTAGGTTTCTGCGGATGGTATACTCCAAATGAAGGCAAGTACCAGCACTCCTCATTCTTCTTTAAGGATGGAGCCAGTTCTGCGTGGTTTTTCTGGAATATTTTTTCCATAAAGGTTACAACATGTTCTCTCATTTCAGGCTTGTTGTTTAGAGTACGATGAAGAGAGTTGAATCTAGACAAAGCTTGTTCCCGGTTATTTGGGAGTCTTGCCCTGGAAGCTCGGAAGGGCAATGGAGAAACCCAATGACTGGTTTCAACTTTAGAGAACTCACTGTCCATTATCTTGATAAATTCTCTGTCCTCTACTGACAAGGCTACCTTATTGTCATCTTTAGTTGTGAGAAACACTGATCTCCCCAGGTCATCAGCATAGGGGGAGGGAATGACATCAGGCACCTGTATGAGGTCTGTATGTTTCTCTTTCACCTTATAGTGATGAGGGCATGGCTTGATGTAAGATGTGCGTCCATCCCCACACACATATGTCTTGAAAGAGTCAACTCCTGGTTGATCCAAGCATACATTTCCTATGACTACCCATCCCAAGTCTAGTCTCTGGGCATACGGGGCATAGTCAGGACCGTTACACTGTTGACGCACCTTGTGTACCCTTAGATTGTCCCTGCCAAGCAGAAGTAGAATCTCGGCGTCCATATCCAAAGGTGGGATAACACTGACCAGGTGCTTTAGGTGTGGTTGGTGAAATGCAGCTTCTGGGGTGGGAATTTCATCCCTGTGATCGGGTATTTGGTCACATTCAATCAAAGTAGGTAGAGGTATCTCAGTGTCCCCATTGATAGCAGTAGCGATGAATCCTTGTGCTCTTCTTCCACAAGTCTCTATGCTACCTGAACAGGTATTTAAAGTATAAGGTGTTGCAGGTCCCTTGATTCCAAAGGCTTCAAAGAACTTAGGTCCGGCTAGTGACCGGTTGCTTTGGTCATCGATGATTGCGTACATTTTTATAGCCCTTTCTGGTTGTCCCTCTGGGTAAACCTTGATTAAACATATTCTGGCACAACATTTGTCTCTTTGGCGCTCTCCACATACCTCCAAGCATGAACAGGAAACATCTGTGGTAGAGTTAGCAGGTTTCTGGGGCTCCCCGCCATGGCTTGGAGCAGGAATACTGGTAACTACAGCTGGTGAATCTCTGGTGAGTGGGGTTAGGTGCATAGCTGTGACATGTCTGTCGCTGTGACACTCCTCACACTCAATAGCAGATTTACAGTCCTTTGCCATATGCTCCAATGAAGCACAACATCTAAAACATACCCCTAGCTCAGTGAGGATTTTCTTGCGTTCCTGTATGGGTTTGGACCTAAATCCTCTGCATTTGTTTAGCGAATGTGGCTTTTTATGAATGGGACATTCACGATTGAAGGATTTGTCTCCTGAAGAGTTAGTATGGTGTTTACCAGTGGCTACTGCATGTGGTGGCAGGTTGGTCTTTCTAACATTCACACTGTTCTTAAAGTCTCTGTGTTTTTGTGTGATGCCTTCATACCTTGATGATGATGCAGTTGCGGTGTTGAACTCCAGAAAGTCGAGACTGGGGTCGTTTCTCATCTGGGCCTGTTCATCGATGAACTTGCAAAAATGAACAAACGGGGGAAAGGTGACATCATGTGTCCTTTTGTATCTTGAGACTGATGTTGCCCATTTCTCTTGCAAACTGTATGGTAGTTTTGTGACAATTGGGTTCACCCCATGGGCAGTATCCAGATAACACAATCCAGATAGACGAGGGTCTCTTTTGGCAAGTTCCAGTTCCATAAGCAGATCACTTAAGTCCTGGAGCTTGTTGACCTCCTTGAGATTAATCTTTGGAACATTCTGCAATCTCTTGAATAGGGATTTCTCTATCGCTTCGGCACTGCCAAAGGTACGTTCAAGTCTCTGCCAGGCAGCGGCAAGACCTGCTTCTGCTTGTCCCACATAGACAGTCCTGAGGCTCTTGATGCGATTTGTAGAGCCTGGTCCCAACCACTTGACAAGGAGGTCAAGCTCCTGCTCTGCGGTTAGGTTAAGGTTGGCGATGGCAGCTTTGAAGGTTGCTTTCCATGCTCTGTAGCTTTCTGCACGGTCGTCAAATTTTGAGAGACTGGTGTTGATCAGTTCCCTGCTAACCATATACCTAGCAAACTCAGACATATCTGCTTTCTCACTGCTTGTTGCCGTGTCAACTCGTGGTACCCCTTGGGTGTATGGGTTGCTTGGCGTGAAAGGGTGAGATGTTCCTGGGTAGAATGAGGTCGCTGAAGGGTTGAGCTGTGGTTTAGCCTCTGGAAGTTCTGATGACCGCTGCTTATGCTGTAGGCCAGAAAATAACTGATAGCCATCTTGCTGAGATAACTGTCCATGAGAAGGTACAACAGGGTGAAGATTATTAGTTTGTGCAGGTGCTATGGACAGCACTGGAACCTCAGGTAGAGCTGACTTGTATGTTTCAGCATTGTCAACTTGAACAGTACTGAGAATAGGGAGCGCTGCTGATGACTGTTTCAGCACATAATCACTGGTGCGATCAACTGGATTGTCTGTTTCCTGTGGTGGTGAGCAAACTGGATCAAGACCTTGGCTCAAAGCTTGCTCAAGTACCTTTACTTTGGCTAATGCGATTTCCTGTTCCATCTCTATTTGAAGAGTCTTTATCAGAGCCTCTGCTTCTGCTCTCTTGGCCTCTGCTTCTGCTCTCTCTTTTTTAGCCTTAGCGTCTGCCATTAATTCCTTTTCTCTGAAGGCACATCTTATTTTGGATTGCTCTGCATCTATACGGGCCTCTAGTAATCTGTCACTTAGGACTGAGCTTCTTGAGCATGAAGATCTGTATGTTCGTGATGAATGTTTGGATGAAGTTGATGCGTGAGATCTAGTCTCCTGTAAATGAGAGATACAGAGTTCCGCTTTAGCTTTAGCATTCTGCACCATGGCGTCTCTTTCTCTGTCTACTGATTCTGCTTTGTTCAGCTCTATTAAGGCTTCATCAATATTACAGTCTTTTAAGAACGTGACGTACTTTGCCAGAAGTCGCTTATATCTTTCGTGCGCTGTATTCAGCTTTGTAACGAAGTCTTGTAACCTCTCAGCATTACCTTTGAGGGATTGAAAGCCTGACATGAGGGAGGTAACTCGCTTCCATAGATCTTCCAGGTTATCACAGAACTCATCTTTTGTAGTGTGATAGTTTTCAATGACCTTCAGTGACGGTTTGAGAAAGCGTCTTGGTCGTGCAATCTCGTCTGCTGAAAGTGCAACTTCCTTTTCCTGCTCTTCAAAATCATCCGAATCAGCTTGTCTTTGCTGTGTTTTATCACTGGGAAATTGTTCCACATCTTTTTCAGCCATTTTGGTGTAAGGTGCACTGTCTCTTTAAGAAAACAAAGTTTTTGATTTGGGGCTAAAAATCGCAGCACAGCTTCTGTGGGACACCCCAATAATATTCCCAGGATAATTTCAGTAAATTGCAGGGTTTTCAAATCTCTTTGACTGCAGCAACGTGAGATATGTCCAGGAAGTCTCTTAGTAGGAGGATGGTCTGAGGAAGACCTTGCTGCATGTATAGGATATAACAGATACACTGAGCATCCCCTGAGGCTTGTCCAGACATGTAATATAGCCGGGCAGAGTCACTGCACATGAACTTGTTGCAGGAGAGATTTCTGACTTTGATTTTGGGCTTTAAGGCAAATTCTGACTGTTCTGTCCCCACACAAGGCGATTGAAGGTGTAACTGACTAGTAGATAGTAACTGGGAAACTTTCCTACCTTCGTATCCAGAATGTGGAGCAGACAGGACCAGAGCTCAGATGCAGTAGATAAGATGCAGTAATCAGTGATGTGAAGCAAGACTTGGTTTATTACCTCAGATACAGCGATAGTCACAGATACAGTGTTGTGTGGCTCTGAGATTGTTGATGCTGGTAATTGATGAGTCTTGAAGATGATATACGCTTCTGTAATACAGGGATCTAAGCTGCTGGTCAGAATTTGATGCTTCTGTAGCCCAAAACACGTGTGTTCCCAGTTACAGGCAACCGAAGATGGCTGCCACAGGAAATAACCAGGGACAGGGCTCCAAAACCACTCCCACTTAGAAAAAACTTATAAAAACAAGCAGAGGGAGCGCATGTGCATCCTGACCAGCAGATGGCAGCATAGCCCCAATATATCACATATAATGGAGGTAGAACAAAATACAGTAATGTAAACAGTAGAATAACAACATATATAACTAAGGGGAACAGCACAAGCTTCTTAAATTTTTTTTCTCTATTTGAGAAAAGTTGGACCGGAACCTGCAGAACACAAATGTGAACCAAAATTTTTTAAAATCGTTAGTACAATTTCCATTTAGTTCACAAAGTTATCCTTCATACACAGCTACTTGTGCTTGGACTCCTATGAACCCCGTAATCACACAATGCACCCATATAAAACCTCTGAACTGAACTCATTGGGGCAGATTTACTTACCCGGTCCATTCGCGATCCAGCGGCGCGTTCTCTGTGGAGGATTTAGGTCTTCCGGCGATTCACTAAGGTAGTTCCCCCGATGTCCACCAGGTGTCGCTGCTGCGCTGAAGTTCCTTGGAATGAACTTCACAAAGCCAGGCCGGGTGCAGGTAAGCACGTGTCAAGCGTCATTTTTTTAAAAAAATGCGGCGGTTTTTCAGAATTCGTCAGGTTTTTGTACGGCCACATCCCCAATTTCCGTCGCGTGCACGCTGGCGACAATGTGCCACAATCCGATCGCGTGCGCCAAAACCCCGGGGCAATTCTGGGAAAATCGCCCCAAAACCCGCCGGAAAAACATGATTCGGGCCCTTAGTAAATGACCCCCATTATGCTACAAAAATAACAACTATAGGCTCTTCTCCACTGATGGGGTGGCACATGTGCGCACATCTCCGGGGATCCACTGCCGGATCACGATGCAGCCGCAACAGGATCAACATCCATAGTGTCGCGGTACGTGGGACTAGACTCCCGGGTGTGGCAACTGCTGCGCATGCGCGATCCCTGACAGCAGCGATCCATAACCCAGGCTTGGGGATTTCCTGGAATGCGCACCAAGATACAAGTGCCGCTAATCAATAAATCACTCCCCTGCCTCCCCATGGGGCCAGCTACACTATATACATCCACATTAGTTTACCTGTCTTCAATCCTCCTGACAAAGGCACAGGCGGAACACGCTTCGAGGGTGTGTCTCCTGGACGCTGGGTCCTTGTTACCAATCCCTCCTAGTCTTCCTCCTGTGTTCCCCTGTAAGTACATACTGAACTGAGGAACTATATGAGGTCATATTGTAGGTCCGCCACTAGGAATTTTGGGGCCCCACATTGGCATAGGGTAGAGAGTAAGTTATTCTATTGTCATAACTATGTTTGCATGTAAAATGTAAGTGTAAAAGCTGAAATCATCCTGTAATACATATATGGTTGCAAGACATTATTTACATATTGTATAATATTTCTGTATGTGGCAAAAATCTGTACTTACCTCCCCTGGTGTTGTACTTGTTGGGGTTAAAATGCAAAAACGTTTAATAAAAATATTTGATTTAAAAAAAGAATATTACATGGGGACAGTAACAGAGCCAATTTTACTACAGAGATAGAGAACAAGAACCAAGCTTATTACATAGATAGGTTACCAGAACCAACATTACTATATAGATGAGCAAAATTATATAACCAAATTTATAATCCCACACTATAGTAACCAACCACCAGATGGCACTAAATCATATATTTCAACCTACAAAGAAAATGCCGTAGCACCATATATAAACTCTACACACACCTTATATACACAAACACTATATATACACCATACACATAGAGATACATATAAACCATATATAAGAAGCACTAAAAAAAAGGTGCACATAAATATATATATATACCCAAACACTATATACCATACCCACATACCTCTACAATGCTGTAAATATAACACCAATAAATACACATAAATATATACCACCTGGGAATATACTGCGCATTACTATGTAGCGCCAAAAAACTTAGTGAACTCCAGGGCCATAAGGTAGATATGTTAGACTTACTGTATAAAACAGTGATAACTTCAAACAACTACCTCTGTACCGGCCTGGTCCATCCTAGTCTTCCTCCTGATGAACTTTGATCATTTCTCTCTGCCATGACCCATGACTTCACTACCAGTTCATATCTTGAAACTGCACCCCTAAAAATACCACGGTCACTTACTGTATAGTGTCACCTGGATTAAACTATGTCCTAATTTACAAGACTGTATTATGTGCAGTTTGCCTGTGTAGTGTGCAGAGGGCACCACTTTTTTTTCGGGGCACCTCTAAAACGGGGCGTGCGACACACTTCTGTTAGACTTTGCATGTTAAATATGTCTCATGCTCCGACTGTGCTGCGGAACGCCCATTTCAATGATGAAATTTGTGCCGCGTAAAGAGGAGTGCAGCCGCGCCATAAAAGGGTCGCGTGTGAAACATCTGTAGTGCGGACACTTCTTAAATACCTGTGCAAGCAGTTTGCACCTAAAAGAATGTCTGAAAGAAAACTGCCGCACGGGCCTTAGTAAATGTGCCCCAATGTCTTCTGTGTCTTCTGCAAGAATACAGACATCGCTCCTCCAGCAACTATTCTCTGAAGTGTCTTCTTCCAGTGCCAAATTCTGTACCAGGCATTGGTAAGCGGCTAGCTTGGCCTATAAGCGCAATAGATAGGCCATGTTGTCTGAGGTCTGTTGTTCCAAGGTGCTCACCCAAGCGCTGACCTGTTCCACAGTCATTGTAGAATCCTCTGGTGGGGAGCTCCCTAGAGGCCTCTACCAGGTCAGCTCTTGTGAGCAAAGGCTCCTCTGAGTCTCCACCATCTCTGGAGTCCAGTGACCACAACAGAGGAGGAGAGTGAGCAGAAGGAGAGCCGAGGCGAGAGACGAAGCCTCCTGTGCTAAAAGGTGATTAGGGGAATGGGGGACTAGAATATAATGATAGGCTACAAAACTTGGCATAATTCAGATTAGTTAAAAGATGACTGAGGAGAGACTTTACTACAATCTACAAATACCCGAACAGGAAGTACAAGGATCTTGTCACGGGTGGTCCCGGGACCCACCTGCCTGGATTTCCCGTTGCTGACCCCGGACTTGGACTTGACGTTGCATCTCTGCCGCCTGCCCTGACCCTGTGCCTGGACCTGACTACGAGATTGTCATCCGCTAAGGTACCTCGACCTCGGCTGCCACCGCGGGCTGGTCGCACCTGTGGAACGACCCGGTGGTATCCTGCCGAAGCAAGTCCAACCCGCTTTGCGGCGGGCTCTGGTGAATACCAGGTGCCACTTGGGCTCCGGTCCCAGGTGTCGGCTAGTACCACCTCCCGCGGTGGTCCAGAGGATCCACTAATCCTAACAGATCTTTAAAGGATCTCTCAAAGATCTATTTATACCCCAGCTTGTGACCAGGACAAGAGGGCATCTTCTTCACCATAGACAGGGGGCATCCTCTACACCTAGAGGAGAGGAGGTTCTACCATCACCATAGACAGGGGGCATCCTCTACACCTAGAGGAGAGGAGGTTCTACCATCACCATAGACAGGGGACATCCTCTACACCTAGAGGAGAGGAGTTTCTACCATCACCATAGACAGGGGGCATCCTCTACACGTAGAGGAGAGGAGGTTCTACCATCACCATAGACAGGGGGCATCCTCTACACCTAGAGGAGAGGAGGTTCTACCATCACCATAGACAGGGGGCATCCTCTACTCCTAGAGGAGAGGAGATTCTACCATCACCATAGACAGGGGCATCCTCTACACCTAGAGGAGAGGAGGTTCTAGAGGAGAGGAGGTTCTACCATCACCATAGACAGGGGACATCCTCTACACCTAGAGGAGAGGCAGCTCTACCATCACCATAGACAGGGGACATCCTCTACACCTAGAGGAGAGGAGGTTCTACCATCACCATAGACAGGGGGCATCCTCTACACCTAGAGGAGAGGAGATTCTACCATCACCATAGACAGGGGCATCCTCTACACCTAGAGGAGAGGAGGTTCTACCATCACCATAGACAGGGGGCATCCTCTACACCTAGAGGAGAGGAGGTTCTACCATCACCATAGACAGGGGGCATCCTCTACACCTAGAGGAGAGGAGGTTCTACCATCACCATAGACAGGGGGTATCCTCTACACCTAGAGGAGAGGAGGTTCTACCATCACCATAGACAGGGGGCATCCTCTACACCTAGAGGAGAGGAGGTTCTACCATCACCATAGACAGGGAGCATCCTGGAGATAAAGTTTGTCTGTCCTCCAGGTATGTCCATCTGAAGATCCCCGGCTACAAACTTGGTCCTCATTTTTTGGGCCCATTCGAGTACTAAGACGCATCAATCCCGTGGCATAAAACTTTGTCTTCCTCTCACCATGCGCATCTCTAACTCCTTCCATGTCTCCCTCCTGAAACCGGTCATCTTGAATTGTTTCTACCAGCAATTAGCTCCTCCTGCTCCTGTGGCTGGTTGGCTGATTTCACTAATGTCTATGAAGTCACAGAGGTCCTGGACAGGAAGTTGGTTAGAGGGAGACGGTACTTTCTCGTTGACTGGAATGGATTCAGGCCAGAGAAGAGACCTTGGGAGCCCAAGGACAACATCCTTAACCGTGCATGTGAGGATCGGTGGTAGTTGATCCTCTATACCACTGCGGATGATGATGTAAGCCGACACCTAGGACCGAAGTCTAAGTGGTTGGACTTGGTAGCACCAGGTCGTTCCTCAGGCACGACTTTGTCCACTGTGGCGGCCAAGGCGTAGTACAGCATCGTCAGACAAACTCGTGGTCGGAGACAGGCAGGAGGTCAAGACAGGCAGCATAGGATCAGAGTTGGGAACGTAGTAATAAGTTAGGACAGGCAGCACGGGATCTGAGTCAGGAACGGAATCAAGGTCAAAACAAGAAATCAGGAGAGAGGGCTTGGAATATAGCTTTCTCTCAGGCATGGAAGCACAAAGATCCGGCAGGGGACATAGGAAGGGGCTGGAGGAGAACGATCCAGGATGTTGTCCTCGGGTTTCCAAGACCTCCACTCTGGCTCGAACCCCTTCCAGTCAACAAGAAAGAATCGCTTCCCTCTGACAGACCCAGGACCTCTTTCACCTCATAGTCATCGGTGAAATGCGCCTCAGGAGCTGGACGTGGTACTTGCCGAGAGAAGCGGTTCAGGACGACTAGCTTCAGAAGGGAGACATGGCAGGAATTCGGGATGTGCATGGTGGGAGGAAGGCGGAGCTTATAAGCCACAGGATTGATGCGCTTCAGCATCTCACATGGACCCAGATAGCGAGGACCAAGCTTGTAGCTGGGAACCTTTTGCCGGAGGTATCTTGAAGACAACCACACCTTATCTCCTGGAGAAAAGACTGGAGGGGACCTGCGTCTCTTTTCGCAAGAAGTAGTGACTGCCGTGTTTGCTCCCAGATGGATTTCGAATCCTGAACCAAATATTCAATGGCAGGAACATCAGAAGACTCAGACAAAGGAAGAGGTGGGTGTGGATGTCGCCCAAAGACAACAAAAAATGGAGTGGAGCCGACAGACTCAGAGTCCAGAGAGTTGTAAGAAAACTCCGCCCATAGCAGCAAGGTGGACCAGTCTTCCTGTCGGGCAAAATGACGGAAATAGCATCCCAGTGTCTGATTAACCCTCTCAACTTGTCCATTGGACTGTGGATGGTACACAGATGAGTTGTCCAGTTTAACCTGTAGTTGACCGCACAGAGAGCAGCAGAAACGGGAAAACAACTGGACCCCATGGTCCGAGACAATGTGCAGGGGAAGTCCATGTAGTCGGAAGATTTGCAGGAAGAACAGGCTTGCAAGGTGTGGAGCCGACGGCAGACCAGGCAGAGAAACAAAGTGGGACATCTTAGAGAAGCGGTCCGTCACCACCCAGATGACTGTATTTTTACGGAAGAAGATGGGAGATCCGTAATAAAGTCCATGGGCAACGGGAGCATCAGACCTGCAGGCTTGAGACATGATGACTTGTTACGGGCACAGGAAGCACAGGAACCCACAAAATCTTGAACGTCCTTGATCAGATCTGGCCACCAATAGTAACAAGATATGAGGGCAACAGATCTCTGCACCCCAGGGTGCCCAGCCACACGAGAGCAATGTCCCCAAGTTAGTATTCTCTTCCCGAAGAGCTGGTCGGACATAGATCTTGCCAGGAGGGAGCTGCCGTAGGCCCACAGGAGCCGCAGCAACCAGTCTCTTCCCCAACAATATCAGAGGCACAAGAGAGGGCGTCAGCTTTGATGTTCTTCTCGCCTGGACGGAAGTGAATCAGGAAGTTGAATCGTGAGAAAAAGAGGGACCAGTGAGTCTGACGAGGATTGAGACGCTGAGCAGTCTGGAGATACAGGAGATTCTTGTGGTCAGTGTAGATATAGACCGGATGATGAGCTCCTTCCAGAAGAAAGCACCATTCCTCCAAAGCAAGCTTTATTACCAGAAGTTCCCGATCACCAATGGAATAATTCCTCTTGGCAGCTGAGAAGGTCTTTAAAAAGAAGAAACAACAGGTGAGGGTTCGACCTTTGGGCCCTTTCTGGGAAAGGACGGCCCCAGCACCAACGGGTGAGGAGTCAACCTCTAACTGGAATGGCTTTTCCGTATCCGGCCATGTGAGGACGAGTGTAGAGGCAAAGGCTGACTTCAGCTTGGTGAAGGCTTCTTCAGCTGTCAGAGGCCAGAGTCTCGGATTGGCATTCTTCTTAGTTAGCTCCACAATGGGAGATACAAGAGAGGAGAAATGTAAAATAACTTTTCGGTAATAGTTGGCGAACCCCAGAAATCTCAGTATGGCACGTAGTCCTACTGGACGAGGCCACTGAAGTACAGCAGACAACTTGGCAGGATCCATTTGTAGTCCTCCATTTGTCAGAAATGATGTTTCCCAGGTCCCAGATCTACCCTGATGAAACTGGCATTTCTTGAGCTTGGCATACAAGTGATTGGCTCTTAGGTGCCTGAGAACTTGCCGGACGTGGAACAGATGAGACTGTAGGTCAGGAGAAACCACCAGAATATTGTCCAAGTAGACAACAACACAAATGTAGAGCAAGCCTCTGAAGATATCGTTGAGGAATTCTTGGAACACCGCTGGGGCATTGCAGAGTCGAAAGGGCATTACCAAATACTCAAAATGCCCATCACGAGTATTGAAAGCTGTCTTCCACTCATCGCCTTCATGGATGCAGATGAGGTTATATGCCCCTCGCAGATCCAGCTTAGTGAAAACCTTGGCACCCCATAGGCAATCAAAAAGTTCAGTAATGAGAGGCAAAGGGTAGCGGTTTTTCACCGTGACTTCATTGAGGTAATAGTAATCGATGCAAGGACGGAGGGAACCATCTTTCTTGGCCACAAAGAAGAATCCAGCACCAGCAGGAGAAGACGACTTGCAGATGAATCCCTTCTGCAAATTCTCCTTGATGTAGGCTGACATAGCCACGGTCTCTGGCACAGATAATGGGTATACCCGACCTCGTGGAGGAGATTTACCCGGCAGCAGGTCTATGGGACAGTCATAGGGGCGGTGTGGTGGCAGAATCTCCGCTTGCTTCTCAGAAAAGACATCAGCAAAATCCTTATAAACAGAGGGAAGGCCTGCCAGGTGCTTGGGAGAGTCCACAGACTCATTACGGACACTGGGTGAAGAGCCATGAGACAGCGGGAATGGCACTCCGGGTTCCAGCAAAGGATCTCCCCAGTCTGCCAATCGAGCATTGGAGCGTGTTGCTGCAACCACGGGAGGCCCAATAGCACTGAGGAAGTAGAGTGGGGAAGCACATAAAACCATAGTCTCTCCTTGTGCAACACCCCAATTTGCAGAGACAGGGGCTCAGTACAGTACTGGACTGGATCATGGAGAATCTGTCCACTGGTGGAAGAGATAACCAGCAGTTTCTGTAGGCAAACCACAGGAAAGTGATGCTGGGAGACCAAGGCAGCATCCACGAAATTCCCTGCAGAGCCAGAGTTTAGGAAGGCTGAGACTTGAAGCGGGTTGCCTGTTCCAAAACTGAGAAGAGCAGGGACATTCAGATGAGGAGAAGCTTTACTCTCATCTGGGGACACTTCTACCAAGTACCCTAGGCGGGGGCGGGGCTCAGTGGACAGACTGAACAAGATGCAAGAAAGTGCTCTGTGCTGGCACAATAGAGGCAGAGATTCTCCTGTCTTTGTCTGGCATGTTCCTGGGGAGACGAGTTCTATCCACTTGTATGGGCTCCTCTGCACGAAAGATGACTGAGGTGGTCTTTGGAAGACAGGAGCCAAACGGATCTTACAGTCAGGATCAGTGGTAGTGGATCATCTATACCACCGCGGACGATGACGTAAGCCGACCCCTGGGACTGAAGTCTAAGTGGTACCTGGTTTTCACCAGAGCCCGCGGCAAAGCGGGTTGCACTTATTGCGGCGTGGTACCACCAGGTCGTTCCACAGGCGCGTCAGGCAAACTCGTGGTCGGAACAGGCAGCACAGGATCAGAGTCGGGAACGTAGCAATAGGTCAGAACAGGCAGCACGGGATCGGAGTCAGGAACGGAATCGAGGTCACAACGGGAAATCAGGTTAATTGCAGAGGGCTTGGAATCCAGCTTTCTCTCAGGCATGGAAGTACAAAGATCCGGCAGGGTACATAGGAAGGGGCTGGAATTTATAATGGTAGGCAGCGGATCAGCGCCAATTGGTGGTGCTCTGGCCCTTTAAATTTTACAGAGCCAGCGAGCGTGCCCTAGGACCTGGGAGCGTGCGCGCCACAGCGCAGACATCGCAGGAATTGCCACAGGAGCCGGGAGAAGTTAAGAGAGAGGCCGGGGCACACGGAGACACACAGGTGCGCCTGCGACCAGGCATATGGGTCGCAGGGGCACCCGTGACAGTGCCCTTCTGCAGAGATTTCTTCAGACCAAGAAGAGAGGGAGGCTGAAGGGGGGTACTGTCACGGGTGCTCTAGGGACCCATGCTCCGTGTGCCCCTCTCACCAGCACCCTCACTTACCTAGCCTCGCTCCAATGGAGGTCTTCTTCGCTCCAATGGAGGTCTTCTTCTCCGCTTCGATCCCCACCTCCTAGGGTGCGCTCACACCTGCCGTCTGAAATTTAAAGGGCCAGCACACCGCTAATTGGTGCTGGTCACCTGACAACCTATAAATGCTCAACCTCTTCCTGTTGATCCTGCCGAATCTTTGTGCTTCTATGCCTAAGAGAAAGCTGTATTCCAAGCCCTTTACGATTATCCTGATTTCCGTTGTGACCTCGATTCCATTCCTGACTCCGATCCCGTGCTGCCTGTCCTGACCTACCACTATGTAATGGCATCTGGACATGTGACCATACTCTTTTACTGCAGAGTCACATGTCCAGCCCGGGCCAATCACAGGCATGTCTACAGAAGACATATGGTTGCTAAGTGGCTGCAAGCTACTCCATTGGCTGCGTCAGCAGTCAATCAAGCATCTTGGCGCTTTTTCCTCAAACACGGACCAGGATCCTCAATAGTGACGCTTGTTCAGGCTCTGGGTCCATGGGTGCTGAATCTGTGAAATAAAGTACTCGAACTTTGCAGTTCATCGCTATTATTTATTTAGAGAGCAGCATTTCTTTTATGGTCCTGTACAATCACATACAATTCACATACTTTACATTAAGTCTAGAACAAATGAAAGCTCAACCTACAAAAATTACAGATATCGGGAAACAATAGGAATAATGACACTTCCCGTGAGGGTTCACAATCTACATGGGAGGTAGAAGGAGGCACGAGGTGAGGGAGCACTATTCACAACGGATTGTATCTGTCCATGTATGGGGGTTCACCTGTTTACAGGTCTGGATTTTTATACTTTATATTTTATATTTTATTTATATTCTATACTGATTTAATACACGGAATATGATGGCGCTATAGAAATAAAGATGATTATTATATTAATATGGTTTGATACCTACAGACAATATAAAACATGTTGTGTCTGCAACAATCCCTTTTCCCTATTTATTAAAACTTGCTTCATGATCAATTGTAGTTTCGGAAGAAAGACAGCCTAGGGGATGGGAGCTTCTTTCCCAAGGATTTTGTAATGAGGGATGTATTTGTTCGGGCTGACTGAGGAATAAGCACAATAACAGAATGAGGGAGGCTGGAGACATAAGGGGGGCTCCCGGGGCTATTGTAGTGCTAGCCTGGGATCTCAGCTCTGAATAGCAGGTCAGACGGCCCACTAGCTCATTAAGGATTTGCAGCTCTCTTTTCAATGCTTCTAAAAAATTGAATGTAGAGGGGGAGGGAGAGAGCATAAAGAAAGGAGAGGGCATGGGGAACAGGAGACAAAGTACAAGAAAGGCTTGGGAGTGTGTGAAAGGCTGTGTGTGTATACAGGGTGCGTGTAGAAACAGTCAGCCAGCAACTAGAAAACTTACAACTGAAGAAGAAATAAGGAAAACTGGAGGCTTGGTTTTGGAGACAGATAAGATATGAATGGGGCAAAGGCTGGGAGGCTTGATTGATCATTAATGGCACACAAAGGGACCATAGGCTTGAAAGATTTGTCCCCAGGGGAAGGAGGAGGGGTACTGTGAAAAGTGTTTTGCAAGAAGACTGAACAACCCCCCCCCCCCCTCCACTCATCCCCCTCCTCTCTCTTTCCTTGGAGATTCCGCCCAACACCCATCTGCATGGACACACAGCTCAAGGGACTATTCCGAAGAATTGGCCCAGGACTGGAAGAAGGAGGGTGCTACAGAGAAGGGAGGGTGAACTGAAGGTGAGCGAAAGTTTTGTTGAGAAGGAAACAGGCTCGATGAGAGAAGTCTTAGAGTGTTTTAAGGACGGAAAGAGAGAACGAGAAGAAAGTGATATTAGAAAGAAGGAAACTTGTGAGTATGCAGCATACTGACTATACGGTAGGATACGTAAAATCACCCGTGAAGACCAACGTGGACATCTGACAGGTGTGTCAAAGACCGAAGAGCAACATTTCTTACTATGACACTATGGAAGGCACTTGGGTTCTTAATGGCCAGAATATAACCGGATAGAGGAAACCGTGAATTGCAACAAAGGATCCTCCACTTGGAACCGGCTGGGAAATTTCTATTGTACAGTACCCCATTCTTTATTAAGGCAACCCCACAACTAGGATGATGCTAGACAGAGGAGCAGTACTGGTCTGGGAATGGCAGGACGAGGCTTCTACCTGGAAACCCTATAGCCCGCAGGTGGCTCACTACATTGAAGAAGTGATTAGGGAAAACCCAAAGGCCTCCTCTGTGAGTCTTGGGGAAGCAGATGCCAGCTTGACCCCCTACATCCTGGACCTAATCTCAATGAACCAGTTCCGCCTAGACACTGGTAAGTGATCAGCAATTATATTGTGGTTGCATATACTGTGGTTGCGTATAGTACCTTCCAATGGGTGGGGTAAGGCTTTGGCAGGTGCTGACCTGACAGGTGCAAAGGTGGTGTTGTATTGTATAACAGTGAGTATTAGAGTTAGGGAGTCAATTTTATTTATTTGAGCAGCTCTAGAGCAGCAGACGCTAAATCCCAGCTACTTGTCCCTTAAATGTCTGAAAATGAACAGTGAAACCTATTGCCGTAGGCTTTGTGACCCATCAGCATAGAAAGACATAGGTGCAACATATGTACCACATTTTTTAAGATTTGGTGCAGATTTATTTATATCCTTATGTCATGCATCATATACCAGACAAATTATTGGGGCTCATTTACTAAGGGTCCGTCGGACGCTCTTTCATCGGGTTTCTGCTTTGCGCCGAATCGCCCCAGGATTTGCCGCATGTGATTGGATGTTGGTGCATCGGCGCCGGCTTGCACGCGGCAGAAATCAGGGGGCGGGACGCCGAACAACCCGACGAAACCGCTGAATTTAAAAACGCCATTGTGTCGCAAGATCAAGCACTGACATGCACCGGGAAGAAGAAGGTGAACTCCGGCGGACCTGAACGGGGAAGCGACACATGCAGGATATCGGGCGCACGATCTTCTTGAATCACGCTGGACAATGCACCGCGGGATCGCGACAGGACCTGGTAAGTAAATCTGCCCCAATGTATCAGGTTGCTTTGCACAGTATTGATACTTATTAGTTACTTATTGTTTTTGCCGGGGTAAGATGACATCCTTGTGTATAGGGACACTACATATCTCCAACAGCGGAGGAAAAAAGAAGGATCAAGCATGTTGGGTTTTAACATGCCTAATCCTTTGTTCTCAAATGAGAGATTCTCCACTAGAAGACATCTGTAAAAAACATAAAGGACTGTGTTTGGGGAGGTCAGGGGGACTAGCTGGTGGATGAATAAGCATGTAGACACAGTTATGGAGATGTATGGTGACCTTATAAAATCCTGTGTGTATATGGGGTGTTTTCTTGTGTAGTGCGCCTCCAGATTAGACTTTATTTTCATGTTATTTCCGTGTTGCGACTTCACTGAATTACACTTTGTTTGTCTGTTTCGCCTTCGCTACGATATTTTGCTATATGAATGTTATCCCTTTACTGTGACATGACTTTTCTATAATTTCTTCTTACATCACTCAGTAGATTACTCCTTTACTATCACTTTGGAATTGATCCTGTGCTATCCTGTACTTCTGTTGTGATCTCATTGAGTACATTACGTCTGTTACGTGCAGGGCCGGCGCTAAGTGGCGGCAAACTGGGAATTTGCCCAGGGCCCCCTGTCCTGTCCAGGGCCCCTCCTGGTATACTGTACTGAATGTGACTGTTCATAAAAGCTTTATTTTGGGGCCCCACTTAGTTTTGCCCAGTTTGCCCAGTTTGTCTAAAACCGCCCCTGGTTACGTGACATCACGTATTCACTATTCTTTTGTACCACATAGATTTACAAAATCATAAGTTTTTTTTATGAGGAGTATAACCTAATGTATTATCTGTATTACTGGTCTCCTCATAAAGGTAACAGATGCCTTATGGACTCCTGTGGCTGCCGGGCCGGGGGGGAAACTGCATCTTTTTCATCCATCCAAGTATTGCCCCTGCTTAATGCTCTAATGTTAATAGCCGTCATAAAGAAATGGGGGGCTTTTCAACGTTTTCCTATAAAGTAGGGACTTGACTGTCCTAAAAGACTCTTTCACGACAGTAAGTGGGAAATATGCAAATATGTTTTCCAAGTTCGGAAATGGAAAACAATGCCTCCTTTTGTTACCTTGAAATGCAGCACCAAGAATGACTTACCAGAAACCAAACCAGCAGATCTATTCCCGAACTAACAGACTCCCAACTGTAGCACTGTACAATGTTTCGTCCTGGTTGTGTCTCTTCAATACAGTGTAGGGAACTGGTTTAAAGGAAAACTACCATCAGGATCATGGATTATAAACCAAATATACTTACATGCTGGTGTGTGCACCCTTTATTTGGACCTGCTCTTCATTTTAACTTCTTATGCCTTCGATTTTTAAGAAAATATGCTTTAAAACGTATGTAAATGAGCCCAAGGGGCTCCATTAACTTCTCTGGAGCGTGGAGCCCCTCGGGCTCATTTTGAAGCCAATTTTTGTAAAAACTAAGGCATAAAAAGCTTAAAGAAGAGCATATCCTGACACACACCAGCATGTAAATGTACTTGGTTTATAATCCATAATCCCAATGGTAGATGTCCTTTAACTGAGTGAGAGACTATTGACTAACGCCAGGAAGTAAGAGTTCTCCTTATGGAGAATTTGCCCATTATGGCCGCCTAATAGGCGTGAGGATACTTATAGCCATTCATGCGCCACTAGAGGATTATGGGAAATATGCATATGTTTTCCAAGGTGGGAAATTGAAAACAATGCCTCCTACACTGCACTGAAGAGTCCAAACAAGGTCTAAACAGTTCTGTCTACAGTTGGGAGTCTGTTCCTTATGGAATAGATATACTGGTTTGGCTAAATCCCACATCATGTTATTAGGCTTCTTGTAGGTCATGCTTGGTGTTAAGGGGGCTGCCTTTCAGTGTAGCAAAAGGAGGTATTGTTTTCCATTTCCCATCTTGGAAAACATATTTGCATATTTCCCAGAATTCCCTAGTAGAGCATCAATAGCTATAAGGCGGCCTTAATTGGCAAAGTCTCCATAAGGAGAACTCTCACTTCCTGACTACAATAAGTGATAATAATTGCATGGGGAACTTTGCCTTGGGGTTATATAAACTTCTGTCATCATAAAATCAGGCACTTCTGGGTTTATGTACAAGAAGTTCTGGATGCAACTTATACTTGGTTTACATGCACTTACATAATTAATAGAGTATCGTGGCGAGACGGTGATCTCCAGTGGTTTGATGTGAGTTGCTGCATGTATTTCTGTGTAACCCCAGCTTAAAGGAAATCTACCATCAGGATCATGGATTATAAACCAAATATACTTACATGCTGGTGTGTGCACTCTTTATTAGGACCTGCTAACTTCTTATGCCCTTGATTTTTAAGAAAATACTCTTTAAAAATTATGCAAATGAGCCTGAGGTGCTCCAGGCTCCATTAACTTCTATGGAGCTTGGAGCCCCTTATGCCCATTTTGAAGCCATTTTTTGTAAAAACTAAGGCATAAAAAGCTTAAAGAAGAGCAGATCCTGACAAAGGGGGCACACATCGGCATGTAAATGTACTAGGTTTATAATCCAGCATCCTGATGGTAGATGTCCTTTAACGACTTTGCAGATTTGTAGCACTGTACCTTCCATTTATGTCATAGATAAGTCACCAGTCCTTGAAATCCATCAATTCCCTTATTTTCTGATTGTCTTGTGACAAAAGAACAATAAACAGTTAATAGAGTGTGAAAAAAAAGAAATTCTAGTAAAGTACCAGCGATGGGTTATTGTGCACATTTGGTGACGGATTTGCTAATGAGCTCGGCACATGATCAAGAAGACATTATAGTTTACTGTTCATCCTTGTGAAACAACAACATCCCAACGTCTTGAATAAACACAAATCTTCCCTAAAAAGTGGGACATCTCACAGCTGTATGTTAGGGGTTTGTTTTGTGTCTCCGGCTAAGGACCGCCAGCGGCAGATGGGACGTCCATTAAGACATACCGGAGGAATGGCTGAACTTCCTGCTGTATTCACATTGTCTACTGATGAATTTTGTACTGTTCTCGATTAGACACGCCGACACGAATCACAAGCTGCGATAGAGGGGAGATTGTTCTGGATGGATTATTTTGGAGAGGGATGGAAAATGAAGTGGAAACACTATGACAGTGTCCTACTGATGTTTGCCGAAGGGCATCCAAGGGGAAGAAGAAGAAGGGACCGTCAGCTGATTGTACAAGGAAATAACTTTGTATGGTGTATTATACATTCATGACATAGGACATTTATGGGCAGTTATACTGCGGACACACATGACCCATTGCACAATCCATGTCTGGCATTGATGGTTTGTGCTTCTCTTTTTTTTGGAGGTTCCTGTGGTTTTTACAGTTACGTGTGCCCAACATTGAGTACTGATGCATTGGTTTACAGCTTGACTTTCTATCACAACACAAAAAAAGTCACCAGGGGCGTAACTTTTGGGGGAGCAGAGGTTGCGGTTGCACCCGGGCCCAAAAGGTTTAGGGGGCCCTTCAGGTGTCACTTTACCATATGAGAAGATTATCACTATAAACCATACATTATAGTCGGGGGCCTGGCACGGACTTTGCACTGGGGCCCATCAGCTTCTAGTTACGCCACTGAAAGTCACAATCAAATAAAACCATTAAAACCTTGACTATCTCACTGCAGATGAACCCTTCCAGTAGGAGGGGGACAGTAAAAGCGGCGGCCACTATAATTGTTAAACAATATAAGGTCTTTTTCACACGAGCATATGAAAACGGGCATATGCTACATGTATCGTACATAGTATCATTTTTATATGGGTAGCATATGACCACATTCGTTTCAATGGGCAATACAGGTGGTCCCCTACTTAAGGACACCCGACTTACAGACAACCCATAGTTACAGACGGACCCCTCTGCCCCCTGTGACCTCTGGTGACCTCTCTGGATGTTACTATAGTCCCAGGCTGCAATGATCAGCTGTAAGGTGTCTGTAATGAAGCTTTATTCATAATCCTTGGTCCCATTACAGCAAAAAAATTGTGAAACTCCAGTTGTCCCTGGGGAAAAATTTTTTTTTGTCTGGATCTACAATTATAAAATATACAGTTTCGAATTACATACAAATTCAACTTAAGAACAAACCTATGGACCCTATCTTGTATGTAACTCGGGGACTGCCTGTACCACAATACTACCATCCATATACATGGGCATATTGTACCCTGGCAGTACCGTACCATGAGCGAGACCTATTTTGTCCAATATTTATATTCTGTACACCATTGAAGTCTATGGGGCACATTTACTAAGGATCCGCGGACCGCATTTTCGCCGGGTTACCCAACTTTTTCCGCACGTGTTCGGATTGTGGCGCAATCGCGCTGACTTACATGCAACACAAATCAGGGGGGCGTGGCCATCGGACAACCCAACTGATTCGGACTAAGCGTGGGATTTAACATTCAAAATTGTGTCGCAAGATCAAGCACTTACATGCACCGGGAAGAAGAAGGTGAACTCCGGCGGACCTGAGCGGGGAAGTGACACATGCAGG